>NW_006352194.1:4229801-4231709 GCF_000327345.1 Myotis davidii
ACCCTTTCCTCATCTGCCTGCAGTTCCCTTCTCCTTATTCAAGACCCAGCACCAGGACTGCCTCTGCTGGGGAGACTTCCCAGATACCCCAGCCAGATGGCGCAGGTCCATTGTCTCCCACCCATTGTTCTGATATACATGTCTTTCTTTTTAAAATATTTTAAAAATATATTTTTATTGATACACGTGCATTCTCTAAGGAGAGTGTGGTACTCTGAGGGCAGGGGTCTTATCTCATTCATCTCTGGGAACGCCCAGGCTCCACACATGGTAAGTGCTCACTAACCACCGACACGAATGAATATGGACTATTCACAGTCTATGAACGCAGGATGCACTAACAGGCCTGGCCACTAGGTGCCGCCGTCTAACATGGGATCTGCTCGGGCGCTAGCCCAAGCCAAGGGATCGGTTGTGCAGACTGGGTAGGTGCCCACGTAGGCTGGAAGTTTTATGTTCCTGGTCATATGAGGGAGATGAGAGGTAACTGGTCTCGGTGCCTCGGGAGAATGGAGAACAACCTGAGTGGATCCCTTCTCTAACGTGGGGCACAGGACCCCGCAGGGGATTGGAAGTCATTTCCAATGCGAGTTCTTCCACTTGCTTGCATTGTGACCTTGGGAAAGACCATTTCCCTGAGCCCTGTTTTCCATTCCAGAAAATGGAACAATACATTCCAACCGCTCAGGGTTGTTGTGAAGATAAGGTCTGGTCAGTTAGTCCCTGGCACAAAGTTGCTGATCTAGAGCCATCAATTTCCTTCCCTCTCCTTCTCTCCCCGTCCCCTCGCCCCTAACCCCAAGAGTACCCTTATCTAAATAAGGATTATGTGGGTTAGGGGAATAAATTTAGTATGAAATCCACTAGTCCTTTGAGTCCTTATCCAGAGACTAAGGGCCAATGAGGCAGAGAGTGCATTGCTTAAGTCCTATGAGCCTCAGTTTTCTCATCTTTAAAATGGGATAATACCACTATATGCCACACACAGTGGTTGTTGAGATGCAATAGGAAATAATGGGTACAGATTTTCAGAGAGTCTCTAACACACATAAGGACTTAAGTGTCATCTATCACCATTGTTGTTATCACCAATAGGCGGATGAATTAATGTGCAAGTGAATGAATGAGCAAATCTCCCCCTGTAGATACTGCTCCATATACACTAGGCAACACCTGGAATACAATCTGGAATAGAAATCAATGTGGCCCACAAAGGCCCATCCACCATAGCCGGCCTCACAAATGACGCTTCTCCCTGAGCTCTCGCAGAGCCAAAGGGAGCATGAACCACGTGCTTTGGGGCAGCTGCCAATGGAGGCCACCTCCCCTGGGATGCTGGAACCGATGGACAAGGCCAGCCTTCGTCTGACTGACACTATTCGTCAGCGGCCTCTAGAAGACTTCCAGCAAAGTGGTTGTCAGCTCTGGGCCCCGGGCTCTGGGCAGAATGGGAAATCCCAGTGAAGTTGGGGAGAGGCCAAATGAAGAGCCTGCTCCAAAGGAGCCCTTTCTAAAGAAGAAAAGGAAAAGTAGGAAAGGAGATAGGGGTTGGGCCCACAGGGGGCCGCAGGGCTCGGTACCTAACTTCCCTACCTGGGAAGATCTAGCATTCATTAAAGAAATCAATTGCAGACACCAGGAGGATTCTGATGTATTAGGTAAGAGCAGGCTGTGGACCTGTTAGAAATAAATCTCACTACTTGCAGCCTGGCTGTCCTTCCCCGTGGAGAGGAAGAAGGTGTCTCCGACACTTTCACCAACTGCATTTTCTTTCCGTCCTTAAATCTTGCCATTTTCCTCAATCTGTCCTTCCATTCTATTCTTCCTCTGCACACGCCTGTCTGTTCTGGGCTACACCTCCCCACTCCCGGCAAGCTCCACACCTACATCTGCAAATCCCAAACCCAC
>NW_006352194.1:4231862-4237851 GCF_000327345.1 Myotis davidii
GGCTGCAGGGCTCGGTACCTAACTTCCCTACCTGGGAAGATCTAGCATTCATTAAAGAAATCAATTGCAGACACCAGGAGGAGTCTGATGTATTAGGAAAGAGCAGGCTGTGGACCTGTTAGAAATACATCTCACTACTTGCAGCCTGGCTGTCCCTCCCCATGGAGAGGAAGAAGGTGTCTCCGACACTTTCACCAACTGCATTTTCGTTCCGTCCTTAAATCTTGCCATTTTCCTCAATCTGTCCTTCCACTGCTCTTCCTCTGCACACGCCTGTCTGTTCTGGGCTACACCTCCCCACTCCCGGCAAGCTCCACACCTGCATCTGCAAATCCCAAACCCACATCTGCCCAGGAAAAGGCACCACCATCTACTGGGAGTTGACCGTCACCCTTCCCTAGTCCCCTGAGTTTCAAAATATTGTCTGAATCTGGCAGTTTCTCACCATCTCTGCTGCCAACTCGCCAACTCCATGCCACCGTCATTTCTCACTTCCTGTCCCACGAGATCCCTGTACAGAGTCTACCTGTATTCTCCACGTAGCAAGCTACAGGAACCTTTTACAGTAATGAGCCAGATCACGTCACTCCAAAACCTCCTGAAGGCTTCCCATTGTACCTTAAATTGAATCCAGGCTCCAAAAGCCTGGCCGGCCCACCACAGTCTGCCCTGCCTCCCTCTCCAAACACCACCCCTACACACCTCTCCTTTGTTCATGTTACTCCTGCCACACTCACCTGCTCTATTCTCTGAGTGCAGCCAGCACCTTCCTGCCCCAGGGTCTTTGCACATACCGTTCTTGCCTCCCGGAATGATCCTGCTCTCGTCACTCGTCCTAGCATCTTTCAAGGTTCAGCTCAAATGTCATCTGAATGAAGGCTTCCTCTCACATATACCAGGATTATGGGGTCCTCCTTAGTGACCCCCGGAACCTTTGCTGGCCCTTCTGTGGTTTGTATCTCATCTTGTCTAATGGCTGTTTGTACCCGAACCCGTCTTTTTCTCTGGACTGTAAAGGGAAGGCCCCCAGGCATGTCTAGTTACTCTTGGTGTTCCCAGCACCCAGTCCGAAGTTGGCGACAGTGAGTGTTGAATGAACCGGTGTCCCATCTCCCCACTGGCAGAGGCCAAGCTGCCTCCCTCTGTACCCCAGGCCCCTGGAAGAGGGGCTGATGAAAGCAGGGCCACGTCTTATCGCGGCCACACCTCAGGCTGTTCGTCTCCCGCCATTTATGCTGAAAATCCTTCATCAGAGCCCGGTTCTGTCCACCTCTTAAAGGTTATCCCAGAAGCATCCCTGGGAGAAACCGGGAGGCAGCAGAGCCAGGTGCAGAGTGAGAGCACAGGTCCACACCCTGCTCTGCCACTTAGCAGCCCGGTGCTCTTGGACACGTTACACAATTTCTCCGTGCCTCAGTTTCCCCTCCTGCCCAACAGGGTGGCTAGCAACGCTGCGAGAAGGAGTGGGACCACGGATATGCTGCGCTTAGCACACAGTGAGCCCTCATGAAACCTGAGCAGGTGACAGCGGTGGCTGCTGCAAGGCCTGCTGGCCTGGCCACCTCTGGCATGGGCCTGGGGATGCCCAGGCAGCAGCAGAAAGTAGGGCAGAGCTGCCTCCTGGTTCACACCTCCACTGCCTCCCCAGCCCCTCCTGCGTGGGTAGGAAATGGGTCGTGGGCAGGACCTGTGCCGGGATTCCTCATTTCCGATCCCGTCTTTGGGGACAAACACTTTCCGTTTCATTTAATCATCAAGCTTCTTAATTAGTTTTTTTCCTTTTTGAATTCCGAGTTGCTAAGCTGTCCCCACCAGAGGAAGTGGACATGATTGCTCCTGCAGGGCCCAGGCTTCCTGAGCCTGGCAGCAGCTGGTCCCACTGCCTGGGAGGCCTGGGTCCAGCAGGTCCTCCCGGGCCAGCGAGGGATGGAGCTGCGTCCCTCCCATCATGCCCGGGGGACACAGCAGAGAAGAGGCTAGGTCTCCACCCCTGAAGAACAGGCCACGGGAAGGGATTCATCACTTCTTCATCCAGCCACCACTTATCAAGTGTCCTTGGTGCCAGGTAGGCCCAGGCTGCTGGGGAGCACGTGGCGAAGGGGACAGATGTGGTCCCTGGCCTCTAGGAATGCATTGCCAAGAGGAGGGATGGGCAAGGAAACAATCAGAAACCAGCCGGCTGAGGCTGGAGAGGTGTTTGATGAACCCCTGGGACCCACCAGGGTTTGGGGGACCCAGCAGCTGACAGAGTGAGAAGGTTGGGCCTCCGCAGGGCTGGCTGGAACTGTCTCCACCTCATTTCCTCTCAGCCCTTAGGGAAAGCCTTTCCTTCATTTCTGTTTCCAGTGGGCTCGGCCTCAACTAAAGCACGTCCCATAGTCATTCACACCTTAGTCTGAAAGGGAGTCCAGTGGAACATTTTCCAGGGGCCCCTGCAACCTCTGAGGCTGCCTGTGCCTCCGGGAGCAGGTAAGAAAAGTCACCAGTCACACAGCGTTCCCTAGGCCTCTGATGCTCAGCCGCCTGGGCAGGCCTCACACGCACACGAGCTCAGCTCACCGGCCTTACACCGCGCGGCCCTGGCCCACCGTGCGGCAGGCAGGGCAGGGGAGGGAGGCAGGGAAAGCACACTCCAGTTTGCGGAGGGCCAGGCACCTGCTGGGCACTATACCCGCACAGCCCCCAGGTGAGGGAGGTGGCCTCATTTGCCCTTGACCCAGGAGGGAACTGAGGCTCAGAGAGAGAACGGTGGCTGCCCATGTTCACACACTGGCTGCTGGTGGAGCTGAGATTTGAACCCACGGCTTCTCACTCCTAGTCCAGGGCTCCTTCTACTACACAGTGGCTTCCAACCCCGGGTCCCTGGCTCCTAGAGGTCCCCGAAGGGAGTGACAAGGGTCTGAGTTAAAAGCTCAAAGAGAAAGCACACTCCCCCCAGACGAAGGGCACGCAGGCAAATGAAAAGCAGTGTTTTAGCTGGAAGCCCAGCAGCACAGGAGAAAGCTCCACTCTGGGCGGAAGCTCTCGAGCAGTGTCTCGGCTTCGGAGCGGGTGAGTGACCAATCCTTGCTTAATAAACGCAGCTTTTGGGAAACCCAGCTCTCCAGAGCTTCAGGACAGCTGAAGTCACGAAGAAGGGATCTTGGTGGGGAAAGGCCTGTGGCCACTGCATGTGACTGAGGTTGCTGGCCAGGTCCCCAGACCAGAAAAGTAAGACTCAGAGAGGTCGAGGCACCCCCCTGAGGTCTCACAGCCAGGCAGGAGTGAAGCCACCATTCGAGCCTGAGGCCAGTGCTCTCTCTGCTTCCAGGTGGCGTCTTGTCTTGCAGGACAGTGGAACCCCAGGCCCAGCCTGAGTGGGGGGCGCCATCAGGGAGGCGGGGGTGGGGAGCGCGCCAGAAGCCTAGGTACCTTCTCGTAGTACTGCAGCTCATAGTCCAGGATGACGCCATTGGGCTGGTCAGGCTGGGACCACGACAGGGTGATGCTGTCCACGGTGCGGCTCACCTGGTGCATGATGGACACAGCCGACGGAGCTGGAAGAGAGGTCAGAGGTCAGGGGTTGGGGTGGGCATGAGAGGGTGCAGCGTCTGGCCCAACCTCAGAGGTGCCCAGAAGAGGGGAAGCGTCTCACCGAGGCCACCCACACTTTGGGGGGCCGGCAGGGAGCAGAGGGACTCATGCCGGGTCACAGGTGCCCCCACTCGGCCAAGGTCATCCAGCCCCAAGGAGGGACACTGTGCCTCCCTTCACCTCCCTCCCTGTGGTTCACCTTCTAGCAATGAGGAAAAGTGGCAGAATGTGTCCCTATAAAATGACTGCACTTTTCAAACTTGAGGGGCATCAGATTTGTGAGAACTCACACTGCTGGGCACCACCGCCCAGATTCTGATGCCACAGGTCTGGGCGGGGCCCGAGAACCTGCAGTTCTAAGCAGCGCAGGTGCTGCTGACCACTGGGAAGGGAGGTAACCTGTCCCAGGTCACCCAGCAGGCAGAGGTGGGGCCAGGGCCAGAGCCCGGACCAGCTGATCTAGTATCTTGTCTACCCACCACGCTGCTTCTCACAGCCTGGCTTCTGCCCACGATGGCCCCTCTCACTGCCCAGCCTAACCTGTTCCTGGGGCCTTTGGGCCCAGGTAGTCTCGAAGCAGAGGTACAAGTAGTTCCAAGAGGCGCAGGCCGAGGCTGCCGAGCAGCTGGGGGCCAGACCTCCAGGCTTGGGGGTTGGTCCTACCCTGAGGCACTGGGGAGCCAAGGAGGACTGCAGTGGGGACGGGAACCCGCTCCTCCAATAAAACACATGCTGCCATCACGCTTGTCATTTTGACAGCCCCTGTTTGTCCAATGATGACCAGAGAAGAAAAAAGGCCCCCACAGCTAACACCTAACACTTCCTTGTTCGCTCCTGGCACTTTTCCAAATGCTTTATGTCAGTTAACTCACTTAACTGCTATATCAACCCCATGAGGCTCTTATTATTAATGAGTATACCCATTTTATGGATGAGAAAACGGAGGCACTGAGATATGAAGTAACTTGTCCCAAATCACCCAGTTAGCAGGTAGTGGAGCTGATCTTTGCATCCAGGCCCACCTGGGTCCCACAGAGCCTTGCCCCTCCAGTGGCCGTGGCTGATACAGGCTGACCAGGGAGGTCTGGAAAGCAGTGACCCTCACAACACCCTGGTCCAGATCCCACGCTGTTGCTGCGAAGCGCACTTTACTCGGCTTCTGTTGACTCACCTCACTACCACCCACCCGGCCCGCCCCGGCTCCGGGAGCTCAGCTGTTGGTGGAGGCAGGTCTCACACGGCCGTGGGGGTCTGGGCCGGGCAGGCTTAGTTGGCAGATTTGGGTTACAGGCAGCTAACCCGGCTCTGATCCTGTAAGCCCCGTGTCCCTGGGTGTGGCAAGGAGGCGGCATTGCTGGGAAGATGATCAAGGCAGGCCAAGGGGGGCCAAGCAGGGCTGGCCTTTCTGCCGGAATCCAGGGGGATTAACAGCGGAGAACAGGGAACAGCTGGATGTGCTCTCATCCCTCCTGCCGCCCGCTGCCCACCCTGGGGTGTCAGGTTTCCCTGTAAGCTGGTCTTCAGGGAATTCTGGTATTTTCAATTACCAGCCGGGCACGCTGGCAGGGCGATGGGGTCAGCGATGTCCTGTGACCCCTGCAAGGAGATGGAGCCCCAGGGAGCAAGCACAAAAGAGGCCTGTGACTGAGAGGGGAAGCGGGGAGGCCAGCCAGGCGGGGCCTGCGTGGCTGGAGCAGGTGGTCAGGGGCCCTGCTGCCTCCGGCAAGCCCTGGGGGAGGATCCATCCCTTCATTAGCTGAGACCTGGGGGAGCGGGCTTCTGTGTGTGCCTCTGTGTCCCCCGCAGGGCGTGAAGGGGTTGACCGAGGTGGTCTCCGAAGGCGTTCTGGGACGAGGACCCTTTGATAGGAAGGAAGTCTGGGGGCCTACGACCTGCCTGCTCAGCGTTGCCTCCATAGCCCTGAGCTCTGAGGAATGAAGGAGACCCCTACACTCGGCCTTTACTCTTCACCAGTCAGAGGACCCCAGGAGCTTAGAGGGCATGGGGAGTCGCTGGGCATCGGGCAGCCCGAGATGCCAGCCCGGCTCTCGGATCCCGCTGCCTCTCTGACATCTCCACTCCCGTTGACAGTGGCTTCCACTGCACCTGGAATGGAACACAGGTGCACCACGGGCCCTGCAAGGCCCACCTGCCTGGCGCCTGCCACCTCCTGCCACTCACCGCCTCGCTCCCAGGCGCCAGCCGCACCGGCTGCCTTTCTGTTACCCGTCAGACCAAGGTCATTCCTTTCTCAGGGTCTTGGCCACATGTTCTTGCCTGGCCGCCTCTTCCCCCACATCTTCCATGGCCGGCTCCTTCTCTTCATTCTGGTCTCAGCTAAACTGCTGCCTCCTCAGAGAGGCCCTCCCTGACTTCCCCTCCACCTGACTGCCCCGGTCACTCACCATCTCACACA
>NW_006352194.1:4237895-4244198 GCF_000327345.1 Myotis davidii
TAACGTGATCAGGGCAGGGACCTTGTCTCTTCTATTCAATCCTTTATGCCTAGTGCCTGGAACAGTGTGTGGCTCAGAGTAGGTGCTTGGTTGATATTTGCTGGAGGACGGAAGGAAGGAAAAGCCAGCTCTCGCCTTTTCTAGCCCCTTGAGGAACCTGACTGAGTCCACGGACCCTGGCGCCGGAGCTAGGGCTCCAGGGGGAGACAGTGTGGCTTGTCTGACAGTCCCTGACAATTCTCTCTCCCTCAGACCCGGTGCCCCCTGCGATTTGACCTGCTGACATGACATGGGACTTCTTGCTGACCAGCCAGCCTGCGATACCACATCAATCATTTATTGCTGTGCTTGCGTTCACCAGGGTCCAAAGCAGGAATACCTTACCCGAGACAGGACCCCTAGAATTTCTGGTTGATAACAGGATGGCTATTTTGAGTGTTTGTCTCTTAAACCTGTAGCAATGCAGTTAACTCCCAAAGATCCAATGAATTCTGGGTGACCTGGTCATAATTCACACAACAGAACAAAACTCTCCCGGAGACTGGGCCTGTGTTCCTTTCCGACGGGACCGGAGTGCTTAGGTTGTGTGGGACAGAACAAAGGAAACGCTGACAACTGGTGACAGGGTGGCGCTTTTCTATGAAGAAAAGGTGTTCCACGGCCGAGAAGGTTTGAGATACACAGAGTTCTAGACCCCGGCCTGTGAGACTCACACGGCACACTCCTTTATTCCAGGCTCCGAGAAGTCCTGCTGGGGAGAAACTTAGTTAACCTGGTTTAGCCTGGCAGTCTAAGTCTCATTTGGCTTCAGAACTGCTTTTTCACATAACAGTTATTAATGTCTTTTGGAAGCAGTGATCTGTGGAATATATATATGTATATATATGTGTATATATACATACACACATATATATATATATCTCCTATATAATAAAAGGCTAATATGTAAATCGACCGAATGGCGGAACAACCAGTTGCTATGATGCACACTGACCACTAGGGGCAGATGCTCAATGCAGGAGCTGCCCCCTGGTGGTCAGTGCGCTCCCATAGGGGGAGCGCCACTCAGCCAGAAGCCAGGCTCACAGCTGGCAAGTGCAGCGGCAGTAGTGGGAGCCTCTTCCGCCTCCGTGGCAGTGCTAAGAATATCCGACTGCTGGCTGTCAGTTGGACAGCCCCTCGAGGGCTCCCGGACTGCGAGAGAGCACAGGTCGGGCTGAGGGACGCCTTCCCCTACCCCTTGAGTGCATGGATTTCGTGCACCTGGCCTCTAGTATATACATATATATGTTTTTATTGATTTTAGAGAGGAAGGGAGAGGGAGAGAAGATAGAAACATCAATGATGAGAGAGAATCCTGCACACCCCACACCGGGGATCGAGCCCACATGTGCTCTTGACCAGGAATTGAACCGTGACCTCCTGGTTCGTAGATCAACACTCAACCACTGAGCCATGTTGGCTGGGCTGTGGAACATATTTTAGACAAAAAAAACACACAAAAAGTGGGTCCAGGAGATGCTATATATTTTTCCTTGAACCTGAGAAAAGGGTGGCAATTGTCTGTCCATCTGATCATTCATTCTTCTCTTGGCTCAGCATAGATTTAGCAGCACCTACCGGCTGCCACACAAGCAGATGGAATAGGAGTTAAACACTTTACAGATGAGGAAAGTGAGTCAGATCAAGTGCCTCGGCTCAGGGCTGGGATCAGGACCAGGTTGGGACCAGGTTGGTTTTTCCTCCCCCTGACTACCCAGCCTTGTCTACAAGTGGGCTATGAGCAGGCAGAGGCCAGGCCCTGGGCGTGGTGCTGTGGGAACATCTAATCCCCCACCTTCCAGTGGGCTGTGGAACTGCCTCGATCCCACCTGTTGCTGCCCGGTGGAACCCAGTCCTACCCAGCACCTGGATTAGCAAAATGGTAAGAGCCTGGGCCTCAGATCAGGTAGCCCAAACAACCTACTTCACCCCTCCGTGCCTCAGTTTCTCCTCTGTAGAATGGAGACAATGGCAGGGATGTTGGGAGGTTAAATGAAGACCTGAATATAAGGAACCTGGCCTAGAGTCAGGGGTCAGGCAATGCCAGCCGATGTAGCAGTCTGGGCCACTCAGGCTCTCCAACAGCAGTGTGAGTAGCTGAATGTCCAGCGAAGGCTCTTGGATGGTGGTGGGGGGAGAAGAGGCGGCACCCAGCGTTCAGATCCCAGCTCGCTATGGCAGGTGATTGTGTGACCACAGGCAGGTTATTTCTCTCTCTGAGCCCACGTTCCTCAGCTATAAATTGGGATGTGCCTATCCAATACCCATTCTTTCTTTCTCAAATTAACAAAACCCTGGTTCTTAGCTAGGTACCTTGTGCCCAAATAAAAGACTACTTTTCCCCAAAACTCTGGCAGCTAGAAGTGACCACATGACAATATGCTTGCCTGTGATAGAAGCGAAAGGTGGGACTTCTAGGAGGTCTCGCTCAAAGGGAGGAGTCCCACCCTTATCACTCTCCTCCTTCCATGCTGCCCGGGACATGGAAGTGATAGCTGGGGCTCTTGCAGCCATTTTGGCCCACAAGGACAAGAAGCTGTGTGCTGAGAAGCCTGGATCCCTGATGACTCCATGGAGCTGTCCTAACTCCTGTCTTGTGACATCCTTTACAGATAAGAAAACAAACAAACCTTCTTTCTGTCTAAGCCACTAGGATACACAGGTCGTGTTAACTGCCTTCCTATATCTACACCCTTTGCCTTGTCACTTATTAGTCCCCACGCTCTCTGACCCTGGGCTTGGCCGTTGACTCGCCTTGGCCAGTGGGATTTAAGCAAACAGGATATAAGCAGAGGCTGGGGAGAGCCCTTCGCACGTGTCTGACGCCATCTTGGTTCCTTGTGACTGCCCAAGAAAGAGCATGCCCAGGCTGACCTGCGGGAGGCTGGGACCGGGAGCAGAGCTGCTGTCCAGTTGTCTCAGCCGGGGCCACTCCTAAGCAGCTGACAGCAGTCACCCCCAAACGTGCAACAAAGCCCTATAGCACCCAAAGAGCTGCTGAGTGAGTCTGAGAAGACAGAACGCAAACATGTGAATGCTCCCCGCCAAGACCCATCCAGCCCCCCCGGAGACTCTTGAGCTAAAATAAGTGCTTCTTGTTTTTACGTCACGGGTTTTACGGTGGGTTGTTCCACAGCATGCCTGTGGCAGCAGCGACCTGTTATTTTTCTTCCTGTTATGCGTAGCCAAACCCAATCTTAACTGATACCCGAGGCCGGCAATGCCTTCCCTGCAGATGCCTGGGAGGATCAAAGAGGACGATGCATTCAGAGGGCTCGGCCCAGGGAGAGGAGTGCCCGCTCCCTCTCTCTTCCTTTCCCCAGGCACGGGCCTCACCGGGGGCTCTCTTGGCCTGGTTCTCTCTGATCCTCTCCGCCCCCAGGGAGTGAAGTCAGTGAGTACATGCTCATGCCAGTTCTAGAGACGGAGCCACTGTGTGCCCACCCCCCAGGAGGGCAGGAGGATCAGAGGAGAACACGTGGCGGAAAGGGCCTGGGCAAGTTGAAAGTCTTTTCACGGGAAAGCCATGGGGAGTGGGGTTACCTGGCCGGGCAAACCTGGAGACGGGCTCTGCCAAGGAGCTGCTGGGCGTCAGTTCTCTCCTCTTTAAAAGGAGGAGTTGGCACTGGCTGAACCCCAAGGACCCTGCCAATGCCGACGGGCTTGCATTTGACGTGTGTCCCCTTTCGGGATAGGCAGAATAATGGCCCCCAAAGATGGCCGCGTCTTGGTCCTGGAACCTGTGGGCAAGTTCCCTGACATGGCACAGGGGACTCTGCAGATGTGATTAAGGCTGTGGCTCCTGGGATGGGGAGAGTGTCCTGGGTTACCCAGGCGGACCCAATCTAATCACCTGAGTCCTGAAAACAAGGGGACCTTTCCCAGCGGAGGGTCAGACACCGGAGAGCCGGAGTGTCACTCGGTGCCCTGTCGCTGGTCCTGGGGCAGGGGGCCACGTGCAAGGACCGGAGAGAGGTCAGCTCCCGGTGACAGTCAGCCAGGAAACGGAGACCTCCCTCCTACGGCACCGAATTCTGCTGCCACCCAAGTGAGCCAGGAGACGGGTCAGCCCTTAGCAGCGGTTCTCAACCTGTGGGTGGCGATCCCTGAAAATACATCCTGCCTATCAGATATTTACATGACGATTTGTAACGGTAGCAAAATTACAGTTATGAAGTAGCAACGAAAATAATTTTAGGGTTGGGGGTCACCACAACATAAGGAACTGTGTTAAAGGGTCGCGGCATTAGGGAGGTTGAGAACCACTGCTTAGAGTCTCGGAAAGGAACACAGCCTCCAACACCTTTTAGCCCCACGAGATCCGGACAGGACTCGGCCTACGGAGCTGCAAGATGAGAAATGGGTGTCATTCTAAGTTGCTAAGTTTTCAGCATTTTGTTATAGCAGCAATGGGAAATGAACACACCTTCTGATTTCATGTGAAGCCTGTCATGTATTGTTCACCTACTATGTCCTAGGGGCTTTGTCTGCCTTACTGTTAAATGATCGACAAGTGCCCATTTTGAAGGTGTGGACACTGAGGCTCGGAGATGTGAGGGCTCCTATTAGCGTCTGGCCGCATAGCTTGGAAAGGGTCATGCTGGATGAGGGCGGGTTCTGCCAAGCCCAGAACTGGTACCTCTTCTCCCATATGACCCAGAGCAGTGGTTCTCAACCTTCTGGTGACCCAACCATAAAATTATTGTCGTTGCTACTTCATAACTGTAACGTTGCTACTGTTATGAATCATAATGTAAATATCTGATATGCAGGATGGTTTTAGGCGACCCCCGTGAAAGGGTTGTTCGACCGCAAAGGGGTCGCGACCCACAGGTTGAGAACCGCTGACCTAGAGGCACATGATGACAAGGGAGCTTCCTAACCGGTCAACCTACTGTTCAGCACGCGTGGCCCCAAAGGCTGCATTCACCCCTCCAGGCCCATCCGCACAGCCCGCCTTACCTCTGCAGAGGGCTTGGGTCCTGCCAATACTGAGCCACAGAGCGCAGCGACATAATTATTTAGGTTCTGCAGCTGGCTGCCCGGTGAGCACGGGCAAGTCCCTTAACGCTCCATGCCTTGCTTTCCTTACCTAAACGACAGGATAATGAGAGGACGCGCCTCCTAGCGTTGCTGTGAAGTCATCATTAAGGACTTGGGGTGGCGTCTGGGGCATAGTAAGCGCCTGGTAGGTGTGACCTATTATGATGATGAGAGGGACCGGAGAATGACCTCTGCTTTTAGAGAGCCTGCCCGTGCCCAGAAGCCTGCGAGGCACCTTGAGAACATGAGCTCGAAGCCTCACGGCGGTCCCGCAAGGAGGGGTGGCGAAACCCACGAGGAAGACGCGGGCTGAGTAACTTGTCCACGGCTACGGGCTGGGGAGCAGCCAGGCTTGATCCAAAGCCAGATTGGTTGGCCTGATGCCAAAGCCCAGACTCTTCCCACCCCTTCCCACGGGCTCTGGAGCCGGGCAGAGGTACGGCTGCTCGGGGCTGGCGAGGGTGAGATCGTGTCCCGTGTGCCCCTGGCAGGGGGCCAAGCACTGGATGCAGCCCTGACGACGAGCCCCACGTGACTGGCGTGCTGTACACACCCAGGCCTGCAAGGCTGCCTCTGGCTCCTCCGTCAGAGCTCAGCTTCAATGTCTGAGGCTCGTCCTCTTTCCCGTCCTTTCTGGTCTTATTTGTTTGTGTCAAAGGCCACAGGCCCTGGACAGCCAGGCTGAAACTGGGTCTGCCTCTTCCCAGCGGGGTGACCTGCTTAGCCTCTCCTAAGCCCGTTTCCTCATCCTTCGAGTGGGGACTCCCAGCCCAGCCTCCTCCCTCAGGGGGTCCCTGCGAAGACCCATGCGTGGGGGGCAGGAAGGCTTGCTGGAACGGCGGGGCGTGGTCCACAGAGGGCACGCCGGCTTCGTGAAGTGAGAAGACAGCTCTGGCTCCGGCGAATGCCAGGCCCAGTCCCTTGCCCCGAAGAAATACTTTTTCCTTTTAAGGCAGTGAGCTAGATACTCATATACCGAATTTTAGGGTCTGATGAAAACCGGCCACTGAACGCGTTTGTCTGGAAATCAAGTCCCCAGCCTTGCTTTCCAGCCTTATCAGACTTCTCCACACCCCAAGCTCGCTCCATGCTTCTCGGAGCCCTGCTGCAAATGCTCACTGAGCGTTCACTGTGGCGCACCCCTGTCTAGGTGCCGGGAGGACCACAGTGAGGAAAAGCAGACCCAGGGGTGATGGTGTGTGTGTGTGTGTGGGGTGG
>NW_006352194.1:4244289-4257672 GCF_000327345.1 Myotis davidii
AATGATCGAAGACATAAAGCAACAACTCGACCGCAGGGACTTGAGGGCCATGGTGCTGGGGCATGTGACCAAGTCAGGAAGGTCACTGAGGATGGATTAAGGTCTGAAGGAAGGTGGGAGGCGAGAAGCATTCCAGGCAGAGGGAACAGCCCGTGCAAAGACCCTGTGGCAGAGGAGTCTGATGCTTCTTCCAGCCTGCCTCCTGTACTTCCCTCCCCTGGTACACCTCCTTCTCTGCATGGCTCCATAGAGGTGTGAGAAGCCTTTCCATTCTTCAAAATCAAGCTCAAATGCCTCCTCTTCCCAGAAGCCTTCCATGCTGTGCCTTTCTTCCACTCCCCAGGAAGCAACTGTCTCTCCTGCCTATGATCTCCCTCACCTCCCTGACCCCTCCGTGGGCCCTCACTCGTGACATCTTGTATATAGACGCTGCCCAGGTCTCATCTCCCCAACCAGGACATAAAGCCATAAGGGCAGGAACTGACTTCTCCAATGTAGACTTAGAGTCACATGCTCCCAGGTTTAAATCCTAGTGAAGGCCATTTAGGAGTGGGACTTAGCATAAAGGACTCTGCTTCTCTGGGCTTCCATTTCCTCATCTGGCAAAGGGGGATACTGTGGTGAGGGCGTGGGGTGGTGGCACAGTCCCCGGCTAGGCTCTGGGCATCCCCGAGAGTGGGGTGTGCCAAGGGGCTTAGAGCAGAAGAGGGGGAGGGGGAGTTATGATCCAGAAAGACCCAGAGATGAAGGGCTCACAGGGGCTTAGACTCCCTTAGACCTGAGTTTCCCAAATTTGTCTGATAGAAAGAAACATTGGAGCCGCTTGATAGAAATGCAGATTCTCGCTTACTTCTGAGATCTTGGGATGGAAGTCTGGGGCGGAGTCCAGAACCTGCATTCTGAAAAGCTCTCAGTTCGGTGGGGAAAATGAGGCCCAGAGGGAGGGGTGATCTTCACGAGTGTTTAGGTTGGACCAGTTGCCTTAGCCCTTCCTCTCTGTGACAGGATTATGCACCCACACGCTTTGCCAAGTAACTCGGCAGGACTCATTTACTGTGGGCGACTGCACTGCAAGCAGAGACATGTGTTTGTGTGGCGTGGCTTGGCCCGCCACGTGTGCTCCCACCATTCACCAGGAGAGAAATAAGCTTGGGTGGCTGCTGGTCCAACGAGAATGAGGAGACATATGGAACAGACTGAATCCAGCCCACGTTCTGGAGTCCTGCCCGGCCCAGCCTGTGCAGATTAGCTAAACCCTAGCTGACCCACAGACTAGTGAGTGAGAAAACAAATGTTTATGGTGGTAAATAACTTGAGTTGTGGGGCGTTTTTGTTATGCAGCATTATGGCAGCAAGAACTGACTAATACACTCAGGTCACCCAGCAGATGAATGGCAAAGCTGGGATTCAGACTCAGGTTCCCTGCTCCTAATCCAGTGCTAGTGTCTTACTGCTTCTGTCCCTCAATCCTGAGGGCTCCTTGGGCACCTTCCTCTCTGGGAGCCCCTCACTTCTACTCTGCCCCACCTCTGTTCTCTGGGAGCTTCCAGCTCCAGACAAAGGGGCTCCATCCCAGTAGCCCAGACTCCATCCTTGCTGCTAATATGTCGAGGCTTCTTGAGTAGGCAGTCCCACCCCCAGGGCTCCCAAATGGATTCAGGGGAAGCCTCCCTCCGCACCCCACCTCCAACCAGGGAAAGAAATCCAGGGGCTCTGGGGAATTCTAGCTTCTCCCAGTTGAAAAGCGTTCCCTCCCCTCCGCTCCCACTGGGAGCCTGGCTTCCCTACCTCGGGGCTTTGTCAAGCTGGAGACCTCGCAGGGGAGGCTTCACAATCTGTTAGGTGTCTCTGCCAACAGCTGCTGGCTTTTGAGGTTCTCTCAGATTGCCCACCTTGGACCCCTCTCAGCTCCACTGGGACCCCAATCTGAGCGGGACTTAAATGCACCCATGGCCCTTCAAGAACTGCAGGCACACGCTCAAAAACATGCCCGCTCAGCCACGGCGATACCACAAACATTCACAAACAAGACCACACCACTCCTTCTCAGACACAAACACACAGACAGGCAAACCACGGTCAGACATACAGACTCATGTTCAAACACACCCCCTCCATGTCCCTCAGATCCAGACACACCCACGCTCAGGAATGCATGTGTCAGTAAGAAGTCGCATGCCAAGGTCACAGGCAATCACACACACACACAGTCACCCAAACAACAGGACATACCCACACCTTCTCCAAACACACTCCCTCACATGCATACTCAGACCCACCGTCACACTCAAGGCTCCTTGGACATATATACCCTGGACTTAGTCCAAGCACTGGAGTCTGTTAGATCTAGTTAATTCCTATCTCGTATCTTCCTGCTTTGTGACTCTACTTTTCTGAGCACCATCTGTAAAATGGGGACACAGATGCCTCCTACTCAAGGAGACCAGGGGCTGCAGTGAGGTCAAGCTTGGAAAGCACCCCTCAACCAGGTGGAGCTGGTTGCCCTCTCTCTTTCCATGTCCTGTGCATGCCCTCCCCACCCCTTGAATTCCATTTCTTTCGATGGCTCCCTTCAAATTTCTACCAGGCCTTTAACCCTTTGCGGTCGTATTAAATTTGGACATGGGTGTCGTACTGGTCGGAATTAATTTCCATTGAAAGAGCAGTGATACATAGCATGCAAGATTATGAAGGATAAACAAGATTTATTAATTCATTTTTGGAACTACGTCACTACTAGTAGAATCACTGCAAACGTTATCACTTTCTACGTCAGAGTCAGTATTCAAGGTGCCAAAATAAAACTCTTCATCGTTACTTTCAGATTCGCAGTACACTTCTTTTGGTAACTTTCTTTTTGCCATTTTGGAGTATTATTTTGAAATATCTTAACAAGCGAGAATGCCTAATTACAGTTAAATGTAGTTTGTAAAGCTTTATTTGAAATTCTGCGAAGTATCTCCGAAGCTTTTCGATTTCTTCACTCTAGTTAAGATTCGTACGGTTCCTTGCTGTGGTGGCTGAGAGTAGACAAATGACCGCAAAGGGTTAAACGACAGGTCAAATCCTGCCTCCTGTGGCAAGCCTCCCCACGCCTCCACCTCTGGATCCCCTGAACAAGAAGCTGGAGAGCCCACTTATTTTCTTTCCTGGAGCCTGGCCACCCCTGGTTCCTCCTTGGACAGGGCCCAGATCACACTCACAGCAGGGGCTTGGCGAGGACTGTTGAGTGACTAACTGAGGGACACAGTCACAGTGCCAACCACAAAGTTTTCAACCCACAGGAACCATAAGGTCCTTGAGAGTCTCACGTGGCCCTTGGCTGGGGGATGAGGCTGCAAGTGTCTCCCGGACGTGGCCACATGGAGGTCCCCGTGACCCTGAGGACAGTGGTCTTGGTGGAGAGATGGGACCGGACACCTACGTGGAATGGATTGAAGGGGAAGTAGGGGTTGGGAGGGAGACTGCATCGCTTGGCAACGCTTTTTTGCTGTGAAGGAAGGCAGGGTGGGAGAGGGAGGGTGGCATGGCGTCACAGGAAGGATTATTAAAGGTGGGCGTAGGGAGAGGGTTTGGACGGAGTGAGATTGGAAAGGGCTGCAGGTTCAAAGAAAGCACCATGGGAACTGCTAGAGGGTCACCTTTCTCTGTGCCGCAGACCGAAGTCAGGCTGGAGAGAACATGCCTCCTTCGTGGCTCGGTGACCCCACGTGACCAAGCTCCTTCCAGTGGACGGTGCACAGAGTGATGGTGCACCTCTGCCCCCCTTGCTTACAGCCCTGTCCCTGCCTGAGTGTCCTCCCTCCCGCCCCTCCTGCAGGCCGGAGCACAGACATGCTGACTCTGCATTGCCCACAGAGGCAGGTGAGACAACAAGCCGGGAGGGGCCCATGTCCCTGGATCTCCAGGGATCAGGGCTTGCTCTGCGAACCTTACTGCTCACTCCTGGACTCCTACGTGAGAGAGAAAAGCATCGCTGTCCCCACAGCCACCCAGCACTGGGCCATTTTGTCATAGCAGCTTCACTTTCACTAATACACGTTTAACAAGTGACAGCAGTTATTATAAACACCAGGACAGTGGTAAACGCTCTCCCAGGTGGCAGGCTCACACACACAGCCTTTGAAGAGAGGAAACTGCAGGTGTGAGGGCGTCTTTCACGGAGGCTGGCAGGATACCCAGTTGGCACAGCGTGGCGCCCGGCACTGCCCCCGGAGCCTGCCTGGGAAGCGCTTACCTGCTTGGTTGGTGGTGATGTTCACGGAGGCGAACTGAGGGGAGAAGGGGCTCTGGTCGGTGACGCCGTTCACGGCCTGGATCTCGAAGGTGTACTGGGTGTGGGCCAGCAGGTCGCTGATGTAGATGCGGGGCTCCGTTAGGCCCAGCTGGCGGGGCGCGTACTGCACATTGTCCCCACAGCGGGTGCAGGCGCCCCGGCCAGAGCCACAGCTCTTGCAGATGATGTTATAGACGAGATCCTCCCGGCCTCCGGAGTCGCGGGGCGGAGCCCACTCCAGCATGAGTGAGGTCTCGTTGACGCTGGAGATCACGGCCTGGGGTGCAGAGGGGATGGCTGGGGAGGGAGAGGGGTGCCGGTCAATGGGAGCTCTGGGGGTACGTTTCTGCCCTGGCTCCAGCCCATGCCTCCCAAAAGGCTTCCTCCAAGTACTTTGCCCTCTTCACCCACCAGAGAGATGTTTCTAGAATATAACTCTCATCCTGTTGCACACCCTTCTCCCTAGACGCCAGCCTCCTCGGTGTGTGTCACCAGGGACAGTCCTTTTGTGCTGGGGGTTTGGCCCACACAACGTCTACTTCCCCTTTTCCCTTATAACAGAACCCGATTTTATTCAGGTGGCAAGACGCCCAGTGAGAGACTGTATTTCCCAGCCTTCTCTGGTGAAGTGCTGGCTACGGGCTGTAGCGGAAGTTGTTGGATAGGACCTTTCCTTAAAAGGAAAGTATCCCTCTATCCCCTTCCTTCTCTCTGCTGCCCAGAACGTGTGTGATGGCTGGCGCTTCAGCAGCAATGTTGGACTACGGAGAGACCAGAGGGATGGAAACCACAGGCTAGGAACGGCAGAGCAGGAGAGCCAGGGTCCGAGAACCCCATGATTCACCATGCTCTCCCGGGACTGCCTATCCCCGGGCTTCTGTGAGGTAGGAGAATAAACCCTTATGGTTTCTGCCACGGGGGCCAGCTCTGTTACTCGCAGCTCAGTGCCATGCCTGTGTGACGCAGGGGCTGTAACACTGCCCTCGGAGTCACCCTTCCTTAGAGAACCTCAGCCTGTGACTCGGGCAGCCGCTGCCAGGTTAGCACGCTGGGCAGCCTTTCCTGCCACAGACACCACCTGTGTTGGTTCTTTCTCTGCCAACCCTGCCATTGTCTGTCCTTTTGTAAATCCAGACCTTGACTTTATCCGCCCTGTGACTTCACGGAAGGGGGTGAGGAGCCAGATGCCAGCCCTGTGGCATCTGCACGTTGGCAGCCTGGCCACCCCAGGGACTGCCCCCGATGGTCCTTTTCCAACCAGTTTTCCCCTTCCCTTTCCCTCCCCCTCCCCCTGCAGGTCCTCCTCACTCAGGGAAGGCTGGCTATAGCCGGACAGCTGCCCGGCCTTTGCTCTGGGCTTTTCTGCAGGAGACTGTGGACTCGGCGTCCCCCTCAAGGGGCCCCCGACGTACTTGTGCAGGGCATGTCCAGCGGGTCCAGGTCTGCTCGGTAGTAGCCGTTGCGGCAGACACAGTTGGTGGCCCCTTCCGAAGTGGTCCGGCTGTTGATGGGGCAGTGGGTGCAGGCCTCGTCCCCTTGGTTGGCCTTGAAGGTTCCAGATGGGCAACCTGGGAGAGAAGACAGAGAGGCGCCGAGTAAACCAGTGGGCTCAGAGAGGACCCTGTGTCTTATGGAGGGGGCACGCGGCATCACGAGGGGCCAGGAGGCCTGTGGAAGGGGCCACGCAACGTCACTGCTGAGAAACACCATCTCCTGAAGTTCGTGGGGGTCTCCACGCCCCCACGAGGCGGCCCTAGCTGTGCCCAGGAGGTTCCAGGCACCTGCTTTCTTGTCTCGAAAGCTATCAATGCGTTCAGCGGGGCCCCTGGCAAGCCTTCCGTACCTACTCCAGGTCGGCTGTGCCACAGCTCCTAGGAGCAACTCTGACTTCTTAGTCTGAAGACTCTGAAGAGGCCTGTGGCAGTGCCCGGGGCCCAGTCTCGCTTGCCAGTGGCTGGTCCTGGGTTCCAGATGATTGAGATCACATTCCAGTAGGCAGGCCCTAGCACAGTGCAGAGCATGGAGAGAGGCGATGCGGTAGAGCAGGCAAGGCCACTGGCTTTGGACGCAGACAGACCTGGGTTTGAGTCCCAGCGTGGCCTGGTACTAGCTGTGTGGCCCTAGACAAGTGGCTTAACCATTCTGAGACTCAGTTTCCTTACCTGTAAAATTATGACTCTAAGGCCCATTTCTGCGGGCCATTGTGGGCATTTGGCGTAAGCGTGTAAAGCACATGACATGAGGCTTTGCACCGTCTAGGTGCCTGATGAATAGTAGCGGTTATGATAGGTGTTTGATCAATTTACTACATAAAAGGCCCCAAAGTACCGGGGAGAGCCTGAGGAGGGCAGTGCTTGCACTTGGTGGGCACTGAGCCATGTGGGATCTCACCGGGTCTTTGGCCTTCTTCCCTGCTCTGGGGGATGCTCAGGATTTGGGTTCAGGCCCGACAGCTCAGGGCTCAGGTCCTACAAGAGGTCACCACTCCTGTGTGGGCCTGTGTGCCCCTCCTTCTGGCCCTGGCTTGGGAATCAGGAGGCCTGGGCTCTAGGCCCTGCCCCTTTCCTGGCCTGTTTCTTCTTCCACCCACTGGGGCTCATAATCCCCGCTCTGCTGTGGTGCCGTGGGGGAGATCGTGCCAGGTGTACGTGAGGAGGTGGACAGGGAAGAGCTTTGCAAGGGGCAGGTTCCTCCCTGGGACGAAATGCAGCTGAACTGTCCACAGGCCTGCGCTCTCACCTGATCACATTCCATGCTGGAGTACCGTGCGACCTCTGGTCACAAGCCCACCTCCTTGAGCACCGCTTTCCTCCTACATAAACGGCGAACGTACATTTATTTCCCAAATCGTTTTTCCAGCCGCAGACTCCCAGCGTATCTTTCAAGTCCAAGGCTTAGGAAAGCACTCATCAAGGGGTCTCCTGGCCCTGCTCTGGGCTCCCCCAGGATCGGAGCGATGTCTGGTTCGCAGCTCCTCCCCGTGCCTAGCACGGAACCGGGCGCTCAGACGCTCCATCTCAATACGTCTAGAAACTGCCTGCTTACGAGGAAAGAGCTTGGGCTTTGGCGGCCATGCACGTAGAAAGGCAGTGAAGAGTGGTGGTCAGCGTGCCGGCTGCCTGCAAATGCCAGCATTGTGACCTTGGGCAAGTCACCTAAGCTGCTCCCTCACCTGTAAAACGGGAACAATAGTATCTACCTCCTAGAGTCGTGGTGAGGAGGACATTTGGTTCATTTAGGCAACGATGCCTAGAACAATTCCTGGCATTATTAAACTAGCTGGTTCAAATATCACTCTGCTGGGTGACCTCAGACAAGTGGTTCAACCTCTCTGAGCTACAGTTTTCTCATTGGTAAGAGCATCTACTCCCTAACGTGACTGTGAGTATTGCAATTGATGAGCAGTACTGGCCCAGGCTTGGGAGGGGTTGGGGGTTGCAGCTGCAATCTCAGCGCTTGCTGCTAGAAAATGCCCCCCCCCTCCACCCCCGGCCCCGGCCCCACTTTGCAACCACCCTAATCAACACCCCCCTGATGATGCTACCCTGACCAGGCCCTGTGGGGGTCTTGGAGAAGAACCGCTCCAGCCCAGTCTTTAAGGAGCTGCCAGGCGAGGGGGAAGACAGACCGACACACCGACCAGGTAGCCTGACACCAGCAGGGATGGCCATGGGGTCTCTGGGGTAGTTAGGCTTCCATCGCACAGACAGGGAACAGGGCTCTGGAGAACACCGTGCCACGGCCGGCTTTTATCGAGCGCCGATGAGATGCTGGCGCTGTTCTACGGACTTAACTCGTAATAACTCATCCAGGTCTCACCAGCCCATGACGGAGGTGAAGTAACTTCCCAAGGACGTGGGCTTACAGTGGCAGAGCTGGGATTCGATGCCAGGTGGTCTGACTCCAGGGGCTGCTTCCCTAACCACCACACCACACCACCTTGATGTGACTCGCATTGCGTCAATGGCCCATGGGTGCTGAGCAGGGGCTGGCAGCTTCTGCTCCAGGCATTTGTCCAGGACTCTCTCCACTTTGCCGTGCTGGCTCTGGGGCCCCCATGTCCTCCTCCCTCCCTCCCTCCCTCCCTCCCTCTCGTCTTCCTCGTAGGCACCAACCTTCCCCTGCTGGCTCTATAAAGGGGCAGCCCTGGCTCTAGTTGAGCAGTTGACC
Organism: Myotis davidii; assembly: GCF_000327345.1. Lineage (NCBI taxonomy): Eukaryota > Metazoa > Chordata > Mammalia > Chiroptera > Vespertilionidae > Myotis > Myotis davidii. The sequence goes on from NW_006352194.1 coordinate 4,252,736, forward strand.
TCTCTGAGCCTCAGTTTTTTCTGCTGTAGAATGGGGGCACAGGGCTCCTCTGAGAGTCTCTAGGACCATTCTGATAGATGCCAAAGGGTTTTGGCTCCAAGACCAAGATCCTCCTGGCTCCATGTTTAGTGTGCCTCTTCCATCTGCTGGCGATTCCCTGGGCCCGGCTGAAGTGGCTGCCCACTCTCCCCTCCGTACTGTGCCAGCCCCTCCATCTGGACCGCCTTCCCGGCTGTCCTCTCCCATCACCAGGTCCTGGTCCCTCTCAATCTCCCCAGGCTGCCTCCTCCAGGAGCTTTCTCTCATTAGGAGTGCTGCCCAGCCACCCCTTGGCCCTCCCACCGGGCATCTGTGGTTTCTGTATCTCTTGGCACTGTGCTTCATAAAACCCCTTCTCCTGTCATTCCTTCCCGTCCCCCCTGCAGCCAATCAATTACCACGTCTTCCCTCCCCAGCAGTACCCGGTCCTACCTCTTCTGCGCTGCCCTCCCACCCACTCTGTAGCTTCTCCTGGCCATCTGGCCTCCTCCTGCCCACCCTCCAGGACCAGCTTTCCAAAGTGTAAGCCTTTCTGTGCCACTTACTAGTAAAAACCCACCTTGGCTTATCATGGAATATTATTTGGCCCTAAAAATGAACGAAGGACTGATTCATGCTACAACACGGGTGAAGCTCGAAAACACTGCTTAGTGACAGGAGCCAGTCACAGAAGGCCACACAGTATATGCTTCCATGCCTATGGAAATGTCCAGAACAGGCACACCCATGGAGAGAGAACGTAGATTAGCGGTTGCCAGGGGCTGGGGAGAGCAGAGAATGGGGAATGGCGCTATGGGTAATGGGTTTCTTTCTGAGGTGATGAGAACGTTCTAAAATTGATTGTGGCGATGGTTGCACAATTCTGAATACACTAAAAGTCACCGAGTTGTACAATTTAAATAGGGGAACTGTATGGTATATGAGTTCTATCACAATAAAATGGCTATTTAAGAAAAATTCATAATAGTCCCCCCCAAGCACCTCAGGTCCCTGGTGCCCCCAGGGCTGGCACATGCCCATCTCAGTGCCCACTAGCCCAAACCTGTGCCTGATGGTCTACACAGTCAACTGCACAGGGTGCCACCCTGAGGCCCCCCTCCACACCTCTGGCCTTTGGGGATCCTGTCCTCGTTACCTGGAGTGCCTGCCCTTTGTCATAAGGGAAAGTCCTACATTCTTTTAAGACTCAGCGCAGGTATCATCTCTGCAGGGAAGGCTTCCCTAAGATCCTAGGCCGGGTTGAGGTGACCATTCTAATTACTTACTTGTGAACCTATAAGTACCTGGCTGGACTTTAACCTTCCAATTCAATGCCGGGTGCCCAGTGGGCGAAGGGAGGGGCTGGAAGAGCATCCAGCTCAACCGCCTTACTTGACATTTGAGGAAACTGAGGCCCAGAGAGGAGCTGACTCACACGGCTCTTCTCTGATCTCAGCTATACTGTGCGACTTCGAGGTGTGCTAGGGCCTCAGCTCCCATCAGCCACCTCCTCTCCCACGGAAAGAGGCCTGGGGTGGCTGCCATCCACAGAGCCCGGTGCCCTAGGGGCCATGCTGCTTGTAGCTTCTCAGCTGGGAAGGCACCTGTCCCGCCAACATCTGAGTCTCATACAGAAGTGGGAAGAAAACAACGAGACCTGAAGACACAGGCTTGGGCAGTGGTACCCCTGCCAGGAGTGTGGGCTCAGGGGCACCTGCCATCTGAGACTCAGTCTCCTCCAGAGAGGGAGCTGATGATACCTGCACGGGACAGACCAAGTGAGAGTCTCTCAAAGCACCTGCCTGCCCACGATCCTCCACGATCTGATGAGAATGAGTTGGACCCACCACACCCTGCCCCCCACCAGGTACTAGAATGAACCTACACACCTCGCCCTGGCCCGTAAGACCTGCAAGGTTTTGCTCTGCTGTCTTCCTGCCACTCCCTGCCACTCCCCTCACTTACTGTGCTCCAGCCCCTGGTGGTCAAGGGTGTTCTCACCCAGGGCCTTGGGCCATGCTGTACCCCCTGCTCTTCCCATGCCTGATCCTTCTCATCCTTCGGGGCCCAGCTTCAGTGTCACCGTGTGGAGAGGCCTGCCCTGGCCATCCTGACTAAGTGATTCTCTCGCTACGATGTCTGTCTCTGTTTCCTTCCTCACAATTTGTAATTACAGCTGACCCCTGAACCAGGGCTGACTGTAGAGTCAAAAGTTATAGGCAGATTTTCAACCACACGGCGGGGCGGGGGGTGGGGGCGGGGGTTGGTGCCTCTAACTCCCTCGTTTTTTCAAGGGTCCACTGTATATTAGAAAACAGCGTATAAACGTGTGCGCCATCTTCCCCCTGCATTGGAAAGACCTGGAGAGGAACCAGGTTTGTCTGGTCTCATTGGGTCCCTCGCTGGTGGGACAGAGTGGTGGGAACATAGTAGGTGCTCAATATATATTTGTTGAATGAACAAACATACCCCTCACAGGAGGTTGTGAGGATCAGATAAGAAAGTGGGTGAGGAAATACTTAGTCGAGTCAATACCAGGTCTGGTGCCACCAGTATCATCTCAGTGTCCCCCGGCCGCATGGATGCTCAGATCCCTCTCCACTGCTCATTTGTTCTCCCCAAGGGTCTTCCCAGGGGCCTGCCCACGGGGTGACCTACTCATCCTAACGGCAAGCCCCGTATCCTGGAAACAAACACCCTTAGTCGCCGGCAACCGTGCTGTGTACTTCTCCAGCCCCATCTGTCACCTCTCATCTGTTTGCAGTTCCCTCCATGCCCTGGCTGCACACACCTGTCCCTTTGCCTGAGTGCCCCCCGCCCCCATCATCCTGTGCCCTGGGATTGGTGAATCTGACCTGTGCATCTCTGGGAGGCCTGCCCCCCACTCTCCACAGCAGATAACGCAGACCTCCACTGAGCACGCCCGACACATGCTCCGTAGGCAGTGATGTGCTGGTAAATGGCTGACTGGGGCGGGGGGAGCCAAGATTGGTTGTATTTGCTGATTTCTGTGCTGTAAACGCTCTCACCAGGCCAATTTGAGATACCTGAGCCGGGAAGAAATGCCCACCGTTGGCTCTTGTAAGCCAAGCTGGCACAGACCACCTCCATCCCACCACTGGACCTAACCCATAGGTGACTTCTCTGTGTTTTGCCCACTGGTTGGTGAACCCTGGTTGGGGTAGGAGCTGGGTCTTTAATCTCTACATGCCCAGCACCCAATGTAGATAGGGTTTGGCACATAGACGGTGCTCAGTTAATTCAGTTTTCCTAATGAAGGTAGGTCTGTCTCTCCACTGGACTGTGAGCAACTTGAGGGCAGGGACTGTGGGTTTAATAGGCTCAGATACACAAGCATTTAGAACACACAGCAAGTGCTATATATATGTTAGCTGTGCTTCCTCGCCCAGCATGCAAGGACAATAATCATTCCCATTTATCACGTGTTTCCCAGGTGCTGGGCCTAGTGCAAGTGATTTACATGGGTTTTCTCACTAAATTCACATGAGCACCCATGGAAGTACCATGAACACCCCCCTTTTTACAGATGAGAAAACTGAGGCTCAGAGGGGGGGAATGACCACGCCAAAGTCACACAGCTTCCAAATGGCAGGGCTGAAGTTTGACTGCAAGGCTTGTAATTCCAAAGACCTTGTGCCCGGGTACAAGCAGACACAGAAATCACCGTGTGGCCGAATATAAGGACCGGAGACCATCTTGGGACGGGGCTTGAGGGAGACATTCAGCAAGGGAGAGGCAAAGCCTGGGCCTCAAACACAGGACTTGGGGCCAAAGCAGCCAGCCAGCACCGCCTTCTGCTGACGCCCAGAGCCCTTGGCCAGGCAACTGCAGGCAGGGATGGCAGCCGGCAGGGGAGGAGGATTACAAAGAAACAGATTTTCTCCCGCCTGCCCCCTGGGCTCCGGGGATAGGTGATAATTGACCGAGTGAGCCCTCCGTCAGGCCAAGGCAGGGCTCCATCTGGGCCTGGCACGGTGGGGCCGCTAATTGGCACTGGGTGATCCTCGAAGTCTCCCTGGTTGGCTTGCTGCTCTGCTCCCCCCTCTCCTCCCAGAGACTCCAGTTTACTCCCCCAAAACGACTGATGCTACAATGAAGTCAAAGCTCGCCGCCCAGAGTGGCCGGCTCCGGGGCGGGGAGGAGCTCTCTGTCTTCTGGGTGTCTGGTGGCTCTACCAGTGGTTCTCAACCTTCCTAATGCCGCGACCCTTTAATACAGTTCCTCATGGGGTGGTGACTCCCAACCATAAAATTATTTTCGTGGCTATTTCATAACTGTCATGTTGCTACTGTTATGAATCGTCATGTAAATATCTGATACGCAGGATGGGCTTAGGCGACCCCTGTGAAAGGGTCGTTTGTGCCATGGACTGTGGAGCCAGCTGCCAGGGCTAAGTCCCGGACCTGCCTCTTGCTAACGGTGGCAAGTTACTTAACTCTGTGCCTCAGTTTCCTTGTCTATATAATGGGGGTAAGGATAACACCGATGGTGAATTTGTGGCAAAGATTACATGAGGCAACAGAGAGAAAGCACTTGCAACAGTGCCTGCCTGGTTCACATGAAGTGCTACACGTGTTTGATGTTGTCCTCAGTTATTCTTTGCCTGCCACCTGCTATGTGCTCAGCCCTGGGAGTGCAGGGACAAAGATACAGCCCCTGCCCTGGGGACAGTGGGTCCAGTTGGGAAGATTTATTAAGTCCCCATTCAGTGCCAGGCACTGGGACATTGAGACAAAAGGCCCACGCCCTGCTTGTAAGAGGCAGGGCTAGAACACCCTCTTTTAACCAGCCTGAGTGCTGGCCACTGTGGGCAGAGGGGCCAGGGGCTGAGTTTTGGGCTCAGCAGTGCCAGGTGGTATGAAGGCAGAGGGCATACTTTCCTACCTTGGGTTTGGGTC
>NW_006352194.1:4258016-4258303 GCF_000327345.1 Myotis davidii
TGTGGCTAACGTGCGCCTGCCCGGTGCTAAGCCAGGAGTTTCCCTCGCCCATAACCTCGCCCGAGGTCACTCAGGGAGTTAGGGGCAGAGCCTGTGCTCCCACAGTCCATGTTCTCTCTCACACCTGCATCCAAAGTCCTCAGTGTTCCTCCTCCCCTCCTCCCTCCCCTGAAAAGGGGGGCCCTGCCTGGCCAGATTATGTCCAGAGAGCGCCTCAGGGTCGTTCCCCTGTGGTGGTAGCTCCTACTGGGACCACCCAGGGGATGTCAGTCATCTTGCCTCCCCCC
>NW_006352194.1:4258349-4265161 GCF_000327345.1 Myotis davidii
CTGCTGGGACCTGGGCTCTGTGGATCCCGGCCAGCAGCTGGCAGGACTACAGAAGTCAGAAGGCACTGTGTTAACACAGCTCCTCTTTGCCTGAGCGGGAAGCCCAGGGCCTCCCCAGGCCAGACTCCACACCGGCCATCTGCCGAGTCCCTCCTCTGCTCAAGACCCTGCAGTGCCCCCTTGTGCCTGGGGTGCATCCAACTCAGTTCCCAGCACCGCCCAGCTGCACCCTGGGACCTCATCACAGTAGGCAGCATCAGCTCCCCGGCAAGCTGTGCTCGGTCACTTCCGGGCCTCTGCTCAGGCAGTTCCCTTGGCTGGAAACACTGCCCCAGCTCCAGCCCGGCCAACTCCTGTTTCGCCTTCAAATCTCAGCTCCAGCCCAGATCACCTCTGGGTCCTTCTCCTAGGACTGGCGTCTGCCCTGCACGATTATACCATCCTAATTCTCTGCGCCTGCGCCAGGCTCTGGGCCGGGCTGACAGTGGGAATCCACAATGTCCGGCGCCTCTCTGCTCCAGTGTTGGGCCGAGAGGTGATGGACAGGAGGTCTCTGGAAGTGTTTGCTGACTGACGGAGGCTCAGAAAGGTGGATTCATGTGCTTAAGGGCGCTCATCTTGTGTGTGGACTGGAGATTTTTTTCTAGGTCTCTGGAGCCCCCCCACCCCCCCCGCCCCCCAGACCATGTCAGAGCCCCAGAACCCCTCCCTGTGCCCCCAGGGAATGGCTGTCAATGCATCCTACTTTCATCATCCTTCTTGGCATTTTGTTAATGTCTGTCTCTCCATGTCCCACCTTCCCACACGCCCAACTGTGTGCTCCATGGGGACAGCCACCTCGTCCGCCTCTGCCCACTGCCTGGCACAGAGCCTGGCACAGAGCAGCCCTGTAGATCCCTTGGCCCCAAGACTGGAGTAACCAGAACTTTCATGACTACTGTGTCTCTTGACATCTCCTCCCCTGTTGCATGTGCGTGTGAGAGGGTGGCAGAGCTCAGTCTCCTGGGAAGTCAGACCCTGCACCCCACAACCTGCAAAGGCAGAGGAGGGTGCTTCATGCCCGGCTCTTCCAGCCCCTGGATCCTCTGTTGGGCCCCGAGTCTGGGCTCTGGCCTGTCTCCCTTCATGCTATCCCCACGTAGGGACTGGGAGCTCCCACCCAGCAGGCAGCCCCATTCCTCCAATTTCCTCCCAATTAATCAAGCTCTGAACTTTTTAATTATCTGCCTGCAGGGTGACTCCCCACTCTGGTGAAGCAATTAAGGACATTTCCAAGTGCTGTGCCGCTGCCGACCAGGCCTTGATGGAGGAGGTGAGCGGAGGGAAGGGCTGGTGACAGGAAGGATGGACAGGAATCCCCCTGGGCCATGGGGCTGCTGGGAGGCTGTCCTGGGGGCCTGGCCAGGGCCACTCAAGACTTCTGGGGCAAGATTGTCCAGGGCGACCCCCAGTGTTCACTCAACGGCCCTTTCTCTACAGCTAGACTCTGGCTTCACCCAGGCACTGGTTAGGTGCTTTACAATCTCACTGCATCCCCACCTTGACCCTCAGAGCAGGAAATAGAATTATCTCTATTTTACAGATAAGGAAACAGAGGCTCAGAACCATTAGGCAACTCCAGAGGTGCAGCTGGGATCTGCAGCCAGGTCTGGGTCCACACCCACTCCATTCTATTGTCTCTTAAAGATTGGCAGGGCCTGTCCATGTGCCCAGGAGCACCGAGGAAAGGGGTGGGTCAGGGGGAGCCTCTGGAGGAGATGCCATGCAGACCTGATGAAGAATGCAGGCTCTCCACCTGCAGGGCTGGTGACAGGAGAGGGCAGTGCAGGCAGTGGGGACAGCCCGTGCAAAGGCACAGAGGCGTGAACGGCACGGTGTGTGCCTGGGGAGCTACATAGTTCAGGATCGCTGAAGCATGAAGTTCGAGGCTGAAAGAGGTGAGAGAGGAGGCTGGAGAGGCAGGTGGGGTTGGGTCATTGGAAGTCAGGAGAATATTCATGATCTTCTGGTTCAAGCTTCTCATTTTATGACTACAGATGACATGAGTCAGACGTGGACAGTGACTTGCCTAAGGTCACATAGCAAGTTCGTGGCTGATGGAGCCAGGGCTGTCGCCCAAGAGTCCTGATGCCCAGACGGGCAGGGAAGGCAGAGGGGAAGAGGAGTGGCAACTGTCAGATCACTGCAGTAGCCTCTCGCCTGGTGTCCTGGCTTTTGCCCCAGTCCTCCCCCGTCCCCTCTGGCTGTGGTCTGCTCTCAACATATCAGCCAGAGGGATCCTACAGAACAGGAGTCAAAGGTGGGTTGCTCCTCTGCTCAAAACCCTTCAATAGTTCCCATCTCACTTGGAGTACAAATAGTCCTCAAAGCTCACTTCACCTCGCTGGTTGAATTTATGGGTAGGTATTTTATTTTTATTATAATTGTATCCCTTAACCTCTCTGAACTTACCTTGGAAATGTCCCTTACTCTCCTTTTTGTCCACCCTCCCACCTCCTCTCTGGCTGTGGTCTGCTCTCAACATATCAGTCAGAGGGATCCTACAGAACAGGAGTCGGAGGTGGGTTGCTCCTCTGCTCAAAACCCTTCAATAGTTCCCATCTCACTTGGAGTACAAATAGTCCTCAAAGCTCACTTCACCTCGCTGGTTGAATTTATGGGTAGGTATTTTATTTTTATTATAATTGTATCCCTTAACCTCTCTGAACTTACCTTGGAAATGTCCCTTACTCTCCTTTTTGTCCACTCCATTCCAGCCACGCTGGCCCCCTGGCTGTCCTGGAACACATCAGCCACTTCTAGCCCCAGGGCCTTTGCACATGTCATTTCCTTTGCCTAGTACACGTCCTCGCTCAGCTACTTCTTCACTATGTCCCTCACTGAGCCTCACATCTTTCTTCTATAATTGAGGTTAATGCTGCAGACTCTACCTTCCTCTCTAGGTTAACATGAGGTCCTAGTGAGAAAGTGGGGAACAAATAGAGCCTCACAAAATCTCTCTCTCCAGTTTGAGGTTATCACCGCACAGGGCTTATAAAGGTCCTCACTGGGTCCTTGAGAAAACAGGCCCCCAGACCTTAAGCTGGATCGACACGCCAGGGCCTCCTCCCAGCTTGTAATCCTCGGGCCTCACAGATGCTGGAAAAGCGAGTGTTAAATAATAATCACAATGTGCCCGAGGGGAAGCCGGATGTGTTGGGAAAGCTTGACACATCTGGCAGGGCCAGGTCCGAGTCCCCCAGCACATCTGGCTGCTGTATTGACAGGTGGTGTAGTGGGTCACTGAGGAAGGGCCTGGAGGGCCCAGTCCTGGTGCTACAAGGGGGTGATGGCCGGATGGAGCTGGGGGAACATCTCCCAAGCTGCCATGGGCCATTACCCCGCTGTGGGTCCCCACTGTGGGTCGCTGCTGCAAGCCATCCACTGTACTTTGGTTGGCTGTGTTCTGAGGGGCCCACTTAGGACCCAGAACCTGGGCTGCCAGATTTCCAAATCCCTGCCTTGTTTTGTCAGCGCCAGCCACCCCTGCTGGGGCTTAGGGAGCCTGGGAAAGTCCCTCCCCTCTCCAGCTGGGGGGGGGTGCATTTTCGGGGTCACCTCATGTAGCACTTCCCCTTCTATGGGATCCAGAAATGTGGTCATCAGCTCCACCTGAGGGAGGCCCCGTGCTGAGTCTGGCCTCTCCCCTCCTCCCACCTGCCCCGAGAAAGCCATGGTCATTAATAAAGGACACAATTAGCTGTCAGCAGCGAACATGTCTGGAATTTTTTACCTGCCCATGAGCTCGGTTAAGGCAACAAACCCCCGGACCCCCCGGGGAAGCAGCTGCCACACACCTTCCAGGGCCCCTACGCCAGGGCAGGAGGGGGCCTGTGACTTTTTCAGGGTGGGTTCCGCAGGTCCGGGCCTGCGCGGGGCAGTTTTTTCCAGGCCAGTGGAGAAAGTGACAGAGTAAGAGAGATTTCCTGGCAGAAGTTGTTTTTTTCAACCCAACAGGCAATACACATTCAATACGATTTTCTCCCCCTTCCTGTGCCGACTCAGAGTCTTTCAGAGCGAGAAGGACTTGAGAGACGAGATGGTTCAATGTCTCACTTTGCACCTCATTTTGCAGCCGGGGACACTGAGGGCCAGGGTGGGCACGTGGCCTTGTTGGTGGCAGAGGGAACTAAATACGCTTCTCCATGGGTCCCTAACACAATTACAATTTGCAGCCAAAATCCGAAGGAATGTTTCACAGTCCCTGGCGGTCGTTCGCACACACTACTGAGCCGAATCTGTGCTGGCGCCGGAGGGACAATGGCTGGCGAGGACGTGGTCCCTGCCCTCATGTGAGAGAGCCAGAGGGAAAGAAGCAATGGACAAACACAAACACTAAACACAATTTGTGATTGCCTTTAGGGCAGCCGTTGCCAACCGGTGGCCCATGGACCACTGTTGGTCCGTGAGGACCGCAAGGTGGGTGACCGCTGCTTCAGGGAGTGTGGTCAGGAAAGGCCTTTCCCAAAAGGTGGCATTTAGAACGCAATCCCTGGAGAGACGAATGTTGGGCTGAGTGCGAATAATGTTTGCCAAGGCGGTACCACCTCAGTGCCTTGGTTCTGCCTCAGTGTGATGCGGTTATTACCAGGCGCCTGCTACCAGCTTGCTTGGCTCTGGGACAGACACCGCTATGCCCAGGAAGGTACTTTCTGTCTGGGCCCCTTTGTCCTAACAACACCATGCAGTTGGCATTAGACACCTCTATCCTGCAGATGAGAAACTGAGGCTGATAGCAGTGACGTGCCTTCCCCGGGGGCACACGGACACCACGCTCAGGAGCCCAGGCCTCCGGTGCCTGCCTGTCTCTCCTTGCCCTCCTGGGCGCTTTCCCGAAGCCCTGCCTCCCCCAGGAACCAGAAAGGCTGGCCTGCTTGAGCCCTGGTAGACTGCGACTCGAATGCTAATGAAAACCCCACTCAAGAGGTCCTGGCATTTGGAGCCTCAAGGAGAAGGACTAGGACACACAGACAGGGAGCAGGGGAGCTTGCCCACATTCACACTGAGGCCTGGGAGGCCTGCAATCACTCTTCCTCCTAGGGGTACAGAACCCGTTGCCCTCCTCCTGTTGGCTTCTGGGGATCAGGCATAGGCCTCCACTCACCCAGGCCATAAATCAAACGCACAAGATGTGGCTTTGGCAGCCATCCCAGCGAAAAAGATCTGGGGGTTTGAGTTGACCACAAGCCAAAAGCGGCTGAAAAAGCCAATGTGGTCTTAGGCTGTCAGAGTGGAAGTGGAGTGACAGCCCGGCATCCTCCCTGCTGCTCAGGCAAGGTCAGTTTTGAACTCCACATTGAAAGGAGGTCCAACAAGTGAGAGTAGGCAGCACAGCTCAGGCCCCCAGCTTGCTTTCCATCTGTAACCATCTCTGGATGGTGCTGGGGGGGGCTGGGAGCGGGGTCTCAGGTACTAGCTTTTCCGGGCGGCACTTTCTAGGCACACAGCACAGTTCCGGAGCCCCTCTAACCCTGGGGCATTCTCTTGTCCAGATCCCTGGGAAGTATGAGTTCTCTCCTAAATGGAGCTCAGCTTCTGCCTCCACATCCTAGCCCTTCTGGACACTGGGGATTTGAGATCATGTGAGATCACGTGTGTGGGCCTGCCCTTGATTTGAGAACAGACTTATTCATAAAAAAAAAAGGCCTTTTCTAAGTAATATCTTTATGCCCAACTCTATGTTGGGCATGAGGCAAAGAGTGGATTAGGATACAATCCTTGGCCTTGAGGTTCATTGCTAGAAGGGTCCTCAAAGAAGGCTCTCCAGAGGAGGGGCCATTTGAACTGGGTATTGAAGGGTAAGTAGGAGTCTGTTAAGGCCAGAAGAGATGCTGGACAGTTCAGGCAGATGGACAGTACGTGCAAAGGAGGAGTGGAGGGCATGGCAGGGTGGCTGGAGCATGGGATATGTGGGGGAAAGGGTAGGACACAAATAATGAAAGGAGGTCTGAGGTTATGTCACAATGGGCTTTGTGTGCTCAGTGATGGGTTTTGGGGTTTTATTCTCTAATAGGAGGGGAACTAGTGCTGGCCCTCTGCTGGGGCTCAAATGGCTGCCCCGGTACCCTCAGCCCTTTCTTCCAAGCCGCCTGCCCAGGACCTGGCCTCCTCTCCCTGCAGTCCTCCCGCTCTGGCCTCTGCTAGTTCACTCCCAGTCTCAACTCTTTGTCTGTCTCCTCTCTGTTTTCCCCAGATATCTTCCTCCTTTAGTTCTCAAGCCCTTTCTCCTCTCTTGTCACCAGTACTGCTGCTTCTACCATTAAAAATGAACTGAGCTATCAGCAACAACAGCCACCATCCATTGTGCACCTACTGTGTACCAGCTGAGGGCTTCACGCAAGTTATCAGAGAGCCATGCAGCACAGGAGTGGTTAGGAGCACAGCCTCTGGAGTCAGGGTCTCTCTAGCCTTGAACCCTGGCTCTGCCACTAATCTCGGGCAAGATACTTAACATCTCATTGTGCCTCAGTTTCCTCACCTGGAAAATGGGTCGATACGACTTACTTTCTAGTGAAGATTCAGAGTTAAAACCATAGAGTGCATTAGCCTTTATCAGCAATTCTTAGAGCAATCCTTTAAGGTAGGTACTATTGATAATCCCATTCTTAGGGCAGACAGCTAAGGTTTTGTGAGGGTAAGTAACCCAGCCACAGGCAGTATCAGAGCTCGGAGGGGAGCAGTGGAGCACTACACCTGAGTCCAAAGAGGGGTTTGGTACAAAGTATCTATGACCTCCCCTCTTCCAAGCTGGTATCTAGGCTGGGCCTAAGGAC
>NW_006352194.1:4265402-4269025 GCF_000327345.1 Myotis davidii
GGGAGCCCAGAGAAGGGGGCCTCAACATTGCTCTTTCTAGAGATGATAACACTTGAGCCGACTTGAAAGACATCAGAGGACAAGACAAAGGCATGAGAGGAGGGGCATGCTGAGCAGAGGAACAGCCTGGGCGAAGGTGTGGAGATTTGAGGGTGCACAGCGAGGCTGAGGACCTGCAACTGCAGCCCCGAGTCTGTGAGTGTGGAGGTGCAGGACATGAGGCTGGACAGGCAGACAGGGGGTAGGGTGGACAGCCACGGGCCTCCCGCCAAGCCCTGGACGATGTGTTGATGCCTCTGTGCCTGCTGCCTGCAGATCAGGTAGCCGTGCCTATGGTCTGTGGATCCACAGAGGATTGGGGTTCTTGGGTCACACGGCCCCCACGTCAGAGCAGGAACCGGGGGACTCTAGCCTCCTCTGCAGGGCCCCTTTGAGTCCAACTGATCCCGAACTTTCCCAAGGATAGACGGCTTCTTCAAAAATTACTTTAAAAACACCTGGGTTCCCCAAATCTTACAAAAATCCCACAGCTTCTCAGTTGTAAAGGGCCAAAAGTTGAAAACTATGAGCTAACGGCAAGATTTGCAGAACAAGCGATCTTTGGCCGACAGCTGGGATACTTCATGACAAACTGGCCAGACATGGTCCTTTTAGAGCAATCACCTTTACATGGGGCTTCAACCTGCCCCTAAATGTCTCCTTTATTTGAACAGCCTGTTTATGGGGCCTAGACTGCTGTTCCCAGTTTGTGCGTTGATTTTATAAAACAGGAGGAAAGTGAGTGAGAGAGAGAGACAGACATCAAAACAGAGGACGATGACAAACCTCTAATCTCGTAAACTTCTCTTATCTCAGTCCTTATAAAAATGGGGAGGCCTGGTTGTCGCTGAAAGTGGCTCTGAACGCTCATAAACCTGACAAGCACTTAGCTCCAGCACCCACGGGGAAGGCCTCTAATCCTTGAGAAAAATGAAGATAAAGAGGGGAGGCCACTTCTGGTGAAGGGCTGCCTGCCGGGCGAGCCCACGCTGTCAGCAGGTGAGGGCTGGAGAACACAGCTTCCTAGCTGACTTTCTCTGACCTCCTGGCAACCCTGCTGGAGAGAGCCTCCCTGGTTACGAGAGAGGCCAAAACTAATATTTTAACATTTGTAATCTCTCCTGATAAATAACAGCTCACACTTAGAGCTTACTCTGGGCCCGGTATTGTTTTAAGTGCCTTATGTGGATTAATTACTGTAATCTCAAATTATACCATAATTATCCTGTTTACAGGGGATAGAGGCACAGAGAGGTACGTCACTGCCCAACATCACCCCGTCAGTGAGTGGCAGGGGCAGGGATTTAGGCAGAGACGGAAGCCATGTGCTTTCTGTCACTCACCGCTCACTCATCATATGAGGGGTGGGCTCCAGGCGGGGTGGGGGCGTCCTCAGCTTCATCATTCCCCTCCTCTCGTTACAACATCCCGATGCACTCCTGGCCCTGCTTTACAGCCGAGGAAACTGAGGCTCAGAGTGGTTGAGTGGCCTGGCCGAGAGCACACAGTGCGGGGGTGGCAGAGCTGGGATCCACCCCAGCTGCCTGGCTCCAGGGCCTGGCAGCACCCAGCCTCCAGATCTGACCATCCTGAGACCCCCCGAGGGGGATCAGTTAGGGTCCCAAGGATGAGAATCCGGTGGCCCTGGGCGGCCGGCTTTGTCTACTCGGCTGGACTCAGAGTCCTTTTCTGAACCTGAGCACTCTGGAGCCCTTCCTGACTGTGTCTCTTCAGGGAGGCGGTGAAGTGCAGTGGTTAGTGCAGTGGTTCCCCAAGTGGGGCACAGGCCCCATAGGGGGGCAGTTTGATTTGTAAGGGGGGCAATTCGAGAATGAGTTATTAACAGTGAATTTTTTGCATTCCTTATACTTCCAGGGGCCTCATATACAGTATATAAGTATATATTGTGACATATTTAAGCATTTCAGTTCTCTGTTATATGTTTTGAAATGTTATTTGCTGTTTTTTTTATATCACTTCATATTATTATTATTTTTTAAATGGATTTCTTAGTGATTTCTTCCTCACTACTTCAACTGTCCTTCCGTGCTTTTATCTGTCACTTTCATGGATGCCATGTTGTTTGGAAGCTTGTTTAGACCAAGTGAATGGCCTGTTAGGCTTCCTCCATGTGGATAGGAGTTCACTTTTTGAGTAAGAAGAACTGTATGTCCCAGGGTGCGGGGGGAGAAATCAGGATCTTAGAGAGGCTCAGGTGGGGCGTGGCCAAAAAAAGGCTGGGAACCACTGGGTTAGTGCTCGGGCTTAATCCAGCTTCACCACTTCCTGGCTGGCGACCTTGCGTAAACCACATACACTCTGTGCCTTCGTTTTGCCATGTGTGAAATGGGGATGACATTGCTTCTCTGCCCAAGGTTGTGGAGAAAATGGTTAATACACATGAAGTACTTACAACACTGCCAAGGGTGCGGCAATAATGTGAGATGTTGTTATTACTGTGGTCACCTCTCCTTGGGGGCCTGCCCTGCACCCTGGACCCACTGGCAAACTGGGCAGCCTCTTGACCAGCTCTCAAGCCCCCCACATCACAGACGGCTGCCTGGGCTGCGGGCCATCTTATACAGAAAGCGGCACTTTGAGTACAAACCCCAACCCCAGCTCCTCCTGGCTGCGGCCTTCAGGCCTAGGAACACCCCTCTTCGAGTTTCTGTTCTCTTGTTTCCAAAACAGGGATGACAGCGCCTGTTTTAATAACACAGCAGTAAGAGTCAGGACTTAGGCTCAGACAGACCTGGTCTCTGCTTCTTGCTCTCTGCATGACCTTGGGGCCATTGCTTGAACCCCTGGGGCCTCGGTTTCCTCAGCTGTACAATGGGGACACTCCCTTGTAGGGTTTTATATTGTGAGGACAAAATGAAGTTAGAGCTCAATGATGCCATGTCCTGCCCTGCAGGGGCTGTTAGAATTCCCCATTTCTCCTAATAGAGATCATTCATTCAGCAGCCATGAAGCCCTACTATGTGCCAGGCATTGTTCTAGCTGCTGGGGACACAGCAGCAAATAAGGCAAGCAGGTTCCCTAATTGTAGAGCTTTTAATCAAGTGAGGAAGATGAAGAATAAGCATATCAAATAAAAACAGTGATGTGCTAGGGGGGCTGAGGGTCGGGGGTGGGAACTACTCTAACCGGGGTGGTTAGGGAGGGCTTCTCTGAGGAGGTGACACATGAACTGAGACCTGAGGACAAGAAGGAGCTAGTTGTGCAGAGAGCTTGGGGAAGAGGATTCCAGGCGGAGGGAAGAGCTTATGCAAAGGCCCTTCCTCAGGAGGGAATAAATGGGCCCAGGGTGTTTGAGGAGCAGCGAAGGGGAGGTCCGAGTAGCTGGAAAGGAGTGACAGGGGCAGGAGAGTGGGAGGTGGGCAGAGCAGGAGGACGGAGCCTGAGCCAGGCCCCAGCGAGGGCTCAGCGAGGAGGTGCAGATCGACTCTACGTCAGTGGAAGGACTGGGAAGCGACCTGTGACTTGAACAGGTCCCTCTGCCTACTGAACAGTCCAGGCAGAGATGACAGTGGACGGACCGGGCGGTGACAGCGAGGGTGGAGAGAGGGGGTTGGATTTAATGA
>NW_006352194.1:4289016-4300467 GCF_000327345.1 Myotis davidii
TGGGGGTCTGAGGGTCGGGGGTGGGAACTACTCTAACCGGGGTAGTTAGGGAGGGCTTCTCTGAGGAGGTGATGCATGAACTGAGACCTGAGGACAAGAAGGAGCTAGTTGTGCAGAGAGCTTGGGGAAGAGGATTCCAGGCGGAGGGAAGAGCTTATGCAAAGGCCCTTCCTCAGGAGGGAATAAATGGGCCCAGGGTGTTTGAGGAGCAGCGAAGGGGAGGTCCGAGTAGCTGGAAAGGAGTGACAGGGGCAGGAGAGTGGGAGGTGGGCAGAGCAGGAGGACGGAGCCTGAGCCAGGCCCCAGCGAGGGCTCAGCGAGGAGGTGCAGATCGACTCTACGTCAGTGGAAGGACTGGGAAGCGACCTGTGACTTGAACAGGTCCCTCTGCCTACTGAACAGTCCAGGCAGAGATGACAGTGGACGGACCGGGCGGTGACAGCGAGGGTGGAGAGAGGGGGTTGGATTTAATGAGGACCCACGAGCAGCTTCTTCTGCCCACAGTAACACCCACTCGAGCATGAGGGGTGAGAGGTGAGGTGCCAAGTGAAGGAATAAAAGTGTTTCCTTCCGAGTATTTCGCAATTTCAGCGGTGCCTTCTCCCCAAGGACTCTCCATCAGCACGCTGCCTGCCCACGGAGAGCCGGTAATTAGGCTTTTGGGACAGGTGCCCGAGGGGCTGGCAGTCTCCCCTCTGGGCCGCGAGGAGCCTGTGGCCACGCTGCTCCTTGACAGAAAGTTCAAAGGGAAGAAAGCTGCTCCAGGCAGCTCCCCGCTCCATTTTTAGGGTCCTCCTGTTGCTCCTCACCCAAGCCCAGGCATGTGGCTGCCCAGCTGCCCGACGCCCCACGGGATGCTGCTCGAGGTCTGTTCTTGCCCAGCTCCTGACATCTGCCCTCTGCCCTGAGCCGTGCACCAAGCTGGTGCTGGGAGGGGCGAGGACACGTCTTTGCCAGGGAATCAAATGTCACACTGTCTGTACCCTGCGTGCATTAAAACAGGATCCTTCCGAGACACCGGGCCTTCAGGCCAGGAGTTAATTAATCAAACAGTGGACACTTCAGGCTTTGTGACAGGTAGGGGAGAAGTGACTTTGGGGCTCACAGGGCACAGGGATGCCATTCCTATGTCTATGGCCTCCTACTGTTCCCACCTTTGTGACGGATGCACCTGCTCCCGAAACCAGCCTGTAAGAACAAGCACACCTCTTGCTTCGGTTTCCCGAGCAGTAAGTTTCCTGGCCACGGGCGCCCCTCACAAAGATGATATTATTATTCCCTTGTGCCGATGAGGAAACCGAGGCTCAGGGAGGGGACACACATATGTTGGTGGCAGGAGTGGGCCAAGGTCTCCACCTCCGGCTTTGGGTTGAACCACGTCCTCTTGCTGCCCGGTTCCCTCCTGCTCTACAAGGACTGAGATGGCAGTAGGAGGCTCCGGTGAAGATCGGGGGTGGGGATGACCCACAAGGCCACTTATGGCTAGTGACAGACAGGAATGGACAGCAAAGCATGTGCCCTAAGAGAGCTAATCGGACCACGACAATCACTTAGCTATGCCACAGTCATCTTAGAGGACTTAGGTACTATCCCTGCCCTTTGTCTATTAAGAGCATCATCAGAGCCTGTCACACTGCTGTAAGGGTGGGTGGTGTGCAGATTCACTCATTCATTGGTTTGTTCGTTCATTCATTCATTCCACAGACATTGATTGAGAACCTGCTGAGCGGCAGGTGCCTTGCTGGGGACAGAAAGACAGCAGGTGGAATCCTTGCCCTTGGTAATTGCTACTCAGCAGCACGGCTCTGTCTCTGAGAGCTTCTCAAGTGGTAGCCTTGGGAGGGGACCACATCCTGGCTGTCAGACCAGGGGCAACTTCCTTCAGCTCTCTGTGCCTCAGTCTCCCCATGTGAGAAATGGGGATAATAGCAATGCAGACCATGTAAGGTCATTGTGGGGGTTAAATGAGTTACCATATGTAAGGTGCTTAGAACAGTATGTCTGCACGGTGCATGTTCTAAGGACTAATAGGACTTCCCAGCCAAGGCCTTATGGTTACTACTGGGCTTTATTTCTAAAAATTGTGTCACAGGCTCTCTTCTCTTTTAAGCACCCTAGCAGAGAGTATGCAGAATTCATTTGTCAGAAGCTATCTATCAAGATGTCTTTATACTTTCGCATAAGCAGTCATTATCCCCTCAATAAATATTTTTTTGAATGACTGGCACTATTCTAGGGGCTTTAGCCACATCACCTTACTTAACCCTTACAACGCCTGGGAGGTTGGCACTATCTCCCTTATTCTGCAGAAGAGCATGCCGGCTTAAAGAGGCTGCATGACCACCCACCCATCCATCCATCCATCCATCCATCCATCATGTATCCAGGATTTACCAAGTGCCTATTATGACAGATGGCACTGTGCCAGGACCAGGTTCAAGTCCCAGCTGGTAATAAAGAGATCCAGTACCTGCCCTATCAGGATCTCCAGTCTAGCCAGGAAGACGGGCCCACATTTAACAACAACCGGGGTGAAGAGGAGCAAGGGACGAGGGGTGAGTTCATTAGGGGCCTGGCAGTGTATGTCACGGGCTCCAGCCCAACTGGGAAAGCCAGCCTAGAAACTTTCCCTTCTGCCCCCAATCCACTCCCCTCAAATCCCATCTTTGCTCCTTGTCAAAACAGCAAACTTCTGTTCACCAGTGTCGGTGGCCCTCCTATGGCATCGCTTGTCATCTCACAGGCTATCGATGTCATTCATCCCCAGAGAAGCCCAGTGCACCAGGACCCTATGCTGGATCTCATGCTTGGCATTTCTTGTGACTGTGTGCTGACTGCCGTGTCCCCGCCACCTTGGGAAGACTTCCTTAACTGCCCCCCAACGCTGTCTGTGAACAGTCAGGTTCCCCTCATCTCCGAGTTCCCACAGGAACTTGTGTATCTCTCCAACCAACCCCCATGTCACAGTTAGTTCCCCTTCGACTTTCTTCCCCACCAGATGTGAGCCTGTAAACAGGTCTGATTCAACTTTGAACCTAGTACCAAGGGGACCCGTGGCGGGTACTCAATAAAGGTTGGTCTCAGGAGTAAGTGGAGAGACAGAATGGGTGAGAAAACCTGGATTTGAGACCCATCATGGACAATTCTGGCCAAATGATCTTGAACAAGTCTAAGGTTAGGATTTTGGGTTGGTATGCAAATAGCTTCACCTTGCCCTCCAATTTTAACCAATTTGTTGTGTTGAGAAGGATCCTGAAGTACCAGTGGGTTTAGTGGGAAGAGTGTTGTGATCGATTAATAATGTCTGCCTTGGAGTCAGGAGGAGAAGCAATGGGTGCTCCTCATTTCTGATATCCGGGAAAAGTCACTGTCCTCTTTGCTTTTCCCATCTGCAAAACGAGGAGACTGAACTCGATATATCTGATACTCTAGGATTCTGAGCCCCACACCCTCCTCTGATATGATTTTTCTTTGGGGACAAGAGCCAGATGCCAGCCTAGCCGAGGGCCTGGTGCACAGCAGATGTTCAGTGAGTGCCGATTGGATGAATGATCTTCCTTGGTCATTGTGAGACTCTGTAGAAAACAGGGTTTAGCGTCACAGCTTAATATGAGAAAAGTGGGGCGAAGAGGAATGAAGAGTCATGCTCAGAGGCACACAGAGCCCACACCAGTCCCTGGGTCTTTGGACTCCTCGGCCAGTGCTCCTGCCCCTGGTCAGTTGCATGTACCTATCTAAACAGATACCTCCTCTTATGTCAATCAAATAACGGTCCCAATCACCAGCCGCTTGCATGTGACTTCACAAAGCATTTTTACATTCCTGGTTGCACTTGAGCTTCACAAAGGCGAGAGGGGAGTGACCACTGCCCTCAGCCAGCAGACTGGACACTGATGCTCAGAGAGGGCATGTGATTTGCTGGGGTCCCACAGAGCTGGGACTTCTGGCTCCAAACACCATGTTCCACCCACCTGCCCTTACGAACCGTGGCTCCTAGTCCCAGGGCCCTTCCTCTTTCCTCACGGCCGCCTCTGCTTTCTTCAGGAAAGATGAAAGACCCGGAGACATAAAGGGGATGTAATAGGAGCCAACCTCCCTCCTCCCAAGAGGTCATGCCCCACCTTGAGCCACCTCTTTCAGGAGGGGCCTCAAAGCAGAGAGAAGGGGTCACAGGACCTGAGCAGTGGGGCGCCAGCTGGACGGCAGGCTTCTCAGGTCTTCCCTGCGACCCCCGCCTCGGCTCACAGCAGCTGGGTAAATAGAAGCCAGCCCCATCCAAGGGCAGTGGGGGGCATTCCTACCCCTCTCTGACTGCCTGTCTGTTGCTAAGGATTCTGGGAAGGAGGTGGGACAGCCAAGGTGAGACGCAGACCTGAGCAGCCACACAGAAGGACTGGTCTGAGACTGGCCTCGGGAATTCAGGGATGACCGGAAACAGATGAGAAATGGCTGGACCCGGTCTGGCATCCACCTGCTCCCCTCTCCCCAGCACTATACATAGGGAGTTGCACGTACTTATCTACACAGATACTTCCTCTTCCGTCAATCGAATAACGGTCCCACTTGAATGTCTCAGCTTTATCACCTATAAGACGAGCCTAGGGACAGATACTTCAGGACCAAAGAAACTCTCTTCTCCCCTCCGCACCCTCTTTCCAGAGACCTTGACCCTCCACAGGAGCAGCGCCTAAAAACGCGTGACTCTGTAAATGTCACATGGTCCCCACCGCGCACTGCAGGGAGGGAAAGCAGGCGTGTGTGTCGGGAATCACACCAGTGAGTGTCTCACCCCTGACTGTGGAAATGGTCCTAGACAGGGATTCGGGGCCCCTCGGAGCCCCCGTGCTTGGGAAACCCACATCCTCTCTTCAGGCCTCGGCTACTTTCTTTGTAACACCTGCGAATTGAGGAACATCCCTCCCTCTGGCTGGGGCTCTTGTGAACGACTCTGTGCCTTTGCTCACCCAGTGTCCTCCGCATGTTCAAGTCCAGTTCTGAGGCCCCTCCTGTCATCCTTCCCCTGGTCTTGCCCCAGCCCTCCAGAACTACAAGCCGCCCCCCCCCCCACCTCCTGCGCCTCCACAGGACTTGGCATCTTTCTGCCTTTCCTATCAGCGCCCCGGATGTCCACCTCCTGGGACTGTTAGCTCTTAAAGGCAAGACCCTGGCTTGTCCTTCTCAGTCTCCTGGGTGCCTGGCATAGGCCTTGAGCACAGCAGGTCCCCAATATGGAATTGTCCCCTGGACAGAAGACATGATCAAGAAAGCCAGTCACAACTCCCACTCCTCCCCGCCACCCCCGCCCTGGGTGCGGGCTGCACAAGGCCAAGGGGCTCTACGGCTCTGAAACCCACTCCTTTTCTTGACACAGAAAAGGTCTGACAAAATGTGAGCCCAGGCAGAGAGGGCTCAGATTTACAACCCGGCAGATCCAACGCTGCAGGGCGCACGAGGGCCCCTAGAAGGCCAAGTTGAATGAGCAGCTGGCTCTAAGACCTTGGCTGGTTGACTCCTGACCCAGCAGCAGCCAGCATGCATTCCTTCCTATCTGCAAGGATAAAAACTTCCAGTGCAGAATATTCTATGGATCAATGTACCATGGAGGCATCTCTCGTGAAACCACAATAGCGGGCTTCCTCCATGGGGTTTTCAAATAAGGGGACAAGCAAGGTCCCCTTGTCTGGGTTGTCTTTGCACCCCGAGTGCCTGGTGCAGAGCGGGACTCAGCCGAGCCTGGGGAATGAGCAGCTGACCCCCGCCCCCTATGTGGCGTGTAGACGATCAGAAGGCTTCGGGGAAATCAAAAGCAACTACTCAGGAAAGGCCGGGGCCCTGCTGCAGAGACGGCTCTGCGGGGCTGCTGGGCCCCCGGCCGGTGATTCATGTCTCGCTTGCTCGGGGTGGGAGCACAGGCCGCGTATGAGCTGAATTCATAAGACCTTCTCTGTTTTATCTCACAGATGTTTCTGGGATGGATGTGTCAAGGAAAAAAAAAAGGCTGAAGTTGAAAAATTCCAACTCAACACATGTCCTCCAGCCCTAGGAGACGTGACAAGGGATTAAAACGCCTTTTCTCCTCATCTGCCCAGCATCTCGGGAGAAAGCGAAATTGCATCCCCGTCAGGGCTATTCCGGGCACCTGCTGGCTACGAAGATGACCTCCTCATTAGCCCGGCTTTCTTTGGAAACAAGCTTGCAAAAAAAAAAAAAAAATGGCATTGTGGGTACATGTGTGAACGCGTGCGCTGTCATATCCCCCCTCGCTGTGCCTCCAGACCCTGCTCCCACAAGTAATCAAAGCTAACTTCTGAGTGCCTACTATGTGCCAGGCAGTGCAGCAAGCATCATCTCACTTGATCTTCCTAACCCCACGAGGTCCACGTTATTATCTCATTTTCTAGGTGATTTGTCTACATGTATAAACACATGCTCATACACGTGTCCATCTCCTTGTATGCACAACACTTCCTCATTTGTGTACCTCAGTCTTTCTCTATAGACCAGCGGTTCTCAACCTGTGGGTCGCGACCCCTTTGGCGGTCGAACAACCCTTTCACAGGGGTCGCCTAAGACCATCGGAAAACACATATATAATTACATATTGTAACAGTAGCAAAATGACAGTTATGAAGTAGCCACGACAATCATTTTATGGTTGGGGGTCACCACAACATGAGGAACTGTATAAAGGGTTGCAGCATTAGGAAGGTTGAGAACCGCTGCTATAGACACATAGCAAAAAGATCTACATGCCTATGTCTTTGTACATACATGGACACATATGTGTGTACATGCCCTCATGCTATGATCTTATTCACAACAGGAACCGTTTTTCAAGCTAATTCTGTGTAACGTGCTGTATTTATGTTACTATTCTTTATGTGATCACTAACTCTGGCAAGGCAAACAGTATTGCCCACATCAGGGTCAGCAAACTAGGGTCAAAGGGCCGAATTCAGCCCAGCACTTGTTTTTGAAAATAAAGTTTTATTGGAACACAGCCATGCCTGTTTGTTTTGTATTGTCTGTGGATGCTTTTATGCTACAAGACAGATCTGA
The DNA here is from genome assembly GCF_000327345.1 of Myotis davidii. Lineage (NCBI taxonomy): Eukaryota > Metazoa > Chordata > Mammalia > Chiroptera > Vespertilionidae > Myotis > Myotis davidii. The sequence goes on from NW_006352194.1 coordinate 4,296,076, forward strand.
GTTGTATATTAATCCTCTGGATCTCTACGGTTTGCTGACTGCTAATCCACATTTTTCACATGTGGAAACTAAGACTCAGGGTAGGTAACCGTCCAAGGTCATGAACTAGGGGCTTTTAGTTAACTAATTGATATCCCCATCTTCCTCCCCTAAAATCTTCACATGTTCTAATTCCAATGTATTCCTCCTGTCTTCCATTTTATGGCTATCATTTTGTCCCACCTATTTCTTTAAAAAATCCCCTAAATTAAAAAAAAACTCACATGCGAAAGAATGAAATCAGATGGCTACCTTACACCATACATAAAAATTCACTCACAATGGGCCAAATTTAGCCTGCCACCTGTTTTTATAAGACACTGTCGTACACAAAGACCTGGACTTTAAAGCTCTTAGAAGAAAACATTACCAGTAAGGTCCTTGACATCGATCTTGGCAATGATTTTTTTGGATTTGACACCCAAAGCAAAAATAAACAAGCAGGACTAGATCAGGCTAAAAGCTTCTGCGCAGCAAAGGGAACCATCAACATGTAAGGGACACTTACTGAATGGGAGGAAATATTTGCAAACCATAGACTTGATCAGGGCTTAATATCCAATATATACAAAAACCCATGCGATTCAAAAGCAAAACAAGCCCAAACAATCTAATTTTAACAATGGGCAGAAGATGCCCAGAAGGTACATACAAAGATGCTCAACATCACTCATCATTAAAGAAATGCAAATCAAAACCACAAGGAGAGATCGCCTCACACCAGTTAGAATGGCTCTTGAAAAAGCCAAGAAATAACAACCGTTGATGAGAATGTGAAGAAAGGGGAGCCCTTACATGCTGTGGACAGGACTGTGAATTGGGGCCGCCATTATGGAACACAGGACAGAAAAACTAAACCACCACACAATCCAGCAATTCCAACTTCTGGTTATTCATCCAAAAAAAGTGAAAACATCAACTTGAAAAGATATATGTACCCCTATGTTCAATGAATAAAGAAAATGTCACACACACACACACACACTCACACACACACTGGAATATTATCCAATCATTTAAAAAAAATGGAATCTTGCCATTTGTGACAGCATAGATAGACTTCAAGGGCATTATGCTAAGTAAAGTAAGTCAGACTAAGAAAGACAAATCCTGTATGATCTCACTTATATGTGGAATCTAAAAAAAAAGGCCCCCCCAAAAAGAAAAAAGAAAAAAGAAAAACCAAGCTCATAGATACAGAGAACAGATTGGTGGTTGCCAGAGGCAGGGGGTGGGGGCTGGAGAAATGGATGAAGGGGGATCAAAGGGTACAAACTTTCATTTATAAAACAACTAAGCCTTACGGATATAACATAGAGCATGGTGACTACAGTTAATAACACTGCATTTTTTAAAGTTGCTAAGAGAGTAGATCTTAAAAGTTCTCACCACAAGACAAAAAATGTTTTGGTAACTATGTATGGTGATGGACGTTAACCAGACTTGTGGTAATCATTTCACAATGCATACAGATATCAAATCACTATGTCGTACACCTGAAATGAATACGTTGTGTGTCAAATATGTCACAATTTTACAAAAAGAAGTCACCCAAAGATGTTCCTTTCTCCCAAGCTCTAGTATTTTTGTTTATCTGTACTGGTGTGGGGAGATGGGGGCGTCTATGTCAGCTCAATCTACTATGTTCCAGAAACTACACCCTCTTCTCTGAGTATATGCATACTCACCAATCCACATGTGCATAACTGTGTGTATACCTGACTGTGGACTCGGATGTGAGTCTGTGCACACTTGCCTGCCACGCTGTGTGGGAGCCATTCTAACAGTTGAGGCACAAAAAACACTTATTGTGCATGTTCCTTTCTATAGAAAGCACGGGCTGGGCCCTCAGAGTCCTGGGTGGGGATACCCAGTAAGTGTGACAACATCTGATTAGTGCTCTGACAGAAGCAGCTCAGAAGGCTGTGGGAGAATAGAGAAGGAATACTTCACCGGACCGTGTGGTCAAGGAAGGCTTCCTGGAGGAAGGGCACCTGACCTGAACCCTGACGGAGAAACAGACCGAAGAGGAGTGGCCTGCTGGAGTGGCCCACTGTAATAATCATTGGACCGACATCCCAGCCAGAGTAGAAGCTGTGTGATTCTGAGTAAGTCCCTTAACCTCTCTGATCAGAATCTCACATGCCTGAAAGAAGTATTGCTAGAAAGTGGATGTGAATGTACCTAGCAAGCTGACATGGGGTCCAGATTTTATAACCATGGCGATGGTAACAGCCACCAGGTCTTGTGCACCTACTGTGTATCTGGCACAGATTGCTAACCTGCCCAGCAACATGAAGAAGCTACCTGGTGTGCCCTTCTTACCGAGGAAGACCCTACAGATCAGAGGTGTTGTGACTTATCCAAGGTCACCCAAGGGTGGGTCAGGCACAGGCTCTGTGTTCTGATGGCTCCCGCTGCTGCCCCTGGCCTAGATTCTCTTGTCCCCACTTTCTGGCTCTCATCCCTCTTCCCAATCCCTGCTTAAAGAGCCAGGGGCCTCGAAAGGAAACTGAAACCATTGACTGCTCCATTCGGGGCCTGGGGAAGCCCAATTCTTCCCTCCCCAGTCCCCCTCTCTCCCGGGGCTCCCTCTGCAGGTTTATGTGGGGCAGATAATCAGGTTAATGGAATCCTGGCTGCCTCTGGCTAGGGGGGTGGAAGCCCCCTCTGGAACCCACCATGGTCATCTCTCTGTCCCCAGCCCAGCCTAACACAGCCCCTCCTGCGCCTGTGGGACAGGGGAGGGTGGGGGGAGTGTCAACATTTCACACCTTCCTGAGGGAGCCCAGGTCAGCATCTCCCTACGGGGATTTGATTTCAGCATTCATTGGACTTTCCCTTTTAAAGATCTCAGTGAGCAAGTCTCGATGTCTATGCCAGCGTGGTGTGCCGGTGGGTTTAGGTTCTGGATTCAGAAAGCCCTGGCTTCCTGCCCTGCTCTGTCTGACCTTAGGCAAAACACTCCCTGAGCCTCAGTTTCTTCATCTGTAAAATAGAAATAATAGTGGACTCACTCAGCAAGGTTGTGGGCGACTTTCCCTTTTAAAGATCTCAGTGAGCAAGTCTCGATGTCTATGCCAGCGTGGTGTGCCGGTGGGTTTAGGTTCTGGATTCAGAAAGCCCTGGCTTCCTGCCCTGCTCTGTCTGACCTTAGGCAAAACACTCCCTGAGCCTCAGTTTCTTCATCTGTAAAATAGAAATAATAGTGGACTCACTCAGCAAGGTTGTGGGCTTAAGGGAGATGATTCATGAAAGGGCCTAACAGGTTACCTGGCACAATGCTGTCACTTTGTGGGTGGGTCAGCGGGTAGGCCATTCCCATGGGGTTTGTATCCAGGGCTCACATACCCTGACCATAATCCCTCTCAGGGCCTGAATACCTACTATGTGCAAGATGCTTTACAGAAACCACCTCCATGAATCCTCATTCTCAGCCCTGCAGCCACTCCTCACCCTCAGCGCAACTGTTTCTCTGCCCCTCGACAAAGGGGAGAGGCTGCCGAAGTGGACCTGCTGGTCAGTACCTGCTGACCTTCTGTGGGAGCCCTCGGGTTTATGGCCTGTCTGGTCACCCCAGGATCAGACCTGGGGCTTTGAACTCCAGAGTCAGCACAGAGCTCTACCCCTCTTCCCTCATCCAGCTCCCCACCTGCAGACAACCAGCCGATGGGCCATTACCTCTCTGATATGCCTGCTGCTGTGTTCAGGCCTGTTTGCCCAGCTCTGAAATGGGTGGTTAGGCGGAATGTCTCCTGTTCATTCTAGGACTGTTGGCATAAAGGGAACAAACATGACTTGCAAGCCTCTTGGGTCCGGGCACCCACACCCCCATGGAAAGCCGTGGAAGGGAGGTTCTGCCATTAGTCCCATGTTATGGATGGGGAAACTGAGGCTTGGGGAGGTAATGTCACTTGCTCAAACTAACTCAGCAATACGAGGCCAGTCTAGGATTTGAGCGCAGGCCCGCCTGGCTCTTTTTCCGGCATGCGTGGCCTCCTGCTCTGAGTACACGGCTGCACAGAACTGGAAGGAATCATGCGGTCCCCTGTGGGCCCCACTCAGCGCCTGAGCCCCACACTCGCCCCTCCCCTCTGAGCTGCTGCCAGCCTCTGGGACAAAGGCTAAGCAGCCAGCACCCCTGAGCCCAGCCCTGGAATTCCCGCTCAAGCCCTTTCTCTGTGTTTTTGGAGCTCAGCCCACGGTTGGCCCACCAGCCCTGGGAAGGAATTTGCAGTTTCTCGTTTCTAAAGGAAGGAGAAGCAAATCGTAAGCTCTAGTCCCCCCTTCCCACCAGTCGAACTCGAGCATTGTCAGGCACTTGCACATAACCGTTTGCCATCTACAAACTCA
>NW_006352194.1:4300856-4322530 GCF_000327345.1 Myotis davidii
CCTTGCCAGGACTCCAGGGCCTGGGGGGCTTTTGTGTGGGGCTTATGTGATGAGTTAGTCGAGGACATAGGATCTGGCACAAGGTTACCTGGCACAATGCTGTCACTTTGTGGGTGGGTCAGCGGGTAGGCCATTCCCATGGGGTTTGTATCCAGGGCTCACATACCCTGACCATAATCCCTCTCAGGGCCTGAATACCTACTATGTGCAAGATGCTTTACAGAAACCACCTCCATGAATCCTCATTCTCAGCCCTGCAGCCACTCCTCACCCTCAGCGCAACTGTTTCTCTGCCCCTCGACAAAGGGGAGAGGCTGCCGAAGTGGACCTGCTGGTCAGTACCTGCTGACCTTCTGTGGGAGCCCTCGGGTTTATGGCCTGTCTGGTCACCCCAGGATCAGACCTGGGGCTTTGAACTCCAGAGTCAGCACAGAGCTCTACCCCTCTTCCCTCATCCAGCTCCCCACCTGCAGACAACCAGCCGATGGGCCATTACCTCTCTGATATGCCTGCTGCTGTGTTCAGGCCTGTTTGCCCAGCTCTGAAATGGGTGGTTAGACGGAATGTCTCCTGTTCATTCTAGGACTGTTGGCATAAAGGGAACAAACATGACTTGCAAGCCTCTTGGGTCCGGGCACCCACACCCCCATGGAAAGCCGTGGAAGGGAGGTTCTGCCATTAGTCCCATGTTATGGATGGGGAAACTGAGGCTTGGGGAGGTAATGTCACTTGCTCAAACTAACTCAGCAATACGAGGCCAGTCTAGGATTTGAGCGCAGGCCCGCCTGGCTCTTTTTCCGGCATGCGTGGCCTCCTGCTCTGAGTACACGGCTGCACAGAACTGGAAGGAATCATGCGGTCCCCTGTGGGCCCCACTCAGCGCCTGAGCCCCACACTCGCCCCTCCCCTCTGAGCTGCTGCCAGCCTCTGGGACAAAGGCTAAGCAGCCAGCACCCCTGAGCCCAGCCCTGGAATTCCCGCTCAAGCCCTTTCTCTGTGTTTTTGGAGCTCAGCCCACGGTTGGCCCACCAGCCCTGGGAAGGAATTTGCAGTTTCTCGTTTCTAAAGGAAGGAGAAGCAAATCGTAAGCTCTAGTCCCCCCTTCCCACCAGTCGAACTCGAGCATTGTCAGGCACTTGCACATAACCGTTTGCCATCTACAAACCCAACCTCCTGAGCCTGGCACGCCAACCTACTTCTCCTGCCCCATTTCCATCACTTGGCACCTTGCACGCGGCCCAAGCAGAAGCTCCCTGGTGACTGCTGAACGCATCCCACGCACGGCTGCCTCCGGGCCTTTGCTCCTTCTGCTTCCTGTGCCTGGAATGCCCTCACCATCACCCCTGTATAATAGATCCAAACTCTGCCTACTTCTAAGACCCGTGCCCTTTTCCCGGAAGGCTTCCATGATGCCCCGGGCATTTCTGCCCCCTCCGACCCCATAGCACTTCCTCGAAATCCCCAAATAGCCTCATTGTGTTATTGAGGATAGGTGGCTATCTGGCTTCATATCCATTTCCCCAGTGCCCACAATAAGGGCCTGACCCTCAGGAGGTGATGTGAAAATGAAGACCGATGGGATGGATGACTGACCGATGGGGGAACACCAGTGTAGTCATCTGTGCACCAGACAGGCAGGTGAGGGTCAGGGCAGGTTGCGGGAAGGCCTTTGGGAATCACACACTCAGGACTCCTCACACCCTGGCTAGGAATCTGGAATCTGGGCGGGGCCTGCAGGGCCGACCCCATGAGGCTGTAGGTTTCCAGCCCACACATTGGAAGCAGATTCAGCAGCCCCCAAGGCACAAGTTAACAAAAGGAGAAACACTGGCCTGTGCGTCTCCCCTCTGGGAGAGTGTAGGGGGGGATGGTGGTGGGGGTGAGTGTGGGGCTTATGTGATGAGTTAGTCGAGGACATAGGATCTGGCACAATACGTGTAAGACGTTCTTCCAGCTCTCACACGCTCTAATACTTGAAGGTGACATGACACCTGAAGATTGCACTATCCTACAACTCTCGACGATGACATTCTACTGCTAAAGCATTCTAGAACTCCTGCCTGGGCCCACCAGTGAATATTCTATGTGCTCGTGTGTGTCTCCTGTAACAGGCCCACGGCTCCATGCCGGAACATTCGAAAATGCCTGCTTGAAAAGCTAAACATTTTAATACTATTCCATGGCTGTAAAAGGCTATAATCCCATGATTATGACCTTTTCATGCCTGCGACCTTTGAGAACTCCTGTTTCTTAGTCTTCCGTGCGCTTCGTCTTCTTAGTGCGTCTATGATTACACGATTGCAACATTCTCTAATTCCATGATTATAACCTTTCCGGGCCTGTAGCATTCTGCAATTCGTGCTTGGCTGCGACTTTAACACTGCCCAATCCCGAGGCTGTAACAGGCGATGACAGTGGTATCTTGCGTTGCCTGACCTCATGACATTCCTACAGCCAGCCCCTGGCTGCTGGTGGTTGGAGAGGGACTCACAGCTCCCTCAGAAAGCTCTCCTGCTTCCTTCCAGGGTCTGGGCCCTCTCGTCTCTTCCTGCCAGAATAAGGATGGGGTCAGCTAAATGTTATCAGTGCAGATGGAGGAGAGGCCCCAGGAGCTCCCGGGGTGAGGGTGGGGGAGGGGCGAGGGAGTTCTGGAGGCGGCCTGGACACGTCACTGCCCTCTGCCCCTATTGCTAGGAGGATGGCGGGCAGCCCAGGCCGTGCAGCTGCTAAGTCCCACCAGGGTCCAGGCAGCTGCTAAGTCCCACCAGGTAGGTCCACAGAGAGAGACACTCACGCCCTCATGATCCCCACATCAGAAACAGCCAACTCCATGCAATTGCTTGATGTGTGGAGCTGAGGCTCAGGCGGCATCTCTGTGCCAGGTGTTACCCAGACCTACAACAGCCATAACCCCAGGGACCTGGCACAGCCTAGATGGAACTGAGCAGGGAGCTGGGCTGGGGAGGCAGCAGACTGGAGTTCTCTGTCCTACCCTCTCCTGCTCAGAAAAGTCTGCCTCTACCTGGGAGTCACCAAGAGCAGCCTCCTCTCCTTATTCTGAGTGTGTGTGTGTGTGGACAGGCACACGTACTTGCACAAGTATGACAGCGGGTGCTGTGTCTTTAGCTCTATTCTGTCTCTGAGGGCATCTCTGGTTTTGTCCCTGGTGTGTAGGTCTCCTGCTAAAGCCCCATGGGACAGGGCCAAGGTCTGGTCACCTTTGGCAGGTTATTTTGCCATTGCCCGAGCCCAGCTATTTCCTGGTGTGAGTGAGAAGGGCAGAGGAGGGTTAGTAGGTCTCACACAGGGCCGGTTCCTAAACTGAGAATGAGGCCTCTTTTAACTCCATCCTGGGTTTGCATGGACCATCCTGCTAGGGTTCTAGCTTGGGGCTCTAGCACCTCATCACCACCATCGCTGTCATCAGTTCATTTTATTGAGCACTTACTATGTCCCATATGCTTTACCTAGATTCCTTCAATTAAGTCCTCACAGAGACCCCACCAGGTAAGTGCTATCATTACCTGCTTTCCAGATGAGAACACAGACTTCAAAAGATGCGGCCCAAACTTGCCAGCTGACTGGGATGGAGCTACAATGGAAACCCAGGCTTGATGGACAGCAAAGACACCGCCATGACTATAGGCCAGGCTGGCAACCACTGGCCCCTCTGCTCAGGGAGCATGTCCATCCACCAGCCTGGGGAAGGGGTAAGACACTTCCACCTGCTTTTGCAGCCCCTGATGTGAGCCAGAGTTTGGGGGGCAAGGTGGGGACAGTGAGATGCCAGCAATCCAGTTCCTTGTCATGAACACAGACAACACAAGTCAACTGAGCCCCTGAGCCCAGGGAGGGGCTCCAAGGGTTCCAAGATCCGACTGACACATTCACCTGGAGAAACCAGGGAGGGCTCTCTGGAGGTGGCATCGTCTGAACAGATTGCCATGGGGCGGGGGACAGGAAGAGTAAGAAAGGTGTGGTGTGTTTTTTTCATACCAGTTTTGTGTGCGCCAGTGGGGGAGGCAGGAACTCTGAATTCCACACTAATTTACTGCGAATTTCAGGAAAAACTGGTTTGTCTCTGCTGGACTGAAAACAAAGATCACCTGGAGGTCAAAGGCAGGGGGAGGGGGCCTGAGGGCCATCCAGAGAGAGAGAATCCACCTCAGTTCATACACCCTCCCTGGGTTCAGACCTGTGTCAGGCTGTGGGGTCACCGAGAGATGGGCCAGGAATGGACTCAGTGTGGGAAGAGCTCGCCATCCGGGGGAAGGCAGGTCTGACAGTGTTTCTCAGAGCGGGACACGCGTGGGCCCTTTGGAAAGAGAAAGGTCCCTGGGAGACGGTCTCCCTAGACCTCAGGGGGCAGGCAGGGGAACCAGAAGGCCTTCCCGTTGTGAGAGACCGCTGCAGAATTAGTGTTGCTTTAGAAGCGGTCAAACCAATTTTTTGTTTTTATTTTTGTTTTTTGCATCAGCATTAAATCTAAACACAGACCCGTTACACTCTCTTCGAATTCCTAAGCCCTTGAAAATACATCTGCAGAGCCAGTTGGGAAAAGTGGCTCAGAGCCTCAGAGCGGTTGCCACAAAAAAGTTCCAAACATACTCCTTAGGCCAAGGTGCCTCCCCTTTCCGCTGCTTCTGGAAGTCTCCCTGAGCTGCTCCGGCTCTGCAAGACTTCGCTGCCTTGAGTAAGACAGAGCCCCATGCCAGCCATGCCTGCCTCCTGTCTCCTCACCCCGCTTCACTCCCCCCTGCCAGTGGCCAATCACCCGATCATGCCACACTCCTGCTCTGAATGCTGCCATGGCTCCCCAGTGCCCTCAGGTTACAGAGAGGGCCTCCTCTGTCCGGAACCTCAGTCCTCATCCCGGAACCCCAGTCCTCATCCCCTGCCCTTCCTAATTAGCTCCCAGGTAAGACAAGGTGGACAACCTGACTCAGCTTCTGGGCTCTCCCTACTTCTCCCCTTCTCCTGTCACCAGCCAGCTTCCCCTCAGGCAATCCTCATTTGTCTAACTCTCCCGGCAGACGCTTCTCTGGCTCCTGTCACGAGGCAAGCATGTACATTTGCTTGCTACCTGCAGCAGGACCTTGTCACTGAGGCAGCTACATCCTCCCGGGTGGTGCCTGCTTTGCCTTGCAAAATGCAGAGGCCTCACCTGATCCCCAGGATGGGCCCACTTCCCACTTAGACCTTCTGTTCTAGATTTGGGGTTCTCTGAGCCAGCGACACACTCATTCTCTAACTCCACTGGAGCATGCAGGGGCTTGGAGAGCATCCTCCCTTGCCTCTTCCAACTTCTGGATGGGAGTGCGCAGAAACCACAGAGGTTGAGACTTGGGGACAGTAGCAGAGCTGGGACCGGGATCTGGGCATCCTGACTCCTAGTCAAGTGCTCTTTTCACTTTGCTATAGGCTCCCTCCCAGTCCTCGCCATTCCTGACTGAGCGGTGACTGTCACAGGGTTTGCTCTGCCTGGACCTTGAGGGAGCTGGGCATGCAGATCACTCCTGAAAAACTGCATCCTTGGTGAGAGCAGGGTACCACACCTAGATTGTCAGCCTCATTTCACAGGAGCTCAGAGAAGTCAAGTACTTTTCCTAAGGACACACAGCTAGAAAGTGCCAGAACTAAGACATGAATCCAGTCTTTCTGAACCCAGAGCTCATGTCCAGGAAGTGTGGTCAGTTTATAGGGCCTGCTTGAGACCGAGGTGCGGTCATAGGCTGTGCTCCTGACTTATGAATGTTCTGGGAGCAACGGGTGACCTGAGAACATTCCCTTGAGACGGAGGAAAGTGTCCCAGCCAGGGTTTTCTGCCCCCAGGGCCAGGGAGGAGCCAGGCTCTCTGTGACCAGCTCTGCCCAACCCCGGGATGCCTGGCAATGCCCCCAGGAATCAGGCTATGGCCAGCCCACCCTGCCCTGGCCACAGGCTCCTGGGACAGAATGCTCAGAGGGCTGCCATCCTGGGCTGGAGCTGAAAATTAAATTAAAACCACGACAGGGACAGTTAATTAAAGCAGATTAGCGCGAGACTAATTAGGGACACTGACACTGGAACCATCGCACTCCAAGATGTTAATTAGCTGTTCATTAATGTCAGCTCCCCTTTCAAGAGAGAAATATGAACGGCCCTTCTCCGGGGCTTCATTCCGGAGCTGCGTACACAGGGGTGGATGCCCAGTGGCAGTCCCAGCCCCTCTTCCCCCATCTTCCCTCTCTCCCTCTGGCCCTAGGATCTGCCCACTCCCTTTGTCTTCCTCCTACATCAGTTTCTGAGTATGGGCACTGCCAGAGACACCCTGGACTTGGGAAGGAAGAGCTCAGCTGGGGCCCAACACACGGAGACTTGGAAAGAAAGGTGGCTTAGCTGCTCTGCAAACCAGCTTTGCACACAGGCAGCCCCCGTTCCTGCATCGCCGCTCTCTGGCCTGGGTTAGATGGAGGCCATTTTTCTTCCCTCCCTTCCTTCTATTGGTCTATCAGATGACAGATCTATGGAACCATCATATCCATCCATCCATCCATCCATTCATCCACCTGTCCATTAGTTCATCCATCCAAACATCTCGTAATCCCCTATATGCACACATAAAAATTTGGTGTACAATTTCCACCCACCCATCTATCCACACACTCACCCTTCTTCCATCCATCCATCCATCCTTCCATCCACCCTGTCTATTGGTCTATCAGATGACAGATCTATGGATCCATCATATCCATCCATCCATCCATCCATCCATCCACCTGTCCATTAGTTCATCCATCCAAGCATCTCGTAATCCCCTATATGCACATTTAAAAATTTGGTGTACAATTTCCACCCACCCATCTATCCACACACTCACCCTTCTTCCATCCATCCATCCATCCTTCCATCCACCCACCCATCCACCTAACCATCTATCCATTTACCCATCATTCACAAATCCATCTAGTCATACATTCATCCTTCTTACCCGTCTACTGAATTTTTTATAAAAAACAACACCACCACCAACCTACTTATTCATCCTCTCCCAAATATCTATCCTTTCCTTTGCTGGCCCATTCAGCTAGTCATTCATCCAGACACTTATCCATCTATCTAATCTATTAACCCATCCATCAACTAGTATTCTTATCTACTAATTCATCTATTAATCCAATGAACCTATCAATATGTCTACTGAATACTCACATACAGCAGCCACTCATTCATTTACCCACCATCACTCATTCAGCTAAACACTGATTCTTCCTTCCACTTACCTACCAAATCACCCATCCACCCATCCCTCTAATAAACATCTGCTGGATATGTACTATGTGTCAGGCTCTCTGCAGGTGCTAGAGTAGAGGAGAAATACAGAAATGAGGAAAAGCGTAGACAGTGGGGTCCCTATGCTCACTCCACTTTACAAATGAGAACAGCAAGATCGAAAGGGGTTAAGTTACTTGCCTAGGGTCATCCATCAAATATTCACCCAACATTCATTCAATTAATATTTATTGTATCGCCTGCCTATTACATATCACTTGAGGGCACAGTGATAGATACAGTTCCTCCCCCCAGTGCAAACATGCACACACAGAAAACATCTTGTGGATAATTTTAGTGAGTTTACAAACCTCCTTAAAGCCCATCCACGCTCCTCAGGTCCATGGTTCTAGTTGGGGAGACATACAAGTGAGTAGAACACCAAACCCAGCACTCTACACATCATAATACCGAAGTAGGAAGGGTCAGTGAAGGCTTCCGGGAGGAGGTGATTGCCCAAGTTGAGTTGTGAAGGATGGACCAGATTAGCAAACAAAGGTTAGCTAATGTAGTTAACTCTGTTTGCATGTTCCGTTGTTTGCACAAAGCTTAAAGGAATGAGGCAGCTGAGGTGCTTTCCGGGAATTGTGTGCATGTGTGAGTGGAGGGAAGGTGTTTTGGGGGGCCAGGGGAGGATCTGGCTGGCTGGGGTGTGACTGGATCCTACTTTGTGCAGAGGATGTGGCAGAGTTAGGACTTTGACCCAGGTCCCCTGTCCAGTTCTTCCTAGAAAACAAGGAGGACCTATTTCTGTAAAATTCAGTCTAAACCTCTAAGGGGCAGTTTAGAGTGATGCTAACGGAAGTCACAGATGACTGTCCCAATATCTGGACTCCCCTCATCCTATATAATAAAGAGGTAATATGCAAATTAGCCCCCATGCCCTCACAAGATGGCTGCCTATGACCAGGCCGGCAGGGGGGTTAGCGAGGGTCGACCAAACAACTGAATAAGCAGGCTGCGTGGGGCCAAAGGGTCCCAGATTGGAGAGGGTGCAGGCTGGGCTGAGAGGACTCCTCCCCCTACATACATGAATTTTGTGCACCGGGCCTCCAGTTCCTTAATAATAGCCCCTGATTTTCATCTGGGCATGTGGCCTCCTAGAATCAAGTCTACATTTCATGCCTGTCTTGCAGATGGATATCCTCATGTCGTTTAGATTTGGCCAATGAGATGTTAGCCAAGATGGCAGGTGTAATTTCTGGGAACTGTGCTTAAAATAAGCATGCCTGTCTTCATTCTTTCCTCTTCCTTGCTGGCTGGAATGTGGGTGTGACGCTGGAGCTCTAGCAGCCAACTGAGATCATGAGACCTGGAAAGAGGAAGCCTGGGACCTTCAAGATCATGAAGCACCCACGTCAGCCTTGAACTCCTTGCCTCTGGACTTCATTTAGTTGAGAGAGGAACAGACGTCTATCTTAAGTCACTGTTATTTGGTTTTCTGTCACTCACAATTCCAGTGGAAACCGGTAAAAACACACGCCGTGGATTCAAACATAGTTTAAATCCTAGCTCTACCACTAACAATGTGAATGATCTTATGCCAGCCACTGAGCCCCTGAGTCTCCATTTCCCGGTCTGTGGAATAGTTACAATAATGCACACCACCCAGCACAGTTCTAAGGAGGAAATAAAATATAGATGAAAAACTATGGGCCTAGTCTCAGTAAATAACAGCTGCTATTGTTGCCATTATTATTACCATCTGCTAATCTCCCCCTTGCACGCTCTCTGGCTTTTAGAGGAATCATCATCGCTTTATACATGGCACTTTGGGGAGGTCCATGTAAGAATGGGAAGACCAAGGCGTTGATGTCAGAACAGGCTGAGTTCAAATCTCAACTTTACCATTTATTAGCTGTGGGATTTTAGCCAAGCCTTGCCGCCCTTTTGAGCTTGTCTCGTGGTTGCTCATCTTTTCCTAGAGATGGCGAAACAAATCACATTGGGATATTGTAAGGTTTCAACCTGGTGACCTCGAGAAGGGCCTGGGATGGGGTTACTGCCAGAGAAAAGGGAGCTGTGGTTTCAGGAAGTGTCTGCTGAACGGAGGGCACATGAAGGGTGTGGGTGTGACCAGCGCTGGTCTCAGAGCTTCTGGAGAGTAAAGTCATGCTATCACTCATCTTCAGGCCTAACCATCCCTGAGGGGGTAGTTAGGATGGAAGGAGGAAAACCAAAACTCCATTTTAAAAAAACCCCAATCAATTTGCAGCCATCCAAATAAAAGCCATTAGATGTGGCTTCCTCGCTGGAGACACCCAGGGGCCTCCTCCCCACCAGGATCCCAGGAAATTGATTGGCAATTACTGACACTAATGGGGACCAGAGAGGCCTGGTGATTTACCCATCACTCCCTGGGGACAGTGATGACACGTCAAGATCTGTCAGGCTGGGTTCGTCCTGGGGCAGTCGAGACCCCAGATCTGGCCTGAGACTGGCAGCCAGCTGGGGTCGAGCCCCCTTGGAGCCCTCACCCCTTTATTTATTTATAGCTTCGTTTGACTCATGGTGAGTTAATGGCCCACCGGGGCTGTGCAGATGGCGGGTCCCATGAGGGGAGGGTGGGTAGGGGGACCAGGGAGGCTTCCCGGCCTGCCCTTCGACCTGGACCTGGAGATGCATAAAAGAGGCCTCAGTCCCCACAGGAAGTCTCAGGGCAGAAAGGGAGAGAAAGTGTTGCCAGAGAGGCCCAAACGGAGCTTGTGAGAGGCAGCGGTTGGAGATGAATTTTCGAGACAGAACGAAAAGGCACCAAGACCAGCAGAGAGCGGGGCATCCACTGGGAGACCAAGCTGTGGAACTGGAGAGCCAGCAGGGCCCTGAGAAGTCCTCCAGTTCAGCCTCACCTTTTTACAGATCCTGGGCAGCTAAGGCACAGAGTGGGGAAGGCACTGGCCTGAAGTCTCACAGCACGGCCCTGGGTTGGGACTAGAAGTTGACTAGCAAGCTGTCCAGTGAGCTGGAAAGAGAGGTTTACCGTGGGCCAGAGGGCCCAGATGGGGTGGGGTCGGGGAATGTACATTCACTCACTTACTGGGGCCATCTCTGAGCCTGGGGATGGGGACCCATTATAGTGGGCAGGGAGACACATACAGAATGACAAATCAGAGGGAAAGCTGCTGTGACAGGGGTGGGGGAGGTCAGGAGGGCCCACTATCCCAGTTTTGGGGAGTAAGGGTTAAGGAAGGATTCCAGGAGGAGGTGATGTCAACACTGCGACCGGAAGGATAAATGGGTGTTAGATGAATGGTGAGGGAGGGGGCAAAAAGAAGGGAATTCCAGGCCAAGAGATCAGCATGTGCAAAGGCTCAGAGGTAGGACCAGCACATCCGAGCTGTACAGTGTGTCTGGAGGCAGAGTGGTGGGAAGAGGTGGCTGAGGCCAGATGGTGACAGGCCTGTTTTGCAGAATGGGAACGAGGTGGAGGTTGTCCTGTGTGCAATCAGGATGTGTCTTAGGTAGACACATAACATGGCCAGATTTCCATTTTAAAAAGGTGGTTCTGGAACTGCCAGAGGAGAATGGATTGATGGGGAAGGGGGCAGGGGGAGCAGTTAGGAGGCTGCTGCACAAATCCAGGAAAAAGATGACAAAGCCTGGGCCAGGGCAGGGAGGAAGTGGGGCCTGAGGGGGAGGCGACTACTCAGATCCTTAGGGGGAAAATGGACAGAATTTGGTCTCTAACAGCTGCAAAGGTGAGGGAGGGCTGGAGGATAACCTGGGGGTGGGACTGAGGGAGGAGGTAATGGGGGGCTGGCCAGGTGTATTGGACTCAAGGGATAGAAGGAACGGGTACAGCGACCCTGAATGCAAACAGATGACCTGATTCAGGGAAAGGTGAAAGGGAGGTGATAGGCCAAGGCTCAGAGAGGTTGAGTGTCTTATCCAAAGTCACACAGCTGGGACGGGCTGAACACCAGCTGAGCCGAACACCAAAGCCCACACATTTCCTAACACCTGAACAGCCCTTTAGGAGGAGATCAGAGGGCTGGGCCCTGGCCAGTCAGCAGCGCCACATCTTGTGCCCTGACCACCTACCCCACCTCCCAGCCCAACCCCAGGAAGCTTGAGGCTGGGTTTCTCCTGCTTCGCCTGTGAGGTGTGGGGTGGCAAAACCTCAAGCCGGCCCATCTGTGGCTATGGGTATGCCGCGGCTTTGGCAGATGGGCAGTGAGCCTGAGACCATTCCAGTCCAAGGTTTAGGCCCCTGAATTCATGCCAGCCAGGAGGTAGGGGCAGACCTCCCATGCTTAGAGTGACGGTGGGGGTCAGGCCCACCTCTAACCTGCCCGCTCTGAGCCCTAGCAGCGTGAGGATGAGCAGGGCACCTGTTAAGGAGCACCTGGCTAAAGCACATTCTATGCCCTGGAAATGCAGTTCAGGGCCAAACCACAGAGAGGGCCGGGGATGGGGCCCATGTGGGCATTCTGGGCAGGAAGGAGCCTGTGGATGTGTGGGGGTGGGTGGCCACAGTCTTCTGTGCAACTAAAAAAGTAGCAGAATATTCTAGCCACAGCATGGGCTTTGAGCCGGGCAGGTGAAGGTTCTGATCCTAGCTGGGACACTTTCTGTGTTACCCTGGGTGAGTCACTAAACCTATCCATGTCACGTTTCATCTGTGCAACGGGGGATAACATATCAATATCTGCCTCAAAGGGTGGTTGTGAGGATCCAATGAGTTAACCTACATTGAAAACGAATGAACAAGCAACTCAGAACAGTGTGTGGCACAGTAACATTGCTGGGTACGATGATGATGGCGGTGATGGCGCCACAGGTGGCCACATCCAATCCACATCATTCCGGTCTGGCCTGGACTGACCCCGTGGAGAGAGCAGGCCTGCTTGTATTTATTCTTGGCCCATTCTCACCCTTGGGGGCTGGCTGTGGCATCGAGCGAAGCTGCCCGTCCTCCACCGTATCGATCTTCCTGTCTCCCGGGGAAGGCGCGATGCATTTAGCGCATCAGTCAGCCGCTGGTGGGTTGCCCCAGCTGGGAGCCTGCCTGCCCGCTCGCAGCCCCGCAAGTGGGTCAGGGAGTTGCAGAAAAGTAAAACTTCTCAGAAGCTCCAGGAGGAGCGGGGGCTCGATGGGCAGCAGCCCTTCTCAATGCCCTGGGGGAAGCCTTGGACTGAGGTCCCGGGCGACCTTAGGCAAATCACTCAGCCACCATCAGCCTCATCACTTTGGAGTTTATATGCCTTGTTCTTATCCATCATCTCATCTGACCCTCACAACAACCCTGGGAGTCGGGCAGAACTCCACATCATTCCCACTTTATAGAGGAGGAAGCTGAAGCTAAGGAGGGCTTAGCCACCAGCCTGCCCGAGATCACACTGCTGGTAAGAGGCCTAGCCAGGCCTTGGGTCTGTCTGACTCCCCCCCAGGCTCATGCCATACAGGTACCCTGGGGGTCACTGGGTAGCGAGGTTTTTACCCCAGGAGACCTGGAGAGTGGACTGTACCATTCAGTCAGCGATTGAGATGTGACTTCCAGAGGCTGAAGGGGTCCAGTAAGGCCACAGTATACGTGTGTGTGTGTGTGTGTGTGTGTGTGTGTGTGTGTACATACATGTGTATACGTGTTCAAGTGTCAGAGTGGGAGCAGCCATTCCAGGCAGAGGGAATGGCAAATTCGAGGCATAAGGCACCGGTGGGTGTGCACAGGGTAGTTGGGCCAATGATAGGGTTGGAGGGAGGAATACTGGATGGCAGTGGGGTATGCAGAGGGCCAAAGGCAGGGCTGGGCCTCAGGGTCAGGGAGGTCTAGTTTGAGGAGAGCTGGCAGGCTAAATACTGCAGGTCGGCTTCCACCCTGGATAGAGACCCCCAAATTCACACCCAGGAGCAGTCAGGAACGTGATAACCAGCCCTGCCTGCAGGGGGGTGTCCTCTGTTCTCTGATGAATCCCACAGATGCCTGAGATGAGGTGGGAGGGGGGCAGTCAGGCCTGCAGAGGAGGCGGTGTCACCCCCATCTGTAAAATGAGGGGACCCAGGGAGGTTAAGTAGTTGGCCTCAGGTCGCCGCACAGCCTGTGAGTGGTAACGCTGAGGTTTAGAGTCTGTCCTCCTTCTGCCAACACCCACACACCTTCTGCTCCTCAGAACAGCAGGTGCCCCAGCGGCTTCACAGGCTGGGTCCTGGGGGAGAAAGCGGGGAGCTCACTCTGCCAGGAGCTCCGCCTCCCGGGCTGCCCAGGGCTGTCAGCAGGCTCTGGCCCAGACCCCCACAGCTCCTCAGGGATCTTCGCCCGGGACCTCGAGCCACTCTGGAAAGCATGAACAACAGCCTTTGCAAATGCAACAGATTCTGGAACATTTAAATCGCTTTTGGAGCCTCCAAACGGTTTCCAGGACTGACAAATTGCTTCCAAAATGTTCCAATGCCTTTGGAATCTCCGAACCGCCCCTGAGACTTGGACCAAAATTGAGAGCCAAGGAGGGCCGGGGGCCAACGCGGGGCTCAGGCCGCCGTCCCAGCCAACCAGCCCTCCTCCAACGTGGGCTGCCCGCACCCGGCCATGGCCCGGAGCCGGCCAGGCACACCTCGGGTCTGACTGTGCGGCTTCCCTGTGAACGGAACAAGCACTGGACTCAGCGTCGGGGGCAACAGGCCACGTCTGGCCTCCACCTTGATGGGTGACCTTCAGCCAATCACTTCTCTCTGAGCCTCGGTTTCCCCATTTATAAAATGGGATTTCTGGGCATGAGTTTTAGGGGGTGGGGGTGTGCAGCCAATGTCTGGGATTCAAATCCAGTCCCCTGACCGCCTGGCTTTAGCCTGTCCAAATGCAAGGGCGGTGGGCTGGGGAAAGACACTGCTTCAGGTGGGTGGGCGGGGGGGGGGGGTGAGGGGGTGGAGAGCAGGCACGTGGGGGGGCCGAGAGAGAAACCCTCAGCCCCCCGGGGTTCTGCTCCAATGACGAGGACCCCACCTTTTCCCTTTCCATGGAAGCTGGATCTAATCCCTCACCTCCTTGCCCTCAACAAGTGTCTCAGGAAGGGCCTCTGTGGATGCCCCACCCAGCGTAGCGCTGGCCCCAGCACCTGGCAGCCTTCACGCGTGGCCACAGAGGGCGGCGGTTTCAGCCACCCAGAGCCGTCTCCATGGTGACGGGCACGGAGCCCAGCTAGGCTTTTGAAGAACACTCATAAAGGCGCAAACTCACCCCAGATGAGCCAGCGTGCATTTGTGAGGCAAAACATCTCAGGCCAGCCCCGAGCCTTGTCGACCACAGCTGCCAGCGGCCTTGGCTGGCCGGCGAGGACGCGGTTTCTGGGCTGCTAGGCTTGGAGCCTCTGCTTCCTCCCACTCTCCCTGGGCTCTACCTCAGCCCACCCGCCCCACCTTGGTAGCTTTGGGAGTAGATGCACCTCCTGGTGGACTTGGCTTCTTGGCTGTGTGATGCTGAGCAAGTTCATCCACCTCTCTGAGCCTCAGTGTCCACATCTACAAAGTGGGCGTGAGGCTACCATTGCAAGAACAACTGCCTGACTGAAAAATGGAGAGAAAGGATAGCATGGTACAAAAGTAGGGACTGGTCCCGCCCCCCCCCCTTCTCCCCCATTTATCCCTGCTTTTCGGCATCACCCCTGGAGAGGTGCATGGAGCCACCTCCTCCTGGCAGCATCAGGGGCCCTTTCCTCCTGCTCCCACTGTGCCCTGGATGTCTACCTGCATCAGAGCACTCAGCACATTGAACTGCAATAGTCTACTTGCTGGTTTCCCCGATAAGCTTGAGTAATTGATCCAGGCCCTACTATGTTCACTAAGCCACACTCGAGGTCAGCACTCAATAGGTCCTCAGTAAACAAACGAGAGCAAACAAATAAACACGGTGACGATTGTTTGTGAGCCTCAGATTTGGGAGTATGGTCTGGGAAGTGCCAGCGGGCGAATTTCAGGGTGGAGGGTGGAGGCAGTGCCAGGGAATAGAGTTCTGGTAACTGACAAGAAGCCCAGCCACATGCCCTGAGTGCTTCTGTGCAAAGGGCTCTGGAGGGGAAGGGTCCCTGACTTGTCGCATTGCTGCCTCCATTTTGCAGAGGAGGAAACCAATTTTCAGAGAAGTGAAGTCATTTGCGGTGGTCACATGGCTGGTGGACAGTGATGCCAGCACCCATGTACTTCCTCCAGGAAAATCTGGGCATGCCCATGCATCTCCCAAGTCCTGTGGTGCCTACTGCTGACCCTACCTTCCAGCCAGCCCACCCACCACCAGCTCCCACCTCCAAGGTCAATTTTAAGGCCAACCTCCTGGGGCACAGGCTCCGCATGCTCCCACAGGAGCTAGACCACACCCTTGAATGGGCGTTGAGCTGTCCCCATCCTCAGCCTCTGATCTCTGATGCCCATTTCTCTTGGTCCCATGCCCAATGTCTCCCTCCGTCCCTTTAAACCTTCATGTCAGATTCCTAATTGCCTGAAATGTTCTGCCCAGAATGACCCACTCCGTGAGGCAGTGTCCCACAAAGACAAAAGACCCAGAGTCTGAATTCTGGCCCTGCCACTTATGAGCTGTGTGACCCCTGACAAGTTACTGAACCTCCCTGAGCCTGGATTTCCTCACCTGGAAAATCGGAGGAGAAGAGGACCTGCCTGACAGGTTGTTGTCAGGATGAGGCAAGCTGGTGGGTGTGGATGTACTTTGCAAACAACAAAGAACTATACCAGATACAATATCAGGCCATAACTTAAGTACATAATATAATATGCCTAATTATAAATTACAAATAGTCAATTGAAAGGGTACTGGTGCTCTAGCCGGTTTGCTCAGTGGATAGAGCATCAGGCCACAGACTGAAGGGTCCTGGGCTCCTTCCCCGGCCCTGGTCGGGGTACTTGCGGGAGGCAACCAATAGATGTGTTTTTCTCACATCAATGTTTCTCTCTGTGTATCTCCCCGTCTTTCCCACTCTCTCTAAAAATCAATGGGCGAGGATTAACAAAAAAACAAATAAGGGTTCTGGATGTCAGCTGCTGGTTTGTGGGTAATATAAGAAAAACATACAATGCAGATTTAAGCTCCTGTGCCCAGGCAGTGTGGTCTGCACTCATTCACCCCATTATCAGTCCAGTCTGTCCATCCATCAGTGCACCCGTCCAACAATCCATTAATCTGGTTATTTTCACCAAACTCCTGCTGGGTGCAGGGTGCAGGGTGCTGGCAGAATCTCAGAGGGTGAGCAGCAACCCTTCACTCCGACCCCTGATGAAGAGGCTACTGTTTGTGCGAGCCCAGCAATGCCAGGCTTGGTCCCAGGCCTCCTTTAATCCTCACCACTGTTAGAACGCCCATTTCACAGATGAGGACACTACGGCTCAGGGCAGCTCAGGCCAGGATCCAGAGACTTGGACACCCCTTCTTTACCCGGTGCCACATCCCTCTCCCCTGCTGGCTGGCCCTGGAGTCTCCCCTCGCCTTGGCAAAGGCATCTCACTCTCCACAGTCCCACTCCCAACGGCCTTCGTTGTGAAAGACCCACCCCCACTCAATCAGGTGGGTCTGGCACCTCTGAGTACCAACCCCACACCCCCTCCCCCTCTGCTTTCCAAGGGCTCATAATTTCCACCTCAATCCGTTCCTTATTAATTTTCTTACAAAATGTGTTCCATGATTTCACTGACATCACTGCTGCCCACTATGAGTGGAAACGTAGCGGAAAATCCCCAGGTGGGTCGAGGGCCCCCAGAGACTGGGCACCTCCCCCGCCAACCCCCCAAACCCCCCACAGCAGGACTATGGCTTCAAAATCAATCTCTCTAGCCAGGCAGGACATCTGGGCAAGGTGGCACTGATTGGTGGTGCCTAAATTCGCTTTCACACTCCTCCACTGTCTGGAGAGATTGGTGCCCTGCCTACATTTTACAACAAATGTCCAGGGGCACAGAGAAGTGAACTGACTTGCCCGGGCCCACACAGCTAAGCAGGTTGAGGCTGAGGTTTTAGATCCAGCCTACTGCGCAGGCTCATTCCCCTTGGCCTCCTGTACACGGTTTTTTGCCTTCTACTCCCAGTGCCCAGCCAGGGTTATTTTTAGTCCTCATCTCACCCAGACCACCCACGAGGACAGACGGGCTCGGGGAAAGCCATACTGAGAGTGAAAGTGAAGGGAAAAGATGACATTCTGGCCTGGACATCCCAAGTGTGGCGGACCTGATGAGGCTGATGCGCTGTGTCCCTGCTCATCGGGGCGTGAGGGGTCAAACCTGGGTCACAGGAGAAGCGGAGCTTACAAGTGTTGGAGCTGAACTTGGTCCTCGGGGATCAAGTGCTCAGAGCACAGCCTGGCTGAGCTCTTACTCAGACCAACACTATGGGAGGGCCCAAAGATCCTCATACATTCATCTGTTCAGCCCCCTTCATTGTACAGATGAGAAAACGGAGGCTCAGAGAGGGTAAGGAACTCATCCAGAGTTACACAGCAAGTTGGCTGTCAAGTTGAGACCAGGCCCTATTTTTTTTCTGACAACCCTGTTTAGGCCCTTGTCACCTCACCCCAAAGGCAGGGAATAGTAAGAGGCCACGCTGAGGCTACCAGTGGGCTGGATGGGACTGGGGAAGGGGACTTGGGGTGTAGACACCCCTGGACCCTAGCCTGCACAAATACATACCCTCTTTGGTGTGTCAGGATGTCTGAAAGCCCCCCACTTGAGCTTTCCCAGCCTTGGGGTGGGGTGGCAGGGACTATGTGACACCCCAAGGGGGGTTAGGTGACAAGGAATAAGATGGAGCCTGGATGGCGGAGGGACTAGGAGGCAGAGAGGTCGAAAAATAAACTTCCTGCCTTGACAGCTCTGCTGGAGTTGGTTGCCATGGGAAGGCCCCAAACTCCCTGCTCCCACCTTTACACTGGGAAACGCCCAAGAGGCAGAGCTTCCTCACTCATCTTCTCCGAGAACCTGGGAGGCATAGGTGAGCGGCCGGTGGAGACCTCTGGTTTAGTTCCTTCTTTGACTTTTGGGGAGACTGAGGGGAGAAGTGACTTGTCCCAGGTCACAGAGTAAGTTAGTAATGGCCCAGTTTGGGGGGTGGAGGTGGGAGAAGACAAGTGGATCTGAAGCTCCTGGAAGACAGCAAGGAGGAGGTGACTCAATGGCCAAGCAACCAGCTTGTCCCTCTCCTCTCCCTCCTCCCTACCATGAGGCCCAGGGAACAGGAGAAAGAGCCAGAGGCTAGGGAGCCCCTGCTGTGTGTCCCTGAGCCGGTGGCTCCCTGCTGTAGGATGGCATTGGTGGCATCCGGCTCTTTCTCCCATCTCCTGTGCCTCTTCTGTTTGGCTAATGCCCAGAGCTCTAGCACAAGAGCCGCCCAGTCCAACTTGCTTAGCCAGACCTTCAAGACCCTTTTCCATCTGTCCCAACTGTCTGCTGTTCTCTCTGCTCCTCCTATCCAACCCCGACGATCTCACCAAACACCACACGATGTTGGCCTGTTCCCTAGCACATAAAGCACTATAGTCTCCACGCCGAATTCCCCCCCTGGACTGCCCTTTGGCCCATCTTCACCTGGCAGACTCCTATTCAGCCTTCAAAGCCCCAAACAAGGCTTGTTTCCTCAGTGAAATATTGCTCCACCTTCAGAACTGATTCGAGCTAGCCAGATCTTCCTGGGATAAACGGACTGCACAGCACATACCTCTAACGCAGCACTTCCCAGGGCAGGAAAGGGGTCTCATACTCTTATTCTTCTCTGCCTGGTGCATAGCACACACTGGGTCTTCTCTTGATACTGGCTCATTCTTGGTGCCTAGCACAGTGCTCTATACTCTCAAAGACCAGGAAGGAAACCTGTTCTACGGCAAGAAGCAGAAGCTTGGAGTCATACAGACCTGGATTCAAATCCCGGCTCTCCTGGGAGATGTCTCCTAACCTGGCTGGGCCTTAGTCTCCTCATTTATAACATGGAAATAACTATGCCTACCTTTAGGGAAAAGCTGAGGATTCAATGAGGTAACCCAGGTAAGGAGCCTGGCACCTAGTAAATGCGAAATAAATGAACAAATATATGTAAAGTGTTATATTATTAGTATGTCATATACTAATCAGAATGAATAAAGACCACAGCTCCCTGGAAACTTGTTCTCAGGCACTGATCCCTTGGAAAAACATCTTAGGAGGGTTTCCGTCTGATCTGTAGACATCTCTGCACCCTAGCCTAAGCTCCACTTAATTGTCTCGTTCTGAGGGTGCCGGGTAAATAGTCCAGGCCAGCTGGTGCCTGGAAACCGCCAATTGCCAGGGAGCAGCTCGTTAATTTTCCCGTCTCTGCACACAGACCCCGAAGCTTCTGCAACTCATCTTGGGAAATGGAGTGGAGTGGGTCAGACCCGGGCCAGGGGTCACAGGAAGTGGGGCTGGGAGTGCCAGGGGACTTGAAAGGGCCTGCAGAGGCACCACCGGGAAGCTGTCCAGGCTGAAGGAAGTGGGCTCCGAGCTGCCGAAAGGCAGATGGATCCCAGGCCCAGCCTGGCCTTGCGGCTCTACCTCAGCTTTCAGGTCTCCGCTGGTGGGGAAAAGCTATGGCCTCCAGCAAGGCTGGACGCACACCAGCCCTTAGGGTGGCCGGCTCCGGGGACCAGGAGGTCCCACACCGATGGAGGAGAGACGCTGTGGCATAGCAGTTGAGAGCATGGCTCTGGAGCAAGGCTCCTTGGGTTTGAACCCGAACCCTGACGCTGCCAGTTAGTGAGGTGTGTGCTTCAGGTTCCCCTTCCACGAAACGAGACTATCCATGTCATAGGGGTGATGGAGGAATTAAATGTACTTAGAAGTGTGCCTGGTACATGGAAATCACTCCGTAAATTATCCCTTCCTCCCCGTTTGGAAGCATCTTACTTGGACGTTCTCATCTGCAAACTGTGAGCCTGGACGTGACTCTGTAGGGACATCCATTTTGCCACACACGCCAGCTCCAAGCAGTCTGTCTGCGGCCCTCATGGACCGGGTGGAGGAGTGTGGTGATGGATTTGTGATGTCTGTCTGGGTCCAGGAAGGGAGAGTGGCAGCTGGCAGGCCTGTCACATGCCTTCACTGGGACCTCTCATTCCCTCAGCAAAGCCTTCTTCAGCTCCTGCTCTAGGCCAGGGCGGGGCGGGGCCCTGGGATACAAAGCCAGACATGGTTTCCCACAGGCGTCAAGGACCCCATGGGAAAGACCCCCGCCAACTGATCGCAAGTGATATCACTTAGAACCGTGCTGAGGAGGGGAGGGGGTGCAACACTGCAGTCGGAGGGCGGCCAGGCGCCCCTGCCAGGACCGCCTGCTGTGCGACCTTAGATAGTCAGCTGGGTCCCTTCATCCGCACTGGGCACAGTGACACTTTTCCTGCCCGAACTCCTCACTTTTCTTGGAATCTGCCTTCCTTTCATGCTCCTGGCCTTTGCCTAGAATGCTCCTGGCCCACTGTCATCACTAAGCACCAGCTCAGATGTGCCCGCCTGTCCCTGCAAACATCACTCTTGCCTCTGTGCTGCCAGCGCATTCTGCAGAGCCCTCCGCTGATACAGGGCACCGCCCCGGTGCATGGGTCTGTGCCAGAGATTGCCTGGCCTGTGTCACAGCCTCAGTCCACGGGGGCTGGGGCAGGCAGCGCGCTGGAGCAGGTGACCTTTTCACTTCTGAGAGCTTGGTTGGGCTCCACGGATGCTCAGATCCAACTGGTGTGCTCAGGTCAGAAGGCCTGGCCTTGCAGGCTGGTTCTGCTACCTCCTGTGCAGAGCCAGGGTCCTAGCACACAGCAGGACGGAAAGCCCTTCCTCCCCGTCCCTTCCTGCTTAGGGAGGCACTCAGGGCCAGCACCTGTGCCCTGCACTGTCCGGATCAGGTAGAAAACACGGGCAGCCTGAATTCTAAACACAGGCCCAAGCCTGAGGGGGAAGAAAGGACGGTGGCAGGTCTCTCCAAGCTGCCCCAGCTGGACTGGGTGCCCACAGGTTGTTCAGTGAAGAGGGGGACCCACGGCTAAAAAAAAAACAAAGCTCCCGCAGCTGTGTGTTTGCAAACAGGGGAGCTGAGCTGTGCAGAGGGGCTGAAAGCACTAATTGTCTTTAATTAAAGGAGGTTGGAGGCAGCACAGGCTTTGACAAAAGAGATTTCCAGCCTGTTAGCAGCTTCAGCCTGCGCTGGCCGGGCCGCCCAGGCGCAGCCCTGGCTTTGTCCCCGTGGGGCCGGGCCCCGTGGAGGGCACGGCCAACACCTGCCTGGTGGGGGTGGGGACGGGGGCCAAGCGCAAGCAGGAGGACCGCGCTGAGAGAGCTGGACTCCGGAGCCTGGGAAGATATCCTGGCGAAGCCCCTCTCTCGCTCATTCATTCACACTATGGCCTGGCCAGTGCTCAGAACCAGGGGACAGAGGG
>NW_006352194.1:4322570-4326461 GCF_000327345.1 Myotis davidii
ACCCCTAACTCCCAGCTCAGATGTGCCCGCCTGTCCCTGCAAACATCACTCTTGCCTCTGTGCTGCCAGCGCATTCTGCAGAGCCCTCCGCTGATACAGGGCACCGCCCCGGTGCATGGGTCTGTGCCAGAGATTGCCTGGCCTGTGTCACAGCCTCAGTCCACGGGGGCTGGGGCAGGCAGCGCGCTGGAGCAGGTGACCTTTTCACTTCTGAGAGCTTGGTTGGGCTCCACGGATGCTCAGATCCAACTGGTGTGCTCAGGTCAGAAGGCCTGGCCTTGCAGGCTGGTTCTGCTACCTCCTGTGCAGAGCCAGGGTCCTAGCACACAGCAGGACGGAAAGCCCTTCCTCCCCGTCCCTTCCTGCTTAGGGAGGCACTCAGGGCCAGCACCTGTGCCCTGCACTGTCCGGATCAGGTAGAAAACACGGGCAGCCTGAATTCTAAACACAGGCCCAAGCCTGAGGGGGAAGAAAGGACGGTGGCAGGTCTCTCCAAGCTGCCCCAGCTGGACTGGGTGCCCACAGGCTGTTCAGTGAAGAGGGGGACCCACGGCTCACGTGTGTCAGGCCACCCAGGGCCCCCAGCTCCTGCCACTCCCCTGCCTCGCCGGGAAGCGCTCCATCCTTTCCTTGAGCCGAGGCACCGCCTCTTGGTGCTCCAGCCTGAGTTCTGACAATAAAGGCACCTCTGTGTGTCTCTGGGGAAGCGGGGTTGGGGGCGGCGGGGAGTTGCTCTGGGGCCTCCTGAGAGATGCAAAGTCTCACTTCCTGGGGCCACCCGGCAGGAGCTACAGAGATGGCTGCTACTTGTGTTGAGCTTAGAAGCATCAGGAGAGGCACGGCGGGGAGGGGGGGGGGCCCACAAAGCTCCCGCAGCTGTGTGTTTGCAAACAGGGGAGCTGAGCTGTGCAGAGGGGCTGAAAGCACTAATTGTCTTTAATTAAAGGAGGTTGGAGGCAGCACAGGCTTTGACAAAAGAGATTTCCAGCCTGTTAGCAGCTTCAGCCTGCGCTGGGGCCGGGCCGCCCAGGCGCAGCCCTGGCTTTGTCCCCGTGGGGCCGGGCCCCGTGGAGGGCACGGCCAACACCTGCCTGGTGGGGGTGGGGACGGGGGCCAAGCGCAAGCAGGAGGACCGCGCTGAGAGAGCTGGACTCCGGAGCCTGGGAAGATATCCTGGCGAAGCCCCTCTCTCGCTCATTCATTCACACTATGGCCTGGCCAGTGCTCAGAACCAGGGGACAGAGAGGTAACAGTCCCTGAGTTTGAAGGACTTTGCCTTCTAAGCGGCTGCCTGGTAAGGTGGCTGTGAGCACAGACCAGCACCAGCTGGCCTCGGATAGAACCCTGGGCTCTGCCTCTTACGACCCTGAAGTTGAGCAAGTTTCTTCATCTCTCTGTGCCTCACTTTTCCCGCCTATAATAGGGGCTTGATAAAAATGGCACATGCTCTGTAGGAGGCATGAGGATTACGGAGCTATCACAAAATGCCCACCAAGTACACTTTACAAACATCATCAGTCATTATTCACTCCTTCATTCACCCGACTCTGCACCTGGTCACGTCCCCAGAGGCACCCAAGTGACGGGAAGAACCCTGGTGTATGGGACTGGCTGGGTGGCTTCCCAGCCTCAGTTTCCCCATGTGTATAATTAGGGCTGGGCAGGGTGGTGTGAGGGAGGCATGGACACGGACGTGCTCCCTGCGGCGCCCTGGGAATGGAGACTCCTCTGAAGAACTGCTTGCTGGGCTCCTGCTCCTGCTGCATACAAATGGCCCAGCCTCCCACCCGGCAGCTTCTCAGCTCACTCCACTCTTTTGTCTCTCTCACCAGGCTCGCCCTCCCGGATCCTCAGACACATGTGCAGCCCCCTCGCAGGGACATATGCACCGACGATCTCTCTCTCTCTCTCTCTCTCTCACACACACACACACACACACACACACCTGCCAGGTTCTCACCCCCACCCCACCCCAACCCAATAGAAACTCAGTCTCTGTCCCCCTCCCACGCTTGAAGGCTTGCTGACCCCTGGGTCCAGGGTGGGCGGGAGGGAGGTTGCTGCTCACAGCTGGCTGGGCTGGGTGGTCGCAGGGCGGGGGAGGGAGGGGGCAGCGGTGAAAGCATCCTGGGGCCAGACTTCTCAGGCAGTGGGGAGGGAGGTCAGCTCCTGAGAGGGAGGGCCCAAGTCTGGACGTGAGGGGAGGGGCAGGTCTGGAATTTCCACAGTGGGCAGCACTGCGGGGGGGGGAGGGGTTGGGAGATGTTTACTCGAGGCCCAGACTGGGCTGCAGCTCCTCATTTAATCCATTCAAAGGCCTTGATGAGGGAACTGAGGCTCAGAGAGGGTGGGTATGGCTCAAGGACACAGAAAGGGGGTGATGCCAAACCAGGGTACCACTCTGGCCCTTCAGAAACCATATTCTGAAGTTCCTTCAGAATGAACAGTCCAGGCCCCCTGTGGCCAGCATGGGACAGAGATGACAGGAGGGTGATGTGGATTCTGGAAGCTGGGTGGCTCATCCTATCCCTGCAGGGGTTGCCAATCCAAACCTGCAGTGTCTAGACCAGGGGTGGGCAAACTTTTTGACTCAAGGGCCACAATGGGTTCTTAAACTGGACCGGCGGGCCGGAACAAAAGCATGGATGGAGTGTTTGTGTGAACTAATATAAATTCAAAGTAAACATCATTACATAAAAGGGTACGGTCTTTTTTTTTTTTTTTTTTAGTTTTATTCATTTCAAACGGGCCGGATCCGGCCCGAGGGCCGTAGTTTGCCCACGGCTGGTCTAGACTCTAAACTGACCAGGCCTTAGGCCGAATCCCCAGACGTGGGCCCCACTGAGGCCCAGCCCCAGCATCACGGAAAGACCGAGGGCCTCCATGGACCCCCTAGGCCAGTGATGGCGAACCTATGACACGCGTGTCAGAGGTGACATGCGAACTCATTTTTTTGGTTGATTTTTCTTTGTTAAATGGCATTTAGATATATAAAATAAATATCAAAAAATGTAAGTCTTCCCTGACCCCAGTCCTTAGTCTGCCCTCACACACTGACCTCAGTGGCAAATGGGCTCTGATCATGACTCTACCAGCTCCCCAGAGCCCAAGGGGGTGAATGCCCCCACTGATCTGTGTGGCAATGGTCTGGGGTCCTCTGAGGGCAGAGCCCATATCTTCTGACTTCCACAGACAACCCTGTGCACCTCCTGCGTCCGCCAGAACCCTGTGAGCCTCACTCAGTCCTTCCAGGCCAACTCTCCTGTCCCCATTTTACAGATGAGAAAACAGAGACTCAGGTGGAGGCACCTGCTCAGGGCACAGAGGGAATCAGAACCGAGGCTGTGTGAGGCCGGGCTCACCTGGGCTGGGCGTGGAGACGGGGCTACTCAGTGACTGTGGGCACAGCAAATAAACGGGGACTAAGGAGAGTGCCTCAGCCTGGCTGATGATTCCCCCGGTGGATGGTGAGGAGACTGAGGCAGCCGCCCCGTGTGTGTGCACCCACGCCCCACCCTGAGGGGGCAGTGGGGGCTGGCATCGGATTCCAGCTTGATCCTGAGTGTTTAAGTTGAGGAACCACAGCTCACCCAGGTCCCCTATTGGGTCCAGGCACCAGCCAGTGGCCCCTTAGGGCCCAAGGGAAGAAGGTGGTGGGGAAGGGAGAAGGCAAGGGGCGGGGAGAGAAACACAGAGACAGCCAGCGGTGCCGCACAAAGGGCAGTGGATGGAGGATGAGACACCAAGAGTTGTGAAAAGAAAGAGCATAGAAGGAGGAGGGGAGGGAGGGAGGGACACAGGAAAGGAGGAGGGAAGGAGGCGGGAAGGCGAGGAGGAGTCAAGAGCAGAAGCAGTAGCGGCAGGAAGGGTGTGCAGGCAGTGGTGGGAAGA
>NW_006352194.1:4326514-4328734 GCF_000327345.1 Myotis davidii
GGAGGAGGGGGAGCTGGGTGGGGAGGGGGGAGGAGGGGTCCCTAGAGAGGGCTGTCATGTGAGCTGTCCCAGCCTGAGGCACCAGCTGTGAGGGAGGGTGTGAGAGGGTGTGTGTGTGTGTGTGTCAGGGTGTGAGTGTATGTTTTCAGGCCCAGGCAGGTATGGGAAGCAAACTGGGGTATCTCTTTTTTTTTTCTCCCTTCCCATTTGTATGCTTGAGAAGTGAGCTGAAAGATTAATTCCTACTTAATATGGCCTTCACTGGCAGGCTGGGGGTTGGTGCCACTTTGTTATTATTATTTTTTAAAGGCACCAGGTGAGGTTTTCGCCATCCATCCATCCATCCACCCACCCACCCACCACTCATCCATTGAGCACCTACTATGTGCCAGGTACCATGCTGGGACAGGTGTACCCAAACCACAAACATAATAAACTATTGGGCCCAGGCGGCGGCAGTCCGGAGAGGTGGCAGGATCTACAGGGTCCTGAGTCTCAATGCTGGTTCCATAAACAATCATGCTCTGTGGCCTGGGCAAGCCCCTTTGCCTCTCTGAACCATTTCTCACTGGTCAACTGGGTGGCGGTTCCTGCTCCCCGGGCTTGGCGTGGGATTTGAGGACATCTGTCTGGGCCAGAGAAATGCTGGTTTGCTAATGTGCATTCTCAGGCACGGTGGCCTCCTAACCACCAGTATTGGCCATGGACCACCTTGCAACTCACCCCACCCCTGTGGGGATTCTTGCAAAAGATGCTGAGCGTCCAAAGGCGGTCAACTCGGCCTGGGATGTGGTCCTAACCCCATCTCCCAGTCCCCTGTGGGTCCTCACAGCCAGTCCTCAGCTGCCCCCTTCACACCCGCACCCTCTGCGCAGCGGGGTCTCCTTGTCTCTCTCCACCGTGAGCTCCTGGTGGCAGAGGCCGCTTCAGGTACCCCTCTGCTCAGGCCCAGCGGCTGGCCTGGCTGGCAGGGGGCTCCGGCTGTCTCCGGAGGGGCTGGGCCCGGGGCTGAGAGTCAGACCCTCTTCTGCCTTGTGCTCCTGGGGATGGGAAGAGGCTGCTGCTATTCCCAAGGGCCCCAAACCCACTTCCTCAGATCCTACCCCGCCTGTGGGAGCTTCGGGGACTCTCCTCACTCGGGAGGTAGGGAGTGGGGTCAGGGTGATCTGGGAGGCAGGGAAAGGGAATGAGCATCCCAGCTGTGCGGAGAACTGGCCTGACATGTTTGCGAGCCTCCGTTTCCTCAGCTGTAAGCCAGGAGGGTGACTTTGTGGTGGTGGGTGGGGAAGGGCATGGTCTTCGCCTTAGCCTGATGCCAATTCCAAGGAGTGGCTAGTGGTGGGTGGTTTTTAGACACTATCTCCTAGGGACCCCCTCCCCATTCCTTAGAGGCCCGGGTCCATCCTACGTAAACCATTTGGCAAATGAAGTTTCAAGACAACAGCCCGAGCCCCTCCTCGGTGGAAATGCTGGCACTCCCCCGCGGCAGGCAGACAAGCGTCTGGCGGCCACCTCTGCTGCAGTCTAGCTTTGGGCCTTGACACTCCAAGCCTCAAAAGGGGAACAAAATACCACCACCGGGCCATCATGTCCCAGGCACCCCTATAGGCCGGGGGGCCCAGTTCTTGCTAAGGCCAGCATGCCTGTCACCCCGCTTCCCTTTTCCCCAAGCTGGATTCTGGGGGATGGAGGGCTCTACTCTCCCCTGGGATGTGACATTCACCAGCATCACTTCTGGTCCCATCTGCAGCGTGCCTCCCCGCCCCCCAACCCAGGCAGCTAATCCCCACAAAGCCCAGTGCAGGGCCCGGCATGACAAGCAGGCCCGCACGGCCCACACTCCACCAGGCGTGCTCGGAGGGGCTGAGGCGGGATTCAGAGCGGCTGTCATTCTCTCGGTCCGCTCCTCTAATTGGATTCCCAACACGCAGAGGTCAGCAGAAACGCTGGGGAGAGGAGAATCAAAGGGAAGGGGCATCCACAGATAAAGGGAGGCATTCTTCCCTGGCCACAAAGCCTGCAGCGTGAGGGGTGGGAGGGGACCCTGGTGAAGGGCTGCCCATAGGGAGGGGGAAGGGGCAGGGAGAGCCCGAGCAGGCGGCAGAGGCTAACGGGCCTGCTTCCTCCAGCCTGGTGCTTCCCATCTCTGCTTACATGCCATCCTGCCCCCTGTGGGGCCTGGGCATCCTGCAGGGCCTGGCCTCTGACTCCCCCTGCTCT
>NW_006352194.1:4328890-4342537 GCF_000327345.1 Myotis davidii
GAAATGAGGTGGGAAGGCTCAGGAGTCAGTCGGCCCACAGTCCGGCTCCTGGCTTGCCACCTGCTGCCCCCTCTGAGAAGTCCCTGTGGTACCCGGCCTCAGTTTCCTCCTCTGTGGGATGAAGATAATACCAGTGCCACAGAGGGCAGTGACCGGGACGAAATGAGGTGAGGTTGGCCAAGTGCTTAGAGCACGGGTCCAGTGCAGTGTGTGTGTGTGTGTGTGTGTGTGTGATCTGCAGGCCCACACTGCCCACAGCTCTTTCCTTCTAGAAGCATCACAGCGCTCTGCGGGCCTGTCCACGGCCAACCGTACTCTGGGGTTTTGTGTAGACAGAAGCCCCTCTCCCCAGGAAGGAGGCGAAAGCGCTGCATAAACGTAACACCCGGACAGATGTGCGAGGAATGCCAATCCCCAGCCTGGGCGGGGCTTCGCCATCACATCTTCACCACCCTGTCCTCTTGGGCAGACCAGAAACCACAGGCTGGAGGAGTGAAGGGCAATGCCCAAGGCCACAGGAATAGAAAACAGCGGAGCACCCCGACCACAGTCCAATGCCCCAACTGCACCCCTCCAGGGCCCCCCGTACTTTCTGGTGAGTAATGAGCAGACTTGTGTGTGCGTGCTGTGCACACAGCCGGCAGGGGAGGTGGGCGGGGCGGGGCCTGGCTGTAAACTGGACCGGTTTGCCCGAAGAACGTTGGAATCGCTGACTGTGGTTCATGAAAGAGACGTAAAGAGGGACTCAAAGGGAATTTCTAAGAAACAGAAAATCAATGTCCTGACATCCTGCCCCCCAGAGAGTGTGTGTGTGCGTACGTGTGTATCACACACACAAACACACACTCCACTAGTTGATCCAGTGCACACGTGCACACACACGCATGCTCATAAATACCCATTTGCAAGTGCATGTCCATATGGCTCAATACAAAATACACGCATACCACGAATTTATACACTCTGGCTGATCTCCTTGTGGGGTGGGAATACACACACAGGCACACACACACCCCTATGTGACCCAGGACACGTGTACCCAAGGACATAGACTGACCGCCCCGCCACCCCCCCAAAGATGGATGTACCTGTTTATTGCGAAACATGTGCTCCTTTATAGGTACTGGTCCAGCTGATCCACTACATGCATGAGTATGCTTCTCCCTGCACACACATGTGCTGAGACATGTCAGACAAACACAGGAGCACACAAATACAGGGACAGTATTGACTAGCAGCAGGCTCCAGGGTGACCTGCATGGGCGAGGGCAGGTGCACGCCCTACCCTGAAATGTATGGGCAGGCTCATATATCCAGAGATACCTCAACCGCACTCACGATGCTGGGTCAGTGGGCACACCTGTGCACATACAGGCACACAAACACACTTCCAGCAGGCCCAGCTCGCACTCTCAGTCCTAGTGGGGCCAGCGCACATACATACGCATGCGTGCTGGGGTTGCTCTGCACTGACCCAGCACACGTGTGCATGCACATCCCTCCGGGCCCCCAGGGAGCTCCCACAGACAGACAGCTCTGACAGCAGGGTGTGGGGGGAGGGCAGCCCAGGGCCCGGGTTGCCAGGGATACGGATGTGGGGCTCCCAAAGCTGCGCAGCCTGCCCAGGCAGCGCAAAAAGGCCAGCGACCACTCTTAGGTCTTTAAAATGTTGTTAATCAGATGGTGACGCCTTTAAGAGAGGAAACTTGAGTCTGATTTCCTGGAAGAAGCCAGGGTAACATGAAGCCCTGGGCCCAGATTTTGCTGGGGACACAGAGTCAGAAGTGGGAAATAGCTCTGACTGGCCCCAAACCCCACACAGCCCTCTGCTCAGGTTCTACCAGACAATGGGGGTTATGGGGCCTGGAGCAAGCCACTTGCTCTCTCTGAACTTTTTCTTCATCTGCAAAAGGGGAGGGTAACAACACTGAATATTTAGGTAGCAATTTCGAGGCTACAAATAGCACTGACACACGCCACGTACTGGGTGCTGTGCCAACTCTTTACTTTCATTATCTCATTGAGTCCTCACATTCCATTTACACCCATTTTACAGATGAGGAAGATCAAGGCTTCGGGAAGTGAGTCACCTATTTAGGGTCACGTAGGTAGTAAAGGTCAGAACCAATATTTGAACGTTAAGTGGCTGGTTCTTACTTATCTCACTAAACCTTCCTGCCTTGGGGCGAATGAGGTGTGGCAGGCAACATGGGGTCCTTACTCTCATGTCAGATGGTCATAACTGCCTACTGGCCTCACGAGAGGGCCTGTGAGGACGAGTCAGAATAGCAATAGAGGCTGTTAGTGCATAATGGTCAATCTACAGATGGTGACACTGAGTTCCAGCTGTGGGAGTGGTGGGGAGGTCCGTCCTCTGCCAGGGTCCCAGGGCAAAGGGGGGCAGAGCCCAAATTTGGACCCAGGCACCCTGACTCTGAGTGGCTCCTGTGCTGCTCAATAAAAGCACCTTGTCTGGTTAAAACAGTGCCATTCCACAAGCACATATTAGGTACCTGCTGTGTGCCCAGGCCACATGGGCCAGCTCTCCAGCTCTGCGGGGCACTGGGCTGGTGCCCCCATCCTGGAGAAACAGTCCTTCCTGGATCGGGAGCACCCCTCCCCTCCCATCATCCCCACCTGCTTCTGAGCTCTCTGAACTCCCCTGAGCCTCCCCCAAACCCTCTGAAGCAGGGACTGCCGGCCCCATTTAACAATGAGGAAACTGAGGCTCAGAGAAAGGACCCAACAGAGTAAGTCAGGCAGCGAGCCAGGCTCTGAACCCGAAACCAGTAGACTCAGCACGCGGCTGCCTCCTTCCCTCTCCTCCAGCTCTGCACAGACCCGGGCACACAGTGGGCTCCCACAAGCTCCTGGGGAGAGAAATGGCCTAGACTGCGGCTCGCGAGCCACACGTGGCTGTTTGGCCCCTTGAGTGTGGCTCTTCTACAAAATACCGACTTCTGCGCATGGGCCACCAAGTTTCACGTCTAAGACCATCGGAAAACACATATATAATTACATATTGTTTTTGTGATTAGTCACTATGCCTTAATTATGTTCAATTTGTGACAATGAAATTGGGGGTCACCACAACATGAGGAACTGTATTAAAGGGTTGTGTGAAGGTTGAGAACCACTGTTTTAGAGGGACCGCTGGCTGCAGGGTAGAGACCAGGCTGTAGGGGGCAGGAGGGAAGCAGGGCAGACATGTCCAGTAGGAGGCGGGTTATGTGAGTCTGGACTTCAGAGAAGAGGTCTGGTCTGGCGATAAGCCCAGAGTGGGTGCGTGAAGCCACGGGCCTGCACCGAACTGTCCAGAGAGAGAGGAGGCCAAGGACTCAGCGCCGGGTCCGCCGAGGTGGAGATGAGGGAGATGAGCAGGAACCCCGAGAGGCCGCAGAGCACCCCGAGAGGCCGCAGAGCACCCCGAGGGGCCGCAGAGCACCCCGAGAGGCAGCAGGGACACAAGGGAGAGTGCTGTCCCGGAAGATGCAGTGGTCACTTTGTCAGATGCCTGGGAAGAGACCAGTGGGTTGGCGACGTGCCATCACTGGTGGCCTTGATGATAAGCAGTTTTAGTGGCGTGATGGGCAGAGGCCTGTTCGGAATGATTTAAGAAATCCTGGAACAGGAATCCGCAGCAAGGGGACCAGGAGGGTCAGGGCTGGGGTGTCAGGATCAAACCTGACACCCCAGGTTTGATTAGAACCTAGTGACCCAGTTCTAATCCCAGCTCTGACCTCCTGGTGGGAGGTCATTAGAACCTAGTGAC
Organism: Myotis davidii; assembly: GCF_000327345.1. Lineage (NCBI taxonomy): Eukaryota > Metazoa > Chordata > Mammalia > Chiroptera > Vespertilionidae > Myotis > Myotis davidii. Next base: position 4,332,663 of record NW_006352194.1, read on the forward strand.
CCAGTTCTAATCCCAGCTCTGACCTCCTGGTGGTGAGCCTGGAGCACCTCACTTCATCTCGCTGAGCCTCAGCTTCCACATCTGAGGAATGGGGATAATACTCCAGGTACGTCCTAGGTCAGTGGTTGGCAAACTCATTAGTCGACAGAGCCAAATACCAACAGTACAACGATTGAAATTTCTTTCGAGAGCCAAATTTTTTAAACTTAAACTATATAGGTAGGTACACTGTTATAATTAGGGTACTCTTTTTTTTTAAATTTTTTATTACAAAGGGTATTACATATGTGTCCATTTTTCCCCCCCGCCCTAGACAGTCCCCTAGCCTCCCCTAATTAGGGTACTCTTAAGGCTTAGGAAGAGCCATACTCAAGGGGCCAAAGAGCTGCATGTGGCTCACGAGTCGCAGTTTGCCGACCACTGTCCTAGGTTGTTGAGGAGTGAGATAAGGATTGTGAAAGACACATTTTTAGAAATATGTTTCTATTGATTTTAGAGAGAGAGGAAAGGAGAGGGAGGGAGAGAGAAACAGCGATTGGCTGCCTCCTGCACACTCCCTACTGAGGATCAAGCCTGCAACCCGGCATGTGCCCTGACCGGAATCGAACCAGTGACCTTTTGTTTCATGGGACTATGCTCAATCAACGGAGCTACTTCAGCTGGGCTGAAAAAAAGTTTTCCTAACGATGAAACACTGCACAAATATTCCAGAGGGAAGAGGGTAGGTCTGGGCTTTCATTTCTGGCTCCACCATCCCTTAGCTGTGTGATCTTGGGCTGGTTACTTAACCTCTCTGAGCCTCTACTTTCCCTTTTATAACATGAGAATAATAGCCATAACCAACTTCTGGGGATTGTAAGGATTCTGGAAACTATTACACACCAAGTCTAGGGCGTAAAACCAGGTGCCCAGTGAGCACGCAGCCCACCTGCCCCTTCCTCCCTGGCTGGCTCTGCTATTCACAAGTGAAGTCCAGAGGAAGATACAGGGGGGTGGGGCAGGACCCTGACCGAGGGCTGGGTCCCCAGATAAGCCACTTCATCTATTGCCTTTGGGCCTCAGTTTCCATGACTGTGACGTTGGCGATCAGCAGCCTCAGGCCCCGTTGCTGGGAATGTGGGGTAGGGGGTACAGAGAGGATAAGAGACTAAACTCACGTGCTATGTCTGGGAGCCAGTGAAACAGGAGTGACTGTGCACTTTGGCTCTCACTTTGGCCTACGGGTTGGTTGGGTTGCCATGATCAGGAAACAAATCCCTGTGATTAATACAACAGTCATCCAACCTCCACAGGGCTCCGTGGAGAGCCTGGGAAGGCCCGGAGAAAGAGCAAAGGGCCCGAGATACCAAACAGGGTGGGGTCCCAAAGCCAGCTCACTCCTCAGGGGGACCCCTGCCCTCCTCCTCCTCCCCCAGCCACTTCATCTATATGGTTGTCAGGGGCTGATTCACATCCCGCCAAACCCACCCACACAGCACTCTGCACACAAACCCTGCATTCTCTGCTGTGAGGACCTCCTTCCCGGGGCAGCCCATCCCTTCCCACCCAGGATGGACTCTCAAGGGGACGCCGAGCTTCATCCCTGTGGAGGTGGAGGCAGAGGGGGGAGAGCGGTCATCTCAGAGATGACCAGGGGCCCCACCGAGAGCCCAGGCCTCCGAGGCCGGAGCACCGGGTTCCAGTCCCGACTCTGCCCTGACATCCACGGGGACCCTGGGAAATCAGGTCCTCTCTCAGCTTCACTCTCCTTGTCTCTAAAATGTCGATAACAATCTTCGCTTGTGTGGGCATCTTTCAGATCAAAGTACCTCACAGGGTGAGCCCAAAGCTATACAAATGCAGCCCCTGAGCGTTTCTGGAACGAGGCAGGGTGTGAGTAAATAAACACTGTACATATGTAAGACATTATCATTACAAATGGCATTTCCACCCCGAGCTATGCAAACAAAACAAAAACAGTATGGTATATGTAACGTGCAGAATTCTCATTAGGGCTTCAGGAGGCCCGAGGTCTGATGTCAGCTCTATACCTGACAAGGTGAATGAACCCGGGGAAATCACCCCGCCCTTCCCTGCCCCAAAGCAGGGATCAGGGGTTGGTTTTAGAGGGGCTTTGTCAATTCTGCCAGTGAAGAATTAACCATAGAATGAACGTCCTTCCTCCCTCCTCCCCAAGGAAGGCAGTGTGGGTGGGGGAACTCGGGCTTTGCCAGGCAGGTCTCAGTACAATCCTCTTGGCCGCTGTGTGGCCATGGGCAGCTCCCTCTCCCTCTCTGGGCCTCAGTTCCTCCTCTGAGGTTAAAGTTCATACCTGGAGGCTGGAGGAGGGGGAACGGAGAGAAGCAGCAGGGTGGGGGCTGAAGACAAAGGGCCCCAGGAAGGAGGTGCCCCAGCAGAGTGGGTGGAGCCCAGAGTGGGGCCTGTGGGGACTGAGCCAGCTGCCGCAGAGCAATGAAAATCTCTTAACCACACAGAATTGTTAACGGCTCCCAAATCCTGTTGTACCACGGGCTTAGAAAGGCTTAAACTGTTAAATGCATAAACTTCCTCATTAAACGGGCCTCTCTGCCAGATCCCGAGGCCCAGCCAGATGAAAAGGCAGCAGCTGGAGGGAGGGGGATCCTCCCCAGCTGTTTATAGTCCTGCCAGAGGGCTCCGGAGCCAACCTGCGGCCCCCGGCCTGCTGCGCTCGGGGTCTGAGGCCAGGCTGGGGCTGAGAGAGGACAGTGCAGGGGCTGCAAAGTCAGAGGGCCTGAGTTCAAATCCCACCCCTTCTTGTGTCACGTGGGACAAGCTGCTTGCCCTCTCTGAGCTTCGGCTTCCTCTTTTATAAAATGGGAGTGATGATACCTAACCCCGGGGGTGACTGAGAGCCACTGAGACCCGGAGTGAGAAGCCGCCTGGTCCATGAGTACTGAGTTCCTGCCACAGGGCCTTTCCGACCCCTCCAAGGAGCAGAAGAAATCAGAAGTGGGGGCGTGAGAGCACACACCTGCCTGAGACACCTACAAGGGGTATCGCCATGGCCCCCAGTCTGATTCCTAATCAGACAGGGTTCCTGTGCAAAGGGAGCATGAGCTGAGCACAGGTAAATGCTGTGTGGGGGTGGGAGACCCTTCTCTCTGGCCAGCGGTTAGCCAGGGATGGGTGGGCCTCCTTCCCGGGGGCCTGTGTCCCCTGAGCACAAGGAGGGACTTCCCCACTACTGAGCCTTTGCTCTGGGACCCTCTCCATCCTGCCCAACATCCCCCGATATGAAAGCAATTCATCCTTCGAGGCTCAGCCGCAGGCCTCTCTTCTCTCCTAGGCCATCCCTGCGGTTGCCCCCTGGGTGGCCCCCCTTCCTTTGAAGTCGCTGGTTATCTGCCAGACGCTTCCTGTCCACCCTCTCAGGGGCGCCTCGGTAATCCAGGCGGCGGGCAGGGCAGAGTCCACTCGGGCTCCGGCCCGCTCCTGGTCAGTCAGCTGTCGCAGCGAGTTGGAGGAAGCCAGGGGCACCTTCTGCCTCTGCCGCTCACCGGCTGTGTGGCTTTGGGCAGCTTGCTGACCCTCTCTGGACCTCACTCTCGTCATTTGTGAAATGCAGCTAATCATAACAGCAGAAGGTTCAGTGAGGTCACGGAGCAGAGCACCTAACACGGGGCTGGGCACAGGAGGTCCCTGCCGCCCCAGCCCTGGCCCTCCGAAGCCTCTCGGGCTTCCTTTCGGCCTCTGCCTCACTCGGCCCTTCGACAGCCTGGAAGTAGAGCCCTGTGGCCCCTCCACTCTCCTGCCTCCGCCAAGAACACGTCTCCTCCACCCCTGCCCCCAGAGGGCTGTATTTTGTCTGGGGGTCAGCCACAGGCCAGGGTTTAAAGGAAATCAGTTGTGCCCTAGCCAGTACGGCTCAGTTGGTTGGGTATCGTCCTGTACCCTGAAAGGTTGCGGGTTTGACTGCCAGTTAGGGCATGTGCCCAGTTGTGGGCTCTGGGTAGGGGGCATGTAGGAGGTGGCCAATCAATGATTCTCTCTTACATCGATGTTTCTCTCTCTGTCTGCCTCTCCCTTCCTCTCTCTCTAAAAATCAATGAAAATATTTTTAAAAAATCTGTTTCATTTGTGACCATTTTTTTTCTGAACTAATTCCTGCTTTCAGTTTCTCCCATCCTCCAATGCCCTGGGGAAATGGCTCCTCCTCCAGAAGTCCCAGCTCTCCCTCACCTCCCTCCTAAGGGCCCAAGGCTATGGATAGAGCTGTCTCTCCCACCCCAGACTGGGAGCTCCACGGAGGCAGGAAGGCTTTCCCTCATCTCTGCAGCTCCCACATCGGGCCCAGGGACGGGTGGTGCACAGTAGATGCCTGGGAGTGTTGTTTGAGTGAAAAATAAAGGAGCTCTGATGAGGATCTAGAGCAGCCGTGGGCAAACTACGGCCCGCGGGCCGATTCTGCCCGTTTGAAATAAATAAAACTAAAAAAAAAAAAAGACCGTACCCTTTTATGTAATGATGTTTACTTTGAATTTATATTAGTTCACACAAACACTCCATCCATGCTTTTGTTCCGGCCCTCCGGTCCAGTTTAAGAACCCATTGTGGCCCTCGAGTCAAAAAGTTTGCCCACCCCTGGGATAGAGCCAAAATTATCTCCTGCTGAGACTCCTGAAGGAATATGAAGACCAGAGAGGAAGAATCACCCATGTTTTGGTATTCAGAGCCCTCAATTAGCTGACTCCAAGAGAGAGGGCTGCAGTTACCCTTCCCCCCTTCCCAGGAGCACCCATCCTGGCTGCCCCAGGGCCTTTGCACCTCCTCCTCTCCTGCCTAACTCCTGCTTCTCACTCAGCTTCCACTTGAACAGCCCCCTTTCCTGGAAGCCTACAAGTGACCACTGCGGTCCTGGCTGACACGCCCCTGGATGGGATGGGTGCCTCTGTCCACCTTCACTGTCAACATCTGTCAGCATCTGGACTGGTGGTCCTTCAGGGCAGAGGCCATGACTGATCTCTCCAAGGACCCGATTCCCTGGCACAGTGCCTGGCACAGGACGGGCACTCAATGTGTGTTAGCTTCCTGGTCCTCTACGAGCCATCACCAAGGAGCAAAAAGCCAGAAGCTGCTGCTCAGTGAATGTCTGCTGGCCGGGTGGACAGACAGGAGGACCAATGGATGGACAGATGGATGGATAACTGTGAACAAGAACAGATTCTTTGAGAGAATCTAGGAAAGGGGAAAGGAGGGGGTGGTACTTCCAATTTTTAAGAGCAATAGCTGAGTGCACTGGCCAGGGTCCCCGCCCAATCCCCTTCCCCAAAGGCTAGCCTGTGTGGTCTCAGCCCTGGCCCGAGCCTGGGGGCCTGGAGGGAGCGTCATCACCCCTCCTCCTCCCCTAGCTGGGCCTCTCCACCCTGCCCTGGAAGACAAGCTGCAGAACTTTCTGTGGGAGGGGTCTGGGCCTCTCCTCCCACCCAGCATTCCACCCTTCACACCCTTTCCCCAGCCAGTGCAGGCCCTGCCAGCTGGCGGCTCCCTCCTCCTCACCCCGAGGCTGGCCGCACCCCACCCCCACAGACTGGCCAGACACATCTGGGCCACCGGTCCAGCCTCTAGGTGGGAAGGGCTGATGCTGAGAACAGGGTGGGAAGGAGGCTGCCCTGAGGGCCCAGAGAGGACCCCTGGTTCCCCCCTATCCTTTGGCTGAGGAAGCACAGGATTCTGGGAGAAAACAAGAAAATAAAGCCACAGGCATACTGTCCCTTGCTGGTGAGCGGGCAGGGGCACAGGACCGCTGGAAGCCCGCTGCCAGGAGGGTGATGCAGCCAGGCTTTCTGCAGCTAAGCTGGCAATGTGTGTCAAGAGCACTAAAAGAGTACGTATCCTTTAACCCCACAATTCCACACCCGGAGACACATCCTACGCAAATACCAGCAGCAGTGCAAAAAGACAGAGGGACAAGGACGCCCAGACCAGCTAGCCAATCCAGATGGAAAAAACTGCAAGCGAGGTTCATGTCGACCAGAGAGGACTGGTGAGTTACGGTGCACTACACTGTGGAATTCTAAGAGCCTCCCCAAACGATACTGTAGATCTAACATGACATGAACAATGTCCATAAAATATTAATAAGTTGAAAAATCCGTATGTATTTTTAGCAGGAATCCATTTTTCCTCTTACAAAAAGGTCAATATGTATAAATGCACATAAATGCGCCTATAAGGGCCTATCCCAGTCCGTTCACAGCGGTTTTTACCAGACTTTAATGTGATTGAGACTTTCTCCCGTTTGGCGATCAGTAATTTCTAAAGATTCTACAAATAGCCCGCATTGTGATAAGGGAAAGTTATTTTTTCCTCAAAACGAAAAGCTCCTCAGGGAAAAAGAAACATTTGCAGGCAAAAGACAATGTTGATCAAGGTCCTTTTTCTTGTTTTTACAGCACTTCTCTAGGTATTTTCTCATTTACTCTGCACCGCAGCCCTTCTGTCTATCCTGTTTCACAGATGAGAAAACAAAGGCTGCGGGAGGGCCAGCGCTTGCCCAAGGTCACACAGCTAGCCAAAGGCAGAGCTGGGGGCGTGGGGGTTGGGGGGGCGGTTGAAACCAGGTTCGCAAGGCCCCGTCAACGAGGCTGTGGGTAGGGGAGAGAGTAAGGCTGGGGCTGCAGCCAGGGAGGAGAGGGCAGGGAGGAGGAGAGGGAGGGGCTGGGAGAAGCCCAGCAGTTGGGAGCTGGGAAGTCTGAGCTGGAGCCAGAAGATCAATATGTGTGTGCACCTTCCCTCACCCCTGCCCACCCCCCTCCACTGGCTCAGTGCCCCCCTCCCAGGCCAAACTATTTAAAACCCCATTACGGCCCATGGTATCACAGCCGTGAATCATGCTCACAGTGGAACTGCTTCTAGTTCATTATAGATGCGGGGCTGCCATTGAGAGAGAGGAGGCAGGGTCCCCAACAGAGTGGCCAGGCCAGGGCTCCCGATGGGCAGGGGCAAGTAGGGGCGCAGGGAGGAAAGGAGAGACCAAGGGATATAAGGATGCGAAGACAAACTTGGGGAAACTGAGGCAGGGACACATTCACAATCAAACCCGTAAATATCTGGAAAGAGGTAGGAAAACAGGTTTAGGTGGGAACAGCTGCTGCGAGAAGGAACTCCAGGGCCACCCTCCTGCCACCCCTGGCAGAATTGCTGGTGGCAAACCCCTTTGGGGACTGTGATCCTGAGGAGGTCGGGGACTGGAGCAGGGAAAGGGGCAGAGTTCTTTTGAAGGAAGGCCCAGGAACCCCTCCCTGGCAGCTGTATGCCCAGTGCAGGCCCAGGCTGAACACTCAATAGACAAGTGAATAGATGGACCGATAGGGGAAAGTGGTGGCCTAGCCCCTGCACCCAGGAAGTCACACAGCACCCACCAAACATGCACTATCTTGTCACTCCTCAGGGCCTTTATCCATTCGGTTCCTCGACCAACAATTCTCTCACCCATCCAACTCCTACTTACTCTTCAAGGCCCAATCCAAATATCACCTCCTCCTTGAAGCCACCTTAGATCCCCCCATCAGAAAAGATGCCTTCTTCCTCACGTCCTCAAAGCACTTTGCCTGGATGGAACTCATTTCTGGGAGGGTTGTGCTCTGCCCTGTTCCCCATGTGTCTGGTCCTCTGCTCGTCCAGCAGTCCCTTGAGGCCAGACCCTGAGTCCCAGGCACTCTCCTCCAGCTTTCCCAGGTGTCCCGTCAGCTCAAATGACACGGCCTCCAAGGACTCTTCCTGAGTCACCTGACTGAAGTGGATCTTCCTTTTGATCTCTACTGTTGCACCCTGTTTTTTCTCCCGTTCACGCATTACAGTCTTTATTCAGTTTGTTCATTAACGTTTCCCCTCACCATCTTCCCTTTTTCGCCCACCCAGCCTAAAAATTCTGGGAGGGCAATGAATGTCTGTGTCTTGTCCACATCTGTATTTCGTAGCACGGGCATGGACCTAGCTCCTGGGAGGTACTCGATAAGTATCTGTTAGAGGGCTAAATGGTACACAGAGGGTACACACTACATGCTTGTTGAATGGTGACTAGCTTCTCCAGGCCCCTCTCCTTCTCATTGTGCCCTGACACAGTAGGCACCCAGGACGCTGGGCCAAATGACTCAATTAGTTCTGTAAACCACTCCTTCCACTGGGACCTCCCACCAATCCTACCAGCCACCTTCACCAGCCACCAATGCCTACCTCTGGCCCCTCCCCACAAGGACTCCTATCCCCATCTGCCAATAAGACTTTATCCAGCCTTATTTCCTCTAATTTGTATTAACATAGCAATGGATTTTTCCTATCAAATTATGTTTCAATATTAAATGGATTTTCCCCATCAAATTATGCTTCAGTATTAAACATTAAATCACCCTCCCAGAGATTCGGCTAATGTCCCCTCTCATCCCTTAGGGTGGACGCTCCCTGGGGTGGTGGTGGGGGGCTGGGACTGTGGTCATCACCTGGCAAAGATGTGTTATCACATCGTGTGTCTGAGCTCATGGTCCTATTACAGAAGCATCAGAGCTGCTTGTTTTAAAATGCTGATTCCTGGCCCCACCTCAGAGCCACAGAACCAGACCTGGGGGAGAGGTCTGTACCAGACTCAGGAATGTGCATTTTAACAAACTTCCTAATGAATTCTGAGGCATAGGAAAGGCTGAGAATCTCTAAGGCAGAGGATGAGAAAGCACTTTGCCAACATCTCAGATGTGAGCTGTAATCACCATTCCTACCCATCCCGGGCCAGCAGGGCCCATGCCTGCGGGACTTGGGTGGGAGCAGCCCCACATCTGGGTGGCTGCAGCACAGGCCACCGCAGCAGCTGGTGTCCTTCTGGATCCCTGAGCTCATTAATCACACCCTGACTGGCCTCTGCTCACACCCAGAAGCTGGCTGGGCCTGGGCCTTGGGCGGGCTGTAGGTCCAGGAGGAAGCGGGGAGTAGGAAGGAGCCAGGGCTGGGTGCACACCCTGCCCCAGCATTACCTTGAATCCTCACTACTTGCAAGAAGTCCAGATTCAGAGGAGCTGCCTGTGACAGGCAACCTCTATGATGGCCCCCAATAACCCCACCTCCTGGCATTCACATCCAGTGAACTCAGTCCCCTGGAGTGTGAGCTGAATTTGGTGACTCGCTTCTAATGAAGTGACTATGGCAGAAGTAGTGTCACTTTTAAGATGAGGTTTATGAAAAGACTGTGGCTTCTCTCCTAGGTACTCTCTCAGACTCTCTTGGATCCCTAGTTCTGGGGTAAGCCATGGCACATGTGCAAGGACCATGTGGTGACGAACTGAAGCTGACAAACAATCACGTGAGTGAAATGGAAGCAGATCCCTCCCCAGTCCAGCTTTCAGATAAACCTGCAGCCCCAAGCCCACAGCCTGATTGCAACCTCAGGAGCAACTGAGCCACAGGCCCCCAACTAAGTCACAACTGGATTCCTGACCTTTAGAAACTGTGAGGTAGTAAATATTTACTGTTTTAAGCTGCTAAATTTGGGGCTAACTTGTTATGCAGCAATAGATAACTAGTACACCTCCCCTCTAGGCACCCTTCTAGTGACAGTTCTTCCTACATCCTTCCTGGAGTCCTTAGCCTCTGCCACAGCAAACAGTTTACTTGTCCCCCTAATGGGCCATGCTGATTCATGTCCCCAGGTCTTTTGTCATGCAAATCCATCCTCTAGATGGCCTGGGCCACCCAGTCAGCATATCTCTCTCCCAAGATTCCCAGTGTCAATGTCACCTCCTCTGTGAAGCCTTCCCTCATTTTTTTATGCCCATCGCAGCCTGAGCAGTTCCTATTAAAGCAAGTCTAATACACTGCCTCCCTTATTCACTTACTAGAGGCCTGGTGCATGGATTTGCGCACCGGTG
>NW_006352194.1:4342558-4356630 GCF_000327345.1 Myotis davidii
GTGGTGCGCGTGGGGGGGGGGGGGGGGCGGGGGTTCCCTCAGCCTGGCCTGCACCTTCTCTCAACCTGGGACCCCTCGGGGCATGTTGGAGAGCCAGTTTTGGCCCGATCTCTGCAGGCCAGGCCGAGGGACCCTGCCAATGTACGAATCCTCTCATATGCATGTAAGATCTTTGGTTAATCTCTTCCTACCCTCCCTCCACCCCCTTCCCTCTGAGATTCATCAGTCTGTTCCATGTTTCCATGCCTGTGGTTTCCGCTCCTGCGCTAAGTGTCTGCCACCTGGTGGTAAGTGCGTGTCATAGCTACTGGCCGGTCGGCTGGTCGGCTGTTCGCTTAGGCTTTTTATATAGATAGTCTGTCTCACTTGTGAGCTCCTGGAGGACAGGGCCCAGCCGGATTCTTCTCTGTCTTACCTGATGCTTAGCACAAGGCCTGACACAGAGCAGGTGCAAGGAAGGTTTGGTGAGTGAGTAAACAACAAGCAATGTGTGACTGATTCTATCCCCCCAGGTCCTGCCATCTCCTAAGGCTGCACAATTTCACATTCAGGAATAGACACCCAGGTCTGTTATCTGCCCCCAAGAAACTGGCCTTTCTCCCAACTTCCCCATTTCTGTTCCAGGACCATCACCTCCCTGCAAGCTGGAATTCCCTGCTCCCTTTGATTCCCCTCCCTCCTCCCTTTCCTGCCTGTGCCTGCATCTCATCCAATTCACTGTCAAACATCTCCTGACTCCACTGCTCCTCTTTCCAGCACCGTGGATGCCTTCGTGGCAACAGCTTCCCCTCAGGCCGCTGTTCCTGTCTCCTGTGCCTTCATTTATCCGCCCAGGGACCTGTAAAATGCCCAGAAGGCGGGAGTGGCGGGACTGTGGAGATGGTGGATGTGACAGCATTTTATGGAGGTAAAAATCATGGCAACCACCCCAGGCTAAACATTCACTGGCTCTCCCAGGGCCTCTGGAATAGGGTCCAAACCCTTAGTCTGGCATTTGGAGCACCGCAGGGTCCGATTCCAACGGGAAGTCAAGAAGACAAGGCACAAATAGACTTCACATCTCTGATACCCGCACCATCACCACCACAGCTCACCTGGCCGAGTGCCTGCACCAGATTCTCCTCTGTCTCACCTGATGCTTAGCACAAGGTCCGACACAGAGCAGGTGCAAGGAAGGTTTGATGAAGGCTGGGCTTTGTATACATCATCTCAGTTAGTTAGCATTTATTAAGCTCTGACTGTATACTAGACGCCATAATAAATGCTTTATAGGTCTTACGTTGCTGAACCCTCACACCCCCCATATGAAAGAGGGTTTCACACTCGGCCCAGGACAAACAGCTAATAGCTTTGAACCCAAGTCCGTCCACTTTCACAGCCTCTTACCACCATGCGGGACTCTCACAAACTTCCTGTGTTTACAGCCCAGGAAGGTTGTACACTGTGCCACAGGCAAACACCACCTGTACTATTGTTTGTTAACATTTTCCCTTAAATTAACTTAAGCGGAATAGTATAGACACTCAAAGTATGGACACCAGATCGGGTTGGCAGGGCAGTTTGGAATCCCACTACCTGGGTGTCAGGCTCCTGGCTCCTCCACTCTCTATGTGAGAGTAAGGCTCTCTGCCTCAATTTCTTAAAATAAAAAGGCATTCCCCTCACAGGGTTCTTATGAGGATTAAGTGAGTGAGACATGTCCGGTGGCCAGCACATAGTCAAAGTGGTGACCAGGAGGCCGGGTCCACAGTGGGACTGTACTTCCCATCTCTCTACACTGGAAGTAACCACGTGACTTGCGTTGTGGCTGGAGTGCACGGAGTGATGCGGGGGTCACTTCGGGCTGAAGCCGGTGAACCAGTCTACCATGTACCACACTTGCTCCTCTTGCCCTGGTGATCGTGACACCCCAAACGGAGGCACCTCCATCTGGTTGGCTCCCAGAGGGAGGAATACCAAGCTGAACCCCAATGGACATGGAATGTGAGTGAGAAATAAACTTCTATTGTTTTGTCACTTCAGCATCGCCTGGCCTATACTGGCTGATACAAATAAGCTCAATAAATGTTCACTTATAAATGTGATGACCTACACATTTTCTTAAGAAGGAAACGATATCACTTTTGTATATGAAGAAATAGAGCACCACTTAGCATCAGATAAGATCTGTATAATTATTAAAACGAGAAACATCCTCATGCGACTAAAATCATCTTGCAACACCTCCTCCCGCCCGAACCCTCCGTAGTACCTACAAGTACCACCATCAAGAAATGCTGTTTAGCCCTTTCAGCGTGGCTCAGTGGTTGGGCATCAACCTATGAACCAGGAGGTCATGGTTTGATTCTTGGTCAGGGCGCATGCCCAGGTCGCAGGCTCAATCCCCAGTGGGCGGCATGCAGGAGGCAGCCGATCAATGATTCTCTCTCATCATTGATGTATCTCTCTCTTTCTCCCTCTCTCCTCTCTGAAAACAATAAAAAAATATTTTTAAAAAATGCTGCTCCAATGCCTCTAAGAAGCTACACCATGGATGTAGATTGGGAAAGCCACGCCAGAGGGCCTCCGGTCAGCTCCAGGTCCCCGCCCTTGCCAGCCTGACTCCCCAGCTGCCAGGCCTTCAAATGCCTCTAAGAAGCTACACCACGGATGTAGATTGGGAAAGCCTCGCCAGAGTGCCTCCGGTCAGCTCCAGGTCCCTGCCCTTGCCAGCCTGACTCCCCAGCTGCCAGGCCCGGTACCCACTCCGCGCGTTTGCAGGGGCACCTGTCCCGCTGTGGCCCTTACCTCGGCAGACGGTGCCATTCTCCACGGCCTCGAAGCCCGCTTTGCACATGCAGCGCCCGATGGGCACCAGCCACTCGCCGTCCCCGTTACAGTAGAGTTTGATGGGCACGTCCACCTCCTCAGCATTGGCGATGCAGCTGCCCCGGGCGGCCACCAGCGAAGTGCTCTCGGCCCCTGACAGCGTCTCCTGGAAGACGGCGCCGTTCTGGATGACGCGGGGGCACTTGCGGTAGAAGACGCGCACGGCGATGAGGGACATGCAGCCGCCATAGTCCTGGAAGGCCAGGTAGAAGCCACTGCGGGACACGGGCCCGAAGCTCCTCACCTCGGTGTTGATCTTCATGACGCGGCCACCCAGGTCCACCTGGGAGAAGCTCTCGTCGGCCGCGATGGTGTCCACCTTCACCCACGGGTTCTCCATCCAGTTGGGGAAGGTCTTGGTGGCCGAGTCAAAGTCGGCCTCATAGTAATAGAGGTTGAAGGTCTCCTTGCAGGAGCCGGGCACGCTGGGGATGCTGCTGCAGTCCCGCACCGAGAACTTCATCTCCACGTGGATGCGGTGGGCGCCCCGGCGCCGGATGAACTTGGTCCGTAGCCAGTTGTTCTGGCTCGATTCAAATACATTGCATACCTGGTAGGTGCGGATCGTGTTCATGTTCTCATCGTAGCCACTCACCTCTTCCCACTGTGGGGGAAATGCTGGTCAGGTGGGGGAGGTAGGGGCCGAGCCCAAGGGAGAACCCAAAGAGGCAAGACACAGACCCCACCTTAGGGAATCCCCCAGTCTGAAGGGGGATAGACACAACCCCTAGTATATGGGGTCTCCTAGTCTGATGGGGGAGGCACAGACTCTACCTTAGGGATCTTCTACTTTGGTGATGGAGAGCTGATCCCTCCCATCACAGAACTCCCTAACGGAGCAGGAGACATGGCCTTGGCCTTAGGAGTTCTTCAGTCTGTGAGGGAGGCATGCCTCTCTGATGGGAAGGGCACATACTCTGCTCTTGGTATCCCCAGGGGTTCACTGAGAGCAAGCTTTGTGCTTGGGGAGCTACCAGTCTGATGGGGAGACAATTCTGCCCGTTGGGAATTCCCTGCCTGACCAGGGAGACACAGCCTGTGCCCCTGGGGGCTCCCCGTCCAATGGAAGAAGAGCCCTTACCCCTGTGACTGGGAAGACAGGACCCTACCCTGTTCTGGGTCCATAAGAGGCTCAGATGGTGCCTGGAGGGAGACCTCCCACCCGTGCTGCCTGGGGCAGGTGCGTCCGCATCCTCACTGGGCCAGGCCTGGGCTCCCCCAGCCAGCGGAGTGTTCCCAGGCCTCCTGCTGGAGGGGCCGAGTTGGGCCATGGAGTGTTGGAACTGGGAGGGCACGGGACCCGTACTCTCTCCTCACAGACCCTCAAAGGCCAAGCCCCTGGCACGGCTGAGCCTGGGTGCTCACGTTTGTGCCCTCCTCACGCACCCTCTCGTCTTCTCTCCATCCTTCTGGAACCTCTCACAGCAGGCTCTCCGTCTGGCTACAGTGTCTGCATTCACGGGGGACCACCTGCCTGGCAAGGGCTGGGCACCCTCAGTCCTCTTGGTCTGGTCTCCCCGGTGGACCTGAGAGCTTGCTGAGGGTAGGTACTGTTCCCCCCTTCTCTTGTGTCCCCCTTGGTGGCGGGCTGGCTTTACCCGGCATAGGCCCACAAGGGTAAACCCCAAGGAACCCCACACGCAGAATACCCTCACCCACCCCGTCGGCCCAGGAGCTGGGAGCTGATAGGGTTTCGTTTCTTTGTCATGTTTCTTACCCGTGGTGCGTGTGGTCATCCCCATTTTACAGATGAGGGAGTAGAGACTAGAGCAGTGAGGTCCCCTGACCCAGGTCACACGGACCCAGTCCCATTCACCTGCTTGCCCAGACTGCCTCAAGACACGAGGACCCAACAGGGCCCTGGGTTTTGTCCCAGCTCTGCTAACCTGATGGGTGGCCTTGGGCAAGTCACTTCCCCTCTCTGGGCCTCTATTTCCCCAACTGCCAAATATGACAACGACGGGCGTGGGAGAATTGTCGCATTCCAGCGGGCGTCCTTTGTCCTGCCTCCCTGTGATTGTCTGGGCCAGGTCTGCACAGGGCGGAGCGGTAGCAGCTGGCCTGGGGAGGGACGATGCCGTGCAGGGTGCGCATGTGTGGGGAAGGCCGAGCTGAAGCCTGCTGGCCCAGCCTCTACTTCAGTGGCGGCTCTGAAGCTCCTTATATTGTGTTTAAATTTTTTTTTCCCCTTTTTGGTGGCACCATGTGACAAAGTCAGCCCCTTGTTACAACCACTGCTCTTCTTCAGAACTTAATTAGAGCACTTAATTAGAGCACTCTGCCTTTCTCCCCTCTCTCTAATTAACATGCGGAGGCCCTGCAGCCTAAACACCCCAAATAATTGCGTCCGGGGGCCCTGCAGCCCAGCCTGGCCTCATTACTGGCAGGGTGGGGCTGTGGGCCCCGCAGCTTTCGCAGATGGAAAACTGGTGACAAGAAAGAGCCACAGAAAGAAGCCTGACCCGGGGCCCTGCCTATTGAGAGCGCAGGCCTTTGGGGGAGGCGGGGCGGGCAGGGATGGGATCTGCAGCTCCATGGGCAGCAGCTGAGCCCCAGCATAGAAGCTGGGGTGGGGGGAGGGAAGGGATGGGCTGTGGGAGCCCAGAACCTTCCCCAGAGACCAGAGGGATGAGGAGAGAACGGTATTAGAACTGATGATGGTGACAGTGACGATGGTGACATTTATTCTAGCTCCTCGCTATCGGGAGCCCACTCTGTGCCAAGCCCTGTGCTAGCAACTCTGCAGGAAAAGCTCGCGGAGTCCTGTGAGGAAGGCATTGTTATCCCCACGTTAGAGATGAAGAAGCGTAAGTTCAGAGAGGGTGCGGCACTGGCCCCAAATCACCCCGTGGCGAGTGGCAGAGCTGGGAGAGAATTGCAGGCGTCTCACCCCACAGCCTGTGTGCGGGTGCTAGGCTGGCTGGTGCGGGGAGAAAGAGGAATCTGAGCTTGTGCCTGGCCTTGCCCTGGGGAGCCTGCAGACTACATGGGCTCAGATCACCGAATGCAAGGTGTGAAGCGCTCAGGGAGCGGGGAGCCTTGTGTTATAGGGACCCAGAAAGAGGGCCCAGAGTATTCGATATAAACCTGAGCCCCGCCCCTTCTAGCTGTAGGGCCCCTGTCAAGTGGCTACACCTCTCTGAGCCTCGGTTTCCTCACCTGTAAAATGGAGGTGGTTCCTTCCCTTGGGAGTGGAGATGTGTGAAAAGGTGCTTGACACAGTACCTGACACACACTGGGTGCTGACGCAATGACAGTTCACTCTCCTCATGTGCAAAAGGGGGTAGTGCAAGCCCCTACTTCTGAGGATTCCATGGGACAGCTTAATGCATCCAGTATGTTGTCATGGTAACCGGGGCTCCACAAATGGTAGAGGTCCCGGTGGGTGGGGCCATGAGAGGCTTGGCCCTGGGTTCTGAAGGACGGGAAAGGGGCTGGACTGTGAGGGGGCATCCAGGTCCTACAGCAAAACCCAAGGTGTCCTGGGGGACCAGGCAGGGTTTGGGGACCACTGACTCACCCCTGATGGAGGATGCACGATCCAGCCGAGCTCCGCCGTCGCTGTGGTGGAATCCATCAGCGTTTCTGTGGGGAGAGCGAGGAGTCACCACCCAATGCACTGAACAGACTTACATTGGCCCCTTTCAAGCATCCATTCAACAGAGACATCCTGATGCCTATTCTGCACCAGGCCCTGTGCTGGGGCCCCGAAGAGAAAACAATGAACAGGAAGACCCTACTGTGGAACAGGTCACAGCCTGGTCGTGGTAACGAGGCATGAACACAACTAGCTATGAGGGAGCAGCTGGAGAGACCGAGAGTCACAGCTGGATCTTTCATACCACCTCGCTCAGTGCGAGTGGGTGAGAGTCCTGTTCGCGGCCATGCTCCCCGAGGTGCCCAAGGCAGACATCACCAATCAATCCCCATGCGCCGTGTCTGCAGGATGCGTCTCACCACAGCGCCACCAGGAAACTCACACCCACCATTTCAGATCCTATCCCTGGTGCAGCCCAACCACCTCGTTCTATACATAGGGCATCTGTGGCACAAAGAAGCAGGGAGACTTCGTAAGGATCACACAGGGACCTGACTCCTCCCCGGTTTGAGGGTCTGGGGGATTTAGAGTGAGGAGAGTGGGGGCAGGGTGCCCAGTGTCCAGGCTGCTCTGAAGGTGGAAATGGGAGTGACAAGGTCTTGAACTAGGGCTGGGACACTGGGGATGGAAGGTGGGAAATGGGGGAAGCATTTAGCCAGAGGTGACCCCAGTCCGACCAGCAAACTGACAAGGGGGGGTGCAGCAGTGTCCCGTGACCACCAGTGGCTTGTGTTTTTGGTCATTGTGTCCCTCTGCACTGGGGGCTGGCGATGGCGGGGGGGGTGCCAGGGACGGTGGAGTCCAGTGCCAAGGACGCCTTTTGATGGCAAATTACAGGGAAGTTCTATTGTGCTGCTTTGGAGCTGAAAAAGGGGTTCCTTTTCACACTCCGAATGCTACAGATTTTTCTTCCTGGAGAGAACAAGGGCTGAACTTTTAACCCGTTTTCTCTCGTCGGCCTCAGGCAGGGACGCGCCAAGCCGGGCTCCCCGCCTGGGCCCGAGGAACAGCTGCTAGGAGCCGTGTCAAACGAGGGAGAGGAGAGGCTGCTTGGGATGAGAAAGGGGTCGGGGTGCAAGCCCGCCCAGCAGGTGGCCCCACCCCTTGGCTGCATTCCTGGGCTGACCCGGAGGCCAAGCCCTAGAAGATTCCACAGCCCAGAGGAGGGACTGTGGACCGACATCCTCACTGTTCGGGTGGAAACTCAGGCCCAAGGAGGGCAAATGACTTACCAAAGTCCTACACTAAAGGCTGGTGCTCAGCCCCTGGACTCCCACGACCCCCTCTGCCTCCCACATCTGGACCAGCTTGGGGAGGAGCTCAGAAGGACTGGAAGTCGAGGGCCGCCCTGGTCACAGACAGGAATGGCCTAAGAGGGAGTGGGAAGTTCGCAGATCCCCTCAGAGGATGCGAAAGGCAGGTACCTCCTGTTCTCCCTTCTCCCCAGGCCGGTTCTGGGCTTGGCCTGGCAGCCCATCTCTGTGAAAGGTGCTCCCCTCGGGGCTGTGGCAGGAGGGGCACGGGTGAGACCCCCCCGTCCATCCCCTTCCCTCCGACTTCACTTGGCCTTTTGCTTTTCAATGTTGACACGTCCCTCCGCCCTCTGAAAAAAGGGGATGGGAGGTCGAGACTTCGATCCTAATTAACCCGCTCTGCCACCTACTTGCTTTGTAACCTTGGACCCGTACCCTTTCTAAGCCTCGGTCTCCTCGCCTGGAGAACAGCCATTTTACCTCTGGGTGAGGACAGGAGGAATGAATGCTAAGGGGGTTGGGTGTATTAGCTCGGAGTCCTGCACAAAGCAGGTCCTCTGAGCGGCAGCTACTCCTTCGTAGGTGGAGTGAGGTGCTTCTGGGTGACCTTGTGCCTGCACACACACCGTTTCGTGGGGCTCATTAGGTGGCCCCTGAAAGTAAAGGCGAGTATAAAAGGCTCCAGCTTAGACTACCCCCCCGCCCCCGCCCCCGAGACTGTGCTTGCCAACATCTGACAAACATCAGCCTTTCGCTGATGGGCACAGCCTCTGGGGGGCCCTCCCCGTCTGCCCGATGCTGCTTTCCTGGGACGGCAGGAGTTTCCTTTGTTCCTCTCAAACCAAGCACAGAAGTCAAACTCAGTTCCCCAGGGAACGGAATTAGGCGTTCTGGCCCCAGGAACCTGGGCGGGTTCAGGAAGCCAA
Source organism: Myotis davidii (assembly GCF_000327345.1). Classification (NCBI taxonomy): domain Eukaryota; kingdom Metazoa; phylum Chordata; class Mammalia; order Chiroptera; family Vespertilionidae; genus Myotis; species Myotis davidii. The sequence continues at coordinate 4,351,204 of NW_006352194.1, forward strand.
GCCCTATTTTCACCACCAGCACTTCTTTCCTTTCCCCCCAAACATCTCCCCTCTAATCCCAAAAATCTACAAGGGAGACAACTCCTGCCTGAGGATTTTGAGGAGCCAGAGGCCCTCACCAACATTCTCACTACCATGCCCAGAGAGTGTCGACACAGTCCCATTTCACAGATGGAAAAACAGAGGCTTCCAAAGGCTCAGGACTCACCCACGGTCACACATCTATTCCATTCATGAGCTATGCTCCAGCTGCACAGAATGGGTCGTGCACTCTCTCACCCTGGTACCTCACACCTCACACATACTGTTTCTTCCGATTTCAGAGTTGCTGTTGTAATAGATCTTTTTGCTATTCTCCTCATCCCTGAAGTCTCACCTCAGGGAACCTCCTCCGGGAAGTCCTCCTGAATCCACCCCACCCCATATCTCTGTCCCAGCGCTTGCAGGTATCTGGAATGGGAACCACGTCTGTTTGCCAGGTTCTGTTAATGGTGGGTGCTAAGGTTCTGGTTCTGGGGTCCCCAGCACGGGGCCTAGCACTTAGTAGGTCTTCCTCTATTATGTAGGAAATCCCCCCTCCCCACTCCTCCCAAACTGTAGGACCTGAACACATGCTAGTGTTCTGCTCCATCAGGACAACATTCATGACTTCAGCCATTTCCACCTACAACCTGTATTTATTTAGTTGCTATTTTCCTTCCAGTTGACTGTTTTCTTAAATGCATTTTAAAGAGGAAAAAGTAACCATTATTATAAAGGGAAAGTCAGCAACATTTGCCATAAGAAGAAGGAAAGTAAACACAAGATTATTATAATTAAAAATGCCTGTAAACTACCTAACGCCATTTCACTTCCCAAACTGCCTCTCAAGCGCTGGAAATGTCCCCAACCCATCCCCACGGCGACAATGACAACCCCTCATGCAAGGGAAGCTGCTTTCACTGTACACAGATGATGAATCGCCACACGATGTGACAAAGACGGCAATGTGGACGTGCCCAGTGCACTGTGGGTGACAGGAACCGGGTGTGGAAAGTGAGGAAGAAAATGCCCTGTTTAGGAACAGCTTCTGGGAGGAAGTGACGGAATGGAGGCTTGAAGATTGAGTGAAAAGGAAGTCAGGCCCTGGCGGGGTAGCTCAGATGATTGCAGTATCCATCCATACACCAAAGGCTGCAGGTTCAATTCCCAGTCAGGGCTCAGGGCACGTACCTAGGCTGTGGGTTGGATCCTTGGTTGGGGCGCATATGGGAGGCGACCAATTAATGTTTCTCTCTCTCTCTCCTTTCCTCTCTCTCTAAAATTCAATTAAAGCATATCCTCAGGTGAGGATTAAAAAAAAGAAGTCAGGAAAGGCTGAGTGGGAAAGGTAAGGTGAGCAGTAGCCTGGTTTGTGGGAAGGCGGGGCAGAGCCTGGTGAGAGCTGAGGCGGGAGCCTGGAGAGGTGGAGCTGGGCTGCCCAGTGAGGGCCAGCAGCTCTCCGAGGCCTCCTGTGGGACTAAGTCCTCCAGCCCACATCCTGGCCAGCCTCTCTAGTCCCCTCCACTCCCCCTCCCCTCTCCCCCCCACATTGCCCTTTCACTTGCCTCCGGACACACCCGCCTTGGCTAGCCCGAGGGAGATGTCCAGTTTCCAAGCCCTGGCTGCTCTAATGGATACACAGAGGCTGTGTGCACAGATGCTTAGCATCCAAGCAAAAGCCTGCAGCCACCAGCCCAGAATGCTTTCCCCAGTGGGAAGCCGGGTTCGGGCCATGGGAGCAGCTTCGGCCCGAGCGCAATGCACCCGCACCCCCTCTCCTTCCTGGAGACTGCACAGAAGAAAGCAATCAGGAGGCCCTGATTGCACAAGCTGGGGAGGCCCCTCGGCCCCTCCGGCTATGTGTGAACGAGCAGCGTGCATTTCAGAAATATCTGAGCTAAAAGGGGAGACACACTGAAGTCGTTAGCGTTGGGCCCAACAGGAGGGTGTCTGTGCGGGGCCCTGGAGGGCAGCACCACCACCACCCCGTTCAGGCTGGGGTGTTTGGTTGCCCTCTGCTCCCTGGTCCACCCCTGATCAGCTCTGTATGACGCCCTCTTGGGACACACTTCTCTAGGGCCGCAGACACTCTCTGCACTAAAGACAGTATGTGAGAGTTACAAAGAGGCAAGTAAGAACTTTCATTAAGCACCTAGTGTGTGCTCGGCTTTGAGCTGAGCACTCTAAATATCATTTCAGGTTTATGACAACCTGGGTGGAGGTATATATTATTAACCCCACTTTACAGATGAGGAAACTGAGGTCAGAGAGGTGAAGAACCTGTACAAGGGCACACAGGCAGGGCTAGGATTGGAGCCCACATCTGTCTCATTCCATATCTGTGTTATTTCTAAGATGCCACAGCTATAGCCTTAGAAAAACAAACACAAAATAATCACCAGGGCCTTTTGTATGTGTTCATTCTCTGCCTGTGTGAGGACAGGAAGGGAAATAGGGAAGGACAGGTGGAGAGTAGAGCACAGACTGTCCAGGTTAGAATCTTGGCTCCGACACTCTCTAGTGTGTGAATGCGGGCAAATCTGTGCTCCTCTCGGGGCCTCAGTTTTCCCATCTGTAAAATGGGTCATGTGAGAATTAAATGACATTCTGCTGATGTGATGTCTCCCAGGGCCCTCGCTGAGGGGTATGGGGGGGGCTCTGTGTCGGACTCGTTCGCCACTATATCTATCCCCACACTGAGGACTGGCTCTGGCACACAACACAGCAGCTGGCGATGTTTCTAAAGTCCATGTCTGATCATGTCTTAAATGAGCTCAATGCCTTTAGAGCTCCCCTGTCATCAGGATAAAGTCCTAGCACCTCAACAATGCATCCGAGGCTGCCGCTGCCTGGCAGCTGCGCTTTCCTGCGTCCCGAGGGTCCAGGCAGCCCGAGTTTCCTTCTGCACGCAGAAAGCTGTCTCCTTGGGCTTTGGTGACTTGACCATTCCAGACTTTTCTCCCTGGAATGCCTGGCCCTTCCAGCTTCGTTAACCTGGCTAACTTCTCTTCCAAAACTGAGCTCACAGGCGCCTTCTCCCTGGCAGCTGTCCCTGAATCCTACTGGGTTAAGTAACAAGATCATGGTCCTTCAGTGAATGTCTACTGTACCTAATGCGTGCCAGGTCCTGTGTTGGGCTCTGGGGAGGCAGAAACAGGTCAGCCGGCCTCTCCCTCAAGGAGCTTCCAAACGAGTGCCCAACGCGTGAGCTTCCTACCGGGAGAGGCAGGGTGCAGAGGCTGGCCCAGTCTGGGAGCTGGGAAACCTTGAGGGAGAAGGGATTGGCTTTGACCAGGGAATTAGCAAAGGCACTCAGAGGAGGTGGCATTGGAGCTGGGAGAAGAGGGGAAGGGCACCCCGCACAGAGAAACAGCAGCATCCGGGGCACAGAGGGATGAAGCTTTAGGGGCAGTGTGGGTAACAGTAAACACCTGGGGACTGGCACCCAGTGGGGGCTCTGGGCAAGGGTTTAGCAGCCATTATCTCATGTCATTGAAACTATTTGTAAATGAGGTACTTTATGATCTCCCTGTATGGATGGAAAACTGAGGTTGGGAGAGGCTGGTAAGGTTTCCATGGCCAGAAAGTGATGGAGTCGCACCGGCCTTGCCCCCAAGCCCGTGTTCATGCCCGCTGCACCACGCTGCAACTTCTGTCCCAGGCGGTGGGAGCGAAGCGCTTCCTGGAAGGAGGTGGTAGCTCAGGGTGGAGCCAGAATATGTAGGGCCCCGGATGTGGGGCTCAAGAGCCGGGCCTTGTCCCAAGGCAATGGGGAGCTATAGAGGGTTCCTGAAGAGTGTAGTGCTGTGGTCTTTCCTGAGAACGTGGACATGACAACATAGGCGGTCCTGAAGATGGAGAGACACCTGGTAGATGTTCCCAGGGGTCTTTGCTCAAGACTGGCCAGCAACCCAATCAGCCTTGCGTGTAACCAGGCAACAGGTGCCACTCCGGACCCTTCCCAGAAGCTCCAGTTGCTCCCTGTCTGGGGCTAAAGGGACTGAGATGACTCAACCACAGGCCTGTCTACAGTACCATAGCCTGGTGAGATGCCAGCCACAGCCTGGAGGCCAGACCAGGCTGTGCATGGCTGGGAGTTGGAGCTTTCTTTCCAAGGTTCAAATGAGAACTTCCAAGAGGAGACAACAGTCAGGAATCAGGAAAGTTCAAGGCCATCAACAAGCTGGGTGACTTGGAAAAGTCACTTCACCTCTCTGAGCCTCAGTTTCCTCATCTGTAAAATGGGGATCACAACCCTATGTACCTCACCGGGTTGCTTGAGGATCCACAGAGGCGTTGGATATAAAGGGTTTTTACAACAGGCCAAGGCTGAAGATCACAGTGAAGATCGCTAACACTCGTGGGGGCCAATGGTGGGCAGGAGCTTCATCAACACTGTCTCGGTTACATCCCAGAACAGCCTCATGGGGAAACCAAGGCTCAGAGAGATCTAGGTCTCCCCCAAGGCCACCAGGCCAGTAAGGGGCAGGGCAGGATCTGACCTCTTTGGTCTGACCTCAGAAACCACCAGGCTATGCTGCCTCACAAAAGGGGGAAATAGCCCTGGCTGGCATGGCTCAGTGGTTAGAGCGTTGGCCTGTGGACCAAAGGGTCATGGGTTCGATTCCCAGTCAAGGCATTTACCTAGGTTGGGAGTTAGTTCCCGAGCCCTGGTCATGGCGTGTGCGGGAGTCAACCAATCAATGTGGCTATCTCTCTCTCACATCAATGTTTCTATCTCCCCTTCTTCTTCCCTCCCACTCTCTCTCTCCAAAAAAAATCAATGGAAAAAATATTCTTAGGTGAAGATTAACAAAAGCAAAACAAAACAAAAGGGGGCACATCACAGCTTTCACGTACCATGCTCTCGGTGCCAGGCCCTGGGCTAATCACTCCATACACTCCTCGAGGCTGGCACTGCCATCCCCATTGTACAGATGCGGAAACTGAGACCAGAAAGGCTAATGGGCGGCCCAAAGTCCCGCAGCCACGAAGAAGCAGAGCTGATATTTGAACCCCGCCCAGTCTGACTGGGTTCAGGAAGGCCTCTGTCTGAAAGAGAGGAGAATTGGTGCCTGACAGGGTCCCTGGCCCACGCAAGGGGGGTGTAGCGCTGCCAGAGAAGCCCTGGGCCGCTCTGGGAAGGCTGCGAACCTCCTCGGTGAAACCTGCCAACAGGCAGCGCGTTGTTTCTCCGGCTTGGCCCCCTGCTCCGTCCTCGGGCTCAGGGAGAGGGGACCCAGCTAATGTGAAATCCTTCTGCCCGCAGATTCTCGCTCACATACCCCTCCTTGTCCTCCTGCCGCTCGGAGGCCCTTCTCGGCCTCGGTTGCCTGCCTGGAGCCTGCTCTTGTTTTCTCAGGCCGGGGCGGAGGAGTCCCTGTGACGCCGGCTCCTCCACTTGGT
>NW_006352194.1:4356669-4370661 GCF_000327345.1 Myotis davidii
AACCCAATCCTCGGGGCCAGCCGGGCTGCTCGCTAACAGCGGGCCGCATTGTGAGGCCGGGGCTTCGGGAGAGTTTGGATTCGCTGCTTGGGGACCCACTTAACCTCCGCAAAGGACAGGATGATGGATGGGGGTCTGGGAAGGGGTTGCTGGGGGTGGGGTGGACGGTAAATGAACACCAGGGCTTCCTGGGGAAGGAAAGGAAGGAGGCAGGGCCGGGAACAGCCCTCTACACACAAGATCTCCGTCAGTCCGCGTGGCAACCCTGAGGGATGCCTGTTGCTGGTCCTGTTTTCTACAGAAGGAAACCGAAGCTCTGAGAGGTCAGGGGACTTGGCCCAGGTCACACAGCCCGTCAGAAACGGAACCCAGGACCATTGGTCTTGAGCCTTCCTGACACCCCGGGCTGCCTCTTGCATTTGCCTGGTGGTTTTTAATCGTGAAAGTCCCTTTACTTCAGTGAATCCACAGGCCCTTCCCACCTATTGAGAAGGTAATAAAAATATAATGAGGACAGCCAGCATTACCGAACCCCTACTGTGTGCCAGGCGCTGTGCTGAGCACTTTTCGGCTTCATCTTGTGAGATCCTAATAGTGGCTCCGTGAGGTGGGAACAATGGTCAAGGCCGTTTTACAGAAGATGAGAGGAAACTCAGAGAGACGGTCACTAGCAAGACATGGCAAAGCCGGGACCCGCCCCGGACTGGCTAATGGAGGCGGGAGCCTGGCACCCGGGTTGTTTACAGTGGGCACCCCTTCTGAATGGTTGCTAAACAGTGAGCGCCTCCCCTGGGCCCAGTGGACCGAGCTCCCACCCTGCAGGCCCACACTCGAGGTGTTTCTTCCCCCTGCAACGTTGCTTGTCCTCCTGACCTGCCTGAGCCCCTCAAACACAACCTTCAAGACCCAGCTCAAATGTCGCCTCCTCTGAGAAGCCTTTCCCGATGGCCCCAGCACTGGAGCTCCCACAGTCCCATGTGTACCTCCCATCATCACCCTTGACACCCTGCCCTGCGACTTCCTTTTATTCCTCAGTCCCTCCCCTGGACTGTGAGCGTCTGACAGGCGGGGCTGAGTCTGGTTCACTGTGGCGGCCTTCAGCCTCTGTTAAAACCACCGTACTTTCCACCGCGCCCTCACCCCCAGCTTACCCAGATAGTAAATGCTCTTTGCTGCGTACACCATCAGTCTCAGTGTCTGGGTTTTCCCTCCAGGAAATATGGTCACATCGAGATGGCCCCGTACATTATATAATTCAAAGCACTTACTTAGTGCCAACTGTGCTGAGCTGTCACATATTGTCTCCTCTGACGCTCACAATATCCTATGAGCTAGAATGATTATTATTGTCCACACTTACCCACCCACCCATCATCCATCTACCCCCTCTCTCGCTTACTTTATCCATCTATCATTCCACTCACCCAATAACCCACCACCCATTCATCCACCCACCCCTACACCTAACATGTATCCATTCATCATGCATACCTTTTCCCTGTCAACCAGCTCTCTTCCTTCATCTCTTCCTCCCTTTCTTTCTATCGACGGGGGGAAATGAGCTTCAGAGAGGTGAAGCAACCTGCCCCATGTCACACAGCTAGTAAGCAGCCGATCTAGTTGAGCAAGGTACACTTTTAACCACTCTGCTACACAGCCTCTTGCTTTCTCCCTTTATTTTTTACTGTCCTGTTGCATGCGGGTTTAATATGTTAAGTCACTTCAAATCCTCTTGGATGTGTGTGGGTGTAAATTACACACCAATGAGACACAGGCCACTGTAAGTCCGAGCCAGGGTCTGCCAGGTTGGAGTCAATTAGCCAGCCTGCTGCAGGACCTGCTGGGATGGGATTATTTGCCTAATTGGCATTGGTTTCTCCCAGTGAAGGACAATTAACTCAAATCCTAGAATCCAGACCACCCCTCTGCTTCTGGGCAAGATGTCAGGCATTTAGCCACATGAGACTTTACTGTTCATTCATTCACCATTGACCCACAGACCCACTTATCCATCTATCCTTCTAATTATCCAATCCTTGCAATCATCCATACACTATCCTGCCATCTACTCATGCAACCACCTACCTCTTTACCCATCTGGATGCCTATCTACTCACTTATCCTTCCACCGACCCATCTGTTCACTTACCCAACAATCCACCCACCCACCTATCTATCTACCCATTCATCCACTGACCTACCCAACCCAAGAAATTGTTCTGCCTTCTTGTCATACACTCACCCATTTGCCCACCCACTCACCCATCTATCTATCCACCTACCCTATCATTTACCCAACCCAGCAGTCATTCCACTCACCCAATAATGCACCACCCATTTGCCATCTTATACGTCTAGCATCCCACTTGGGTACCCATCCATCCATCCACTCACCCACGGAAACAACCTCCCTCTCCTTCCTTCCTTTCTTTTCATTTTTCCATCCATGTGACCGTTCATTTACGTCACTCACTTATACATCTAAAAACGTGTTACCTATTTTTTACTCCTCCCATCTAGTTAGTCTGCGTTTATTGAACACCTACTATGTGCCAGGTCCACACTAGGTACCAGAGAATCAAAAATAGACATTGTCACTGGCCTAAAAAAAAAAAAAAAGTGCTGTTTTGGGGTCAAACTCTAAACCCTTAATGGTTCCCACCCCCACTTCCCAAGGACTTTCCAGGTTCACATGCTCCCCTCGGATTTGGCCCCCTGCTCAGGCTGGCATTCTGGGGCTCCCTGCTGTCTCTGGGTCTGGTTTCTCTCTGCCTCCAGATAACTTGCTTCACGGGGTCCCTCTGGCCTGTACACCTGGCTTCCGCATCATATCAGACATGGCTATGGCTGAGGCCTGTTACACCCCAAATAGGACCCAGTGAGTGAGAACATGAGCCCAGATTCAGCCTCACTGCCACTGTGGTCCCTTGTTGCACAGTCTGGACGAGGGGTCCCAGGCATAAACAGACACAACTCCACAGCCAAGGAGGGACCCAAACCCTGCCTGGGAGTCAGAGGAGGCTTTCCAAATGAGTGACACCTCGCCTGCACCCCAAAGATTGAGTAGGCTTTAAATACAGGAGGGAAGGGGGGAAAGGGGCAGAACGCTGAGAAAGCGAAAGTGTGTTCCAGACAGGAGGAACAGCTTGTGCAAAGGCTGGGAGGAGAGAATACAGCCCCTGCGGGAGCTGCACCAGGGAGAAGGGAGGTCTAGGACAGTGGTTCTCAACCTCCTGGCCCTTTAAATACAGTTCCTCATGTTGTGACCCAACCATAAAATTATTTGCGTTGCTACTTCATAACTGTAATGTTGCTACTGTTATGAATCGTCATGTAAATATCTGATATGCAGGACGGTCTTAGGCGACCCCTGTGAAAGGGTCGTTCGGCCGCCAAAGGGGTCGCCACCCACAGGTTGAGAACCGCTGGTCTAGGAGAAAGCAAGCTCCAGGCTCCACAAAGAACCTTGAATGTCAGGCCGAAGGGCTCAGACCATCCCGAGGGCAGCAGAGGAGCCGTCGAAGGGGCCTGATTCAGCCGTCTTTGTGTTCTTGTGTGTAACTGACCCGTTTTACAGATGAGAAAACTGCAGCCAAGGGATCAGAGAGGTGCCGAGGGCTGCCCCAGGCCACACCGCCAGGCAGGAGCAGAGGGAAGATCCCACCCCAGGTCTGATGGCTCCAAAGCCCTCGCTCATTCTGAGAGCAGCCGCTGCCTCGGAGTAGAGCCGTTTCCAAATTGCCTGCATCCCTCCAATGTGCATGCCCCCTCCAGCTCTGCCTCTGTGACAGAGCCACCAGGGCACATCTCTACCCAGCGCCTCCGCCACGCCCTCCAATCCGAGGGCTCACTTGCCAAGCACGCCTAGCATCTCAGGGGGTTACGCACACACAGCTCTGCTGGGGCGCTTTCTCGTGTGCGAATGTTTCACAGGAGAGTGGCCCAGCAACAGAGAATGACTGCCTTTATGACTAGAGCCTCCATGTCGTCATCATTCGTGACTGTTCACTCTCCACCGCACCTGGTACACGGAGAGGCGACCCCAGACAAAGAGCCTGAGCTTCTGACATGGGCTGCTGGGGCTCGGGACATGGTCGGGTACAGAAGGGTTAGTGATAGCAGGAAGGAACAGGACTCAGATGAGGTGGCCCTTAGGGAGGAGAAGACACCGGGGAAGGGGCCCCCGGAGCCAGATGCAGGGAGGAGACTGGCCAGGAGGTAAGGGAATACCACCTACTACCCCCTGGCATCTCCATCATCATGGTGGGCACCTCCTCTATGCCAGGGCCTGCGACAAGCAATGGACATCCAGTATCACATCTGAGTTCATCTAAGCCTCCCCAAACCCTTCAAGGGATGTACTAGGATACCTGTTCCCGTTTTGCAGATAAGTAAACTGAGGCTCAGTGAGGACAAGTTAGTGGGCCAAGATCCCCTGCAAGTTGGTGGGGAAGACAGGCTTTGATTTCTGGGCTGTGTAACCCAAATTCCCTCATGACCTCAAGGAGCTTTTTCGGAGTCTACAGTCTCAGGTGAGGGCTGCAGCAGGAGGTGGGGCCAGGAAGAGGGGAGGGGCTTCCAGGCCCAAGGGTGGCAGCATGGAGCCAGGGAGTAGGCGTGACCTGATCCGGAGGTGGGAGGCTGTTGCCAGGGAGGGAAACGGGCAGGGAATAAGGCCACCTGGCACCCAGTCTGGCTCTCCCGCCAATGGGTGGGTGCCCCTGCAGCTGAGAAGTGTCAGGACGAGGACACTGTGCTCCGGGAGGTGAGCCAGGACAGTCGCTTCACCTGCAACGGGCTTTCCTGGGCTTTAGTGGGAGGTGGTGGCAGAGGAGACATCTTGCAAGAGACGGTTCCAGGAAATCCTGGGAGACTTTTGAGGGGAGGTCAGCCACCATGCTCAGGGGGCAGGACCCCTCTGCCTCACCTGTGACTTTACAGGGCCAGGCCGTGCTGCCCTGGGAAACAGCAGGTGTGGATGGGCCAGGTGGGGATGCTCCCATCACCGTCAGAACGGTCTGACGTTCAAGGCCTGCTGTGGGAATACCACCTACTCCCTCCACCCCACGGGGCCGGTCTGCTCACTGTCAGCCCACACCTTCTTGTCCCCCACTGCCGTGCCTTCGCTCTTGGCCACACCCCTGCTTGGAGCATGGCGGCAGGCAGAGCAGGCTATGCATGGCAAGCCACTTCCTCCGCTCAGGATGCCCACCTTCTTCACCTAGAAAATTCCTCTTTACCTTTTAAGACCTAGCTCAGGCATCTCTTCTTCCAGGAAGCCTTCCCTGACTACCTACCCCTCACTTCCCAGCTTGTTTTGGATGCCCCTTGCCTGGGTTGCTCCTCTCCAGAGCACGTCCGAAGCCCTTTCCTAGACTGGTATTTGAACAGGGGCAGGAGTCCTGCAATGCTGGCTTCCCGAGCGCAAGGAGAGGCCATGTCAGACAATAAGCAAGTGGCCTGTGCCAGGACCACAAACACTCCGGGCCGGGCCTGCCTTAGAGCTGAGCCAAGAGCAGCCTTCCCAAGCTGCTGGCTGGCTGAGCCATGAGGCTGGTTCACCTAGGACAGTGGTCGGCAAACACACTAGTCAACAGAGCCAATATCAACAGTACAATGACTGAAATTTCTTTTGAGAGCCAAATTTTTAAAAAAACTATATAGGTAGGTACATTGTTATTAACTTAATTGGGGTACTCCTAAGGCTTAGGAAGAGCCACACTCAAGGGTCCAAAGAGCCGCATGTGGCTCACGAGCCGCAGTTTCCCGACCACGGACCTAGGAGGCTATAGGACCACTGGCCACAGCTCCCGGCCCTGATCAGCCCACACTGGAGCTCCTCCTTACCAGGAATTCTGTGCGAGTGGTGGCGGTGGCCCCAGCAGACCCACTGATGCTGGAAATAGGCTCAGGAATTCCTGTTCTGATGGAGAGGTTGGGTCTGGAACCTCAAGCATCTCACCATGCTGGCATGCACCCCGCTGGGATGGGCTGCTCCCCTGATGGGCTTAAGGTATTTAGTGGGTGGTCCTGTCCCCTCACGCTAACACTGGTACTCCTGACCTCTTCCCTGCTGACCCTCTTCTTCCACACCTACCCCAGGGCTGCAGCCTCAGTGACCTCACCTGGGAAATGGGAACACTACACAGGCCTTACTCCCAGGTATGGATGCAAAGTTCAGCTCAAGGCCTGGCACAGTCAGCTCAGGGGAGCTTAGTACCACAATTTTTATCAAACCTCAGTACCCGAGAGCAATGGTACTGAGAACAGAGCAAGCCCCTGCGATGGGATGGGATGGGCAGCTGCATATGAACAGGGATGAGGTCATAATCCTGACTTCCAGCTACTGAGGACCTACTATGTGCCAGGACCTGTACCAGCTACTTTTCACGGGTGATGCCGTTTGGTCCCCTTTTAACAGATCAGAACACTGAGGCTCAGAGACGGGCAGGGACTTGCCTGGGGTCACCCGGGAGTTGGCAGCACTGGGATTCTGAGCAGCGTGTGGGGCCTCCCGCTGCTTCCAATTGACGCTCAGCAAGTCCCCGGGGCTGGGCCTGGCGGGGAGCATTAACTTGGCCTTATTTAAAGTTGCAATTATCTGTCCCATTTCCCGCTGGTTACATCTGAGCTCTCCGGGGAGGCGGGAAGACCCTGACGGAGGATGCCAGGAACAGGGAGTTTCTAAGGAACCGTCTCTGAGCCCGTCATGAATGAGCACGGAGGACGTGGGCTCTCTTCTGGTACCTGGGCCTCTCACCCCTCTGCCCTGCCCCAGGGAGCTGACACGGTGGCTGGGAGGGGCTTCCCCAGGGTGGGCAGGCTTCCCCAGGGTGGGCAGGCTCCTTGTCAGTCCTGCAGAAGCTGCGAAGGGGTCAAATCAGGGGTTGAGGCATAAAAATAGCACCCAATGTAGAGACGGGAAGACTGAGGCAGCCTGGGGGTTGGTCCAAGATCCCATGGTGAGGCAGCCTAAAACTCAATGACCCACACTTAGAGAAGGGTCCCAGGAAGCTCTCCGAGGTGGGAAGATGGAACTGGGGAAGGGCCCTGGAGATGGAGCAGGGAGTAACTGCCCGCAGGCATCAATTTGGGGTTTTCAATTGGCTGGTGCCTCCTGAGGCCTTGAGAGGGGACAGAGTGCAACAGGAGCCTCAGACAGGAAGGTCTGGACCAAGGCTGTGTGTCAGCTACTCAGTGGCCGGATTGTCTGGCTCCCAGTCCCATACTTAGCCCTGGGACAGAGAATTCTTCAGACATACCTCCCTCCACTCTCCCCACAAAGTCCTCAACACTCTGCCCATCTCCTCTTCTCCGATTCAACCCATCCCCTCCCTGAGCACCTACTGTGTGCCCACCATGGCCTCAGCCCCTGCCTGGAGGAACCCAGTGACTGGCAAGAGTAACACGGAAGAAGCAGTTCTGGTCTTGCTGTCAGAATGAGGGGCATAGGCTGGACGGTGGGACAGCAGGGGCAGGAGAGCAGGAGCCTGGCGGTGGAACCCAGGTGTCAGGTCCAAACGGGAAGCCGTGGATCCGTGGTGTACCCCGGGGAGCTGGGAGTGTGGACTCAGCGGTCAGATCTACATTTGAACCCCATTTCCTAGCCCGGTGACCTCAGGTAAGCCGCTTCCTTCCCGCCTAAGCTGTGGAATGGGAATAACATCAGAACCGCCTGGCAGGTGGGCGTGACAATGAGGTCATGTACGGAAAGCGCTGCGCCCCGTGCCTGGCTACGGTAACTGTTCGGTAAGATATTGGCAGCCATTACTGTAACTCAAGTTTCTACACAGCTTGGCACCAAGCAGTCCCTCAGTAAGTGGAAGTTATGGTATTGTTATTACCATCAACGTTAGCCAGGCCCCTCTGGTCAAGGAGAAGGCAGACTCTAGCTTTCTTGCCATCTTGGTGGGCAGAACAGTGCCCTCCGCCCCCACAGATATCTACATCCCAATCCCCAGAGCCTGTGATGATTACCCTACACGGCAAAAAGGGACTTTACAAATGAGATTAAGTTAAGGAATCAGAGATGGGGAGCTTATCAGGTATAATCACAAGGTTCTTTATGAGAGAGAGGCAGGAGGGGACTTAGGAGAAGCGAGGATGGGATCAGAGTGCAATGAGGTGCTCTGATGATGGAGGTGGGGCCACAGGCCACAGTATGCAGGCAGCCCCTAGGACAGGGGTGGGCAAACTTTTTGAATCAGGGCCACAATGGGCTCTTAAACTGGACCGGAGGGCCGAAACAAAAGCATGGATGGAGTGTTTGTGTGAACTAATACAAATTCAAAGTAAACATCATTACATAAAAGGGTACGGTCTTTTTTTTTTTTTTTTTTAGTTTTATTCATTTCAAACGGGCTGGGCCGTAGTTTGCCCATGGCTGCCCTAGAAGCTGGAACAGGCAAGGAAATGGATCCCATCAACACCTTGATTTCAGCCCAATGGAACGCATTTCAGACTTCCGACCCCCCAGGACTGTAAGAGAACACATTTGCGTTGTTTTACGCCACTAAGATGTGGTAACTTGTTACGTTGGCAAAAAGAAACTAATATATCATTCTTAATGTACACCAGCAACTGCTCCATCCTCAAGAACCGTACACACTCACTTCCGCCACTGAGAAAAAGCCACCCCCACTGCTGCCAGAGGGCAGTGTTTGGGGTACGGGGTTGGGGGCTCACTGCTGTGGGTTGAGGAGCGTTCTCCCAGCATTCCCAGTCCTGCTTGCCCTTGTATGTCCCTGAGAAGCAGTGGCTGTGGCAGGGCGGCTGCTGATCCCGTGGAACTGGGCACTGGTGGGCCCAGCAGCCGTCTCTGTTCCGGACGGATGGGAGAGCAGGGTGAGGTGGGCTATTCCTGGGGTTACTGTCTATCTAGTGTTTATCATGTGCCAAACCCTGCCCTGGACCCAATCTTCCCAAAGCCTGGGAACTATTACCAGCCCCATTTTACAGATGAAGAAACTGAGGCTCAGAGAAGTAACATAACTTGCCCAAGGCCATCCAGCAGGATGTGGTCTGGCTGCCACTTGACAGGCCCAACCATGGGGCCCCCCTGCCTTCCCTGGGTGCTCTGTCCACTCCCAGGCCACTCAGATCTGAGACCCATCGGGCAGGGGACCTCTGCTGTCGGCCAGGCGGTGGGACCTGGGACCACTCCCTGCCTCCGCACTCTCTGGGCCTCGGGGCTACGAATCATGTCCCCTTGTCTGCCTCCCAGAGGTCTGCACAGTAGCTGAAGTCACAGGTGCAGGTGCAGGAGGACCCTGCAGAGGGCTGGACCCCAGGGGGAGGAAGAGATGCTCTGAGAATCACAGCACCCGCACCCCTAGACGGACCGATGCCAGCCCTCCTCATGGCGAGCAGCTGTAGCCTGTGCAAAGCCGTCCCCAGTCTGACCTCCCTCAGGCTTCCTACAGCTCGCCATCACATTCCCATTCCACAGAAAATAACCATAATGAGGACAATTGCCATCATGGCCATCAGTGGAGCCCCTATCTATGCCAGGCAGCGAGCTAAGAGCTTGCTGATGTCCTCTCATTCTACTGTCTCACACATCCTCCAGGAGGAAACGCCTAACTCGGCCTCCTTTCCAACCAGCACCCGGGGGCTCAGAGCCACTCCTGCGGCCTCCCTCAAGATCCTCGCTGTGCAGAGGAGGACATGGGCCCAGAGAGGGTCCTGGCCTGTGCGAGGCCCAGCGAGAGCAGGGGTGGCTGAGAACTCAGGTCTCCAGGCCCCCAGAGGAGCCTACCTTCCTCTGGGCACAGGGCATCGCTTGTGGGACGTCCTCAGGAGGTGGGAGCTCTAGCTGAAGGCCCTGAGGACCAGGGGCAGGTGGGAGTCTGCCCTATGGGGTGGCTATATGGCTCTAAATCCATCTTCTTGTGCTTCTCATGGATCCAATTCCCTGGATGCCAGCATCTGGGAGCTGGGAAGCCAGAATTAGGGCTCCCCAATGCCCCCCAATTGGTGTCCTTGGGGACCCTGCCTGTACCCTGGCCCCTCCCAGGAGAATTTTGCCTCAGATGACTTCCCTGGTGGTGTTGGTGCCAGGCTGGGAGTAGGGAGGAGGCAGGCTGGGCGTCTCTGTCACAGCAGGCTACAGAGCCCTGCGCGGAATCCCAATTGAGCTATTTTTAATGTGCTTCAATTTTCATTTTCTTTTATTGGAAAACACAGATGGTGACTTGCTGCCCCTCACACACACTGAGCAAGGCGCCGACAGGGAGAGCGATGTGCGGCAAACACATGTCCGCCCCTCCCGCGCCCGGGGAACCGTAGCCAGCCGCCCAGTCTTGCGGTTGCTCTGGGCCTCAGTTTACCCAGCTGTGAAATGGAGTTGGCTGAGGTGGCCCCCCAAGCCTCCACCGCTCCACAGTCTATGAGGGTCTGGGCTAGAGCAGGGGCGGAGGCTCCACCCGGCCACTGGCAGCAAAGGGCACCACTGCCAGGGAAAAGAGAGGTGTGCGGGAGGGGAAGGGCAATGTTGGCCATGGGGAATTATCTTCGTGACACCTCCAGCCATGCTTGGAGGCTTTCCCATTTTACAAATGAGGAAACTGAGGCTCAGGAGATCAAGTACCCTGCCCAGAGCCCAGTGGCTGGGGCAGGACAGAGCTGGGCGCTGACCCCGGGCTATGCGAGCACACCTCCCATTCTCATTCTCACCCTCTCCGCAGCGCTCCCAGCCAGATTCTCTGTTATTTATTTTTCTCATTACAAGAGCCGTACATGCTCATTAAAGACCATTTGGAAAATGTAGAAAAGTCAGAAGGAAATATAAAGTACAAAATAATAATCATCTCCCCCAGTTGGCCCTCCACCCCTACAGGACCACTGCCAGCATCTTGGCGTATTCTTTCCACCCCCTTTTTTTTTCACATAATGTGCGATGCTTTTAACATCGTTTGGTGGTGGCGCTAGATAGCATCTGGCTGTGCACACAATGGACTTGGGTGCCTTTTAAAAACACCAGTCCAGCCCTAGCCAGTTTGGCTCAATGGATAAAGCGTCGGCCTGCGGACTCAAGGGTCCTGGGTTCGATTCCCGTCAAGGGCATGTACCTTGGTTGCAGGCACATACCCAGTGAGCCCTGGTCGAGTGTGCAGGAGGCAGCTGATTGATGTTTGTCTCTCATTGATGTTTCTAACTCTCTATCCCTCTCCCTTCCTCTCGACAGTAAGAACACCAGTCCTGGCTGTCCCTTCCCCCAGAAGCTGGAAAGACTTCGGAGCAAGCCGGCGATTGCCTCTGGGAATCTGTATTTCCCAGGTGATGCTCAGGCAGCCACAGCCTGGATCAGCTCACAGCCTGCACTGGGCAAGACCACGGGCTCCAGAGACAGCTGAAGCCACCCGGCTTGCCTGTGGTCTGAGCTGTGTGCCTTGGGTGAGTGAATGCACCTCTCTGAGCTGCAGTTTCCTCCTCTGGAAAACTGGGACCTGCCTGTACAGGGCTGTGGAGAAGGTGAGAGGAAAAGATCTTACACCCACCCAACATACTGCCCCCCACCCCCCCACAGGCTGTCATCCGAACTGCCCCAAAGCCACTTCTTAAGGGCCCTTTCCCAGCGTGTGGCTGGTATGGTGGGAAGGCCCAGGGGGAGAGAAACGTGGAATGTAACGGAGAAGCAACCATCATGGGCCCCAGGGGTGCTCAGCTGGCCTGGTCGCCATCCGTCTCATCTCCCCGGTTATGCCAGCCCTCTCGGACACGGGGACACGCGTGAACCACAGGCATGTGTGCTGCACCTGTGGCCACGGAGACAGGAGCAGACTTTTGGGAGCTCTTGCCTTGGGAAAGGTGAGAAGCTGTGACCTGAGGAGGGGGGTGGAGCCATCTGGAGCCAGAGAAAGGGGCACAGAGAGGGCAGGAGGAGTTGTGCGAAGCAACAACATAATTGACGGTGATGAAGACCCTGCCTCTGCCTCCCACGTGTCCCTTTCCACATCACAACTCAGACCCTGTCACTCAAGGATTGTTGGTGGCTCCCCAATACCCACAGGTGGAGGTCCAAATGAGACTGGCGGTCATTCCCACCAATAATTATTGAGAAACTACTATGTACCAGGCTTCCAGAATGAATCTCCTGTCATTCCCATCCCCTCTCCTGCCTGCCCCTCCTACTCCATATGCCAGCCATTTCTGTCCTTAAAAAAAGCCGGCGCCCCACTGCTAAGCCTGGAATTGATCTTCGCCAAAAATCTCCTCCAGCCCACCCCAGCCGCCCAAATCCTGCTCAGCCCCCAGTGCCCAGCTCATTCCTTTCTGGGTGCCCCCATCCCTTCGCCCACTCTGTGATATAATAGTTCCTGAGTATCCCACCTCCCCAAAACCGTGGGGGCCAAGAGGGCAGAGCTAGGTCAGACTACACTCTATCTGAAAGAATCAAACGTGAACTTCTCTAGGTCTCAGTTTTCCTAGCTGTAAAATGGGTGGGTTGTGTTACCTGTCTCACCTGCCTCAGTGGTTTGGCATCAATAGCGAATTAGAGGATGTGGTCGTATTTTGAAAACTGTCAAGTGCATACGCCTTAGGTACATGGGTGGGATCTGGGGCCAGTCCTTGAGGGCCATCCTGTCCCCCAACACCCAGGCCTGCTGTCAGCTGGGCCCGCAGGCTAGCTTTGCAGACTTTGCTGTGAGCTGCAGGAACCGCGAGGTACGTGCGGTTGTGGAGAGCAGGCCTCTACCAAAGGTGCCATTATTGTCAAGGAAGGTATAGTGTTCCGCCCCTGTGCGAACACTGCCTGCATCTCCTCTAACGTGTGTCATAAAACACGACAGGGGCGGGGGTGGACACTGCTTTGAATTCTTGCCCAAAGGCTCAGAGACACTTAGAGGCAGAGGCACGGGGTGAGAGGGGCGTGGCCGTGGGCCAGCACCCCTTAAAGAGGACCACGGTTTGGGAGGCACTTTCCCCTTCACCTCTCAGGCTTTCCTTACAATAGTCCCGCCACATGGACACTCATTCATTCATCAGACCTTCCCTGAGCATGTCTATGCCGGCCTCAGGCTGGAGGAATAAGTGCCAGCCTCGGGGCCATGCAGATAATGGGGTGGTGGTGGGGGGGGGGACGAAGGGCATGGGGCAGACAGCCCACCATGAAAGTGCAATAAGAGGGTAATAGGTCCCACAAGCAGGGTGCATGGGGCATACAAGGAGCATAGAGGAAACAGGCGAGCCTCGGGTCCTCGTTGTACAGGTGGCATATCTGTGGCTCAGGGAGACGGAGGGTTTTGCCGAAGGCCCGTGGTGGTGATGGCGGGGGTGTACACCCTTAGGGTACCTCATGGCAGATGAGGAAGTGAACCAAGAAAATAACGGGGAAAACCGTTCCACGCAGAAGAAAGAGCAGGTGCAAAGGGCCTGAGGAGGAAGCGGTCCTTATCGGACCCCGTTTCCTGGTGTGCTCATGAGCGAACTACGCGACGGGCTCCGCGGAGCCCTGCAATGTGGGTGTCCCGGGCCCCCTCCAGAGGCAGCACCCATGTGAATGAGAGCTAGTGGCCACTGGAAACCCAGGCCTTGATGGGAGGACCGCCTGGTGCCCTAACCGGGTGCTGCCAGACTTCCTACCCTCGCTCAGCCTCCCAGGAAGCCCCCTCCTAGGAGGCACTGCCTCCCCTCCATCAGTCCTCCCTGACCCTCTGCCTCTCTGCCCCTCCGGCAGGCTGCTTTCAAGTTCTCCTGGCCATCCCCCAGTTTGGGGATCCCCATACCTAAAAAATAACAGCCTACACATAGCGACCACAGCCTGATTCCTAGTAACATTAGGATCCCCATTACACGGATGAGAAAACTGAGACTCAGAGAAATGGCATTCGCTCAAGGGCCCACAGCTGGAAGTAAAAGGGCAAGGATCTGGCTCTAGCATCTCGGCCACCGACATGCCATCCAGACTGAGGAAGACCCGAAAACTTCAGGGCCACGTGAGCCACGGCCACGGCCGCATCGGCAAGTGCAGGAAGCACCCGGCCAGCCCAA
>NW_006352194.1:4370701-4377042 GCF_000327345.1 Myotis davidii
GGGAGCCACGGCCACGGCTGCATCGGCAAGCACAGGAAGTACCCGGGGGCCACGGTAATGCTGGTGGCTTGCATCAGCACGGGATCAACTTCGACAAATATCACCCAGGCGACTTTGGGGAAGTTGGCGTGTGGCCTCACCACCGAAAGAGGAACCAGAGCTTCTGCCCCACTGTCAACCTGGGTCCTCCCTGACCCTCTGCCTCTCTGCCCCTCCGGCAGGCTGCTTTCAAGTTCTCCTGGCCATCCCCCAGTTTGGGGATCCCCATACCTAAAAAATAACAGCCTACACATAGCAACCACAGTCTGATTCCTAGTAACATTAGGATCCTCATTACACGGATGAGAAAACTGAGACGCAGAGAAATGGCATTCGCTCAGGGGCCCACAGCTGGAGATAAAAGGGCAAGGATCTGGCTCTTGCATCTCGGCCACCGACATGCCATCCAGACTGAGGAAGACCCGAAAACTTCAGGGCCACGTGAGCCACGGCCACGGCCGCATCGGCAAGTGCAGGAAGCACCCGGGGCCGCGGTAATGCTGGCGGCTTGCATCAGCACGGGATCAACTTCGACAAATATCACCCAGGCGACTTCGGGGAAGTTGGCGTGTGGCCTCACCACCGAAAGAGGAACCAGAGCTTCTGCCCCACTGTCAACCTGGGTAAACTGTGGACCCTGGTCGGAGAGCAGACACAGGCCAATGCTGCCCAGAGCCAGACTGGAGCTGCTCCTTCGCTGATGTGGGGTGATTGGCTCCTACAAAGTCCCGGGGAAGGGAAGGCTCCCAACGCAGCCTGTCATTGTGAAGGCCAAGTTCTTCAGCCAAAGAGCCCGGGAGAAGGCGAAGGGTGTTGGTGGGGCCTGCGTCCTGGCAGCTTGAAGCTACATGGAGGGAAGTTCATTAAAATGTCCACAAGTAAAAAAAAGAGCAAGGATCTGGAGTCACACCTGACTCAAGTCTGCTCACAGCTTCCCTTCCAGTCAAATCCTTTCATCCTTCACGGGCCGCCACCTTCGGAGCCCATCCCCGCCTGGCCCCCTCACCTCCGTGTCTAGAGCCTGCCTGCACGTGGCTCAGCAGGGCCTCCCCAGCGAGGCTGGGGTCTCCTGGGGGGTAGGGCTCCTGGCGGAGAGAGAAAGACCCAAGCCCTGCGCATCCGCAGGTCCCCCAGCAGCAGCCCACCTCCAGCCACCGGCCTGGAGAAAGCCCGCCCTTCTCTCTCCGACATCACCCCTGCCATTACCCTGAATTCTAAAAACATAGTCTTTAAGTGAAAACATACATGCTTATTATGAGACATTATAGAAGAGCGTAAAGTGAAAAGCTGAAGCGCTTTGCCCAGGAGTCGTCACAATTAGAGACCATTTAGACGTTTCGCTTGTGCAGAAAGCGTGGGCAGGGAGCCATAAACGCGTATTTATTCCTCTGAAAGTCACAAAAGGAGTCACACACGACGTGCTGTTTGCAACCTGCTCTTGCCGTCTCACGGGCGCCTCTGACCCTGGTCCAGAAGGTTCCGGCGCATTCTCCCTACCGGTGACAGCCTCCACCCATCTCAGATTCCTGTAGGCCCCTCTCTACTCCCCCCTCGGGGTGTCTGCGAGGAGAAACTGAGGCAACAGGTGCGGGTTCGCAGCCGGGCCCAGGGCAGCTCTCAGAAACGCTGAGAGCTGGGACATGGGGTGGTGCCACGGGCCGGGCCGGCTGGGGCCCAGGTGGAAGCGAGGAGAGAGGGGGTCTGTGGCTGGAGAACATCCTCCCTCTCCCTCTCCCTCTGGGCTGTCTCACAGGCCGATCCCCCACACCTCATAAATCTGCAGGCGGCCAGCCCGACGCCCGCGGAGACTCCCGGACAAAGCTGAAAGCTGGCGAAGGGAAGGAGCTTGGGTCTGGAAGCACCTGAGGCCCTGGGCCCTGACCTGGCTGGGCCCTGTCCTGGGGCCCTGGGGGGTCAGTCTGACCGGCTCCCTGTGCCTGCCCCAGGGGACCTTTCCCATCCAGCCGCCCAGCTAAGCTTCCCGCCTCCCCTACGGACCTCTCCGCGCCCATCCATCCCCAAACCGCAGCCGCACAGACCTTTCTCGAACACCCCTTTTATCATGTCACTCCCTGCTTGTGGCCTGCTGGTGGCTCCCCAGTGCCTGTGGGAGAAAGCACAAACTCCTTCCCCCGGAATTCCTGAGCCGGCTCAGCCACCCCTTCCAGCCTGGTGTCTCCCACCCCCACCCCCTGAGCCCTCTGTCGCGCTGGTTTGGCTCCTTCAACGGCATGTCCCACCTCCCCACAGTGCCTGAGTCCATGCAGTGGACACCCATGTGTCCAGCATGCGGGCTGCCCCTCCCCACGGTGTGACCCTGGCATATCCCTTATGCCCCTGAAGCCTACTTTCTCCTCGGAAAAAGAACTGCCTTTCTTCCGAGTCCCGGTCAGGGCACATGCCCAGGTTGTGGAAAGCAGCTGATTGATGCGTGTCTCTCTCTCCCTCTCCCTTCCTCTCTGAAATCAATAAAAATATATATTTTTTAAAAAGAACTACCTTTCTAGAGTTGGCCAGAGGATTGCATAAGATGGGCTCTGCAAAATGCAGGGACAGTGCTTGGCTCTTCATAAGATCTAAATAAATGTCAGTCTCCTTCCTTTCTCCCCTGTGCATAGTAATAATAATAATAATAAATAGCAGCAAGCACGCAGAGTGCGTGTGCCAGGCTCAGTTGGAAGCATTTACATGTATTACTTTATTTAATCTTCCGAACACTCCTATGAGATAGGCACTGTATTATCCCCGTTTTATAGAGAAGGAAACTGAGGCACAGAGCAGTGAAGTCATTATCCAAGGTCATGTGACCAGCTGGGGCAGAACTAAGATTTGAACTCAAGGCATCCAGCACGCCCAGGAAGCCTTCTCAAAGCCGATCCTCTAATAACAAGGACTCAGAGATTCACCCTGAGGGCACTGGCCTGGGGGTGAGGGGAAGGGGGGAGACCACTGGGACAGGGGGGCCTTCCTGAGCTCTGGTTCTCCCCACAGACAGGAGCTTGGCCGAAGGTAGCCTCCTGCCCCTTCAATCTCCGATCCCCTCTCCTGGATCCATCTAAAAATACTAAAATGCTGGGAACGCGTGTGGAAGTGAGTTTGGGGAGGGCAGTGTCAGGAGACCCGAGCTCTGTAGCTTCTATGTACCGTGGACAAGTCCCTTCCCCTCACTGGACCTGTTTTCTCACAGGGATCACGAGAGGCTTTAGTGGGGGCAGATAGTGCATTCTAGAGACAGAGAGAATGTTCCCCCTTTTCAATTCTCCTCAATCCCTGGGCCCCTCAAAGACAAAGTCTGCCCTGGGGCTGCTGGAACTTGACCATCTCTCTGAGACAGCACGCAACCGGCCAGCAGCCGGGCCTCAGGCCCGGGGCCTGTGTGGGCGGTCTCTGGCGCTGGCTGCTCCTCACTTTACCTGCCTCTCACTCCAGCTCAGTGCCTGCAGGGCCTCACCCTGCCACATACAGCAACACAGGGAAGCGCGAGGGAAACAGCAACCTTGGCGAGTGAGGACAGTGACCAATCAATCTCCAGGGTCCCACACGAGGTCCCGGGAGATGGAGCCCGTTGCCCACAGCAGGGACCTGTCCGCAACCTGTCCTTGTATCACCTCTGCCCGCCTCCCCAGGCCCTCTGGTCCCTACACCCTGCTATCACCCTGTCCTGTTGCTGCTGCACTTAGGTACCTTCTGTAAGAGATACTGGTCTCATTTGTGGCAGGGATATGGATTTGCCTTAATACACCGGCAGTAGTTAGTCCTCCTTTATCCACGGTTTCACTTTCCACGGTTCCAGTTACCTGCGGTCAACCACTGTCCGGAGATATTAAATGAAAAAAGTTCCAGAAATAACAGTCAATAGGATTTAAATTGCACCCCATTCTGAGTAGTGTGATGAAATCTCAGCGCCATCCCATCCAGGACGGGCATCATCCCTTTGTCCAGCGCGTCCGTGCTGCGTATGCCACCTGCCCATCAGCCACTTAGTAGCCACCTCGGTTATCAGATCGACTGTCGAGGTACCACCGCGCTTGTGTGTTCTAGTCACCCCTATTTTATTTACTAATGGCTCCAAAGCCATTCACATAACTGTTATGATAGCATGTTGTTATAAGTGTTCTCTTTTTTTATTATGATTTGTTGTTAATCTCTTTCTGTCCCTAATTTATTTATTTTTTAAAAAATATATTTTATTGATTTTTTACAGAGAGGAAGGGAGAGGGACAGAGAGTTAGAAACATCGATGAGAGAGAAACATCGATAAGCTGCCTTCTGCACACTCCCTACTGGGTATGTGCCCGCAACCAAGGTACATGCCCTTGACCGGAATCAAACCCGGGACCCTTGAGTCCACAGGCCGACGCTCTATCCACTGAGCCAAACCGGTCAGGGCACTGTCCCTAATTTATAAGTTAAACTTTAGCAGAGGTATGTATGTACAGGAAAAAAACATAGTGTAGGTAGGGTTTGTTACGAACTACGGTTTCAGGCATCCACTGTGGGTCTTGGAACATATCCCCTGCAGATAAGGGGGAAACGACTGTACTCCAGCAAATAGAAAAGTGAATCATTTCAACAACAATAGTGAGAACACAGCTCAGGACAATAGGAATTGAAACTGACAACTGGAAACCACAGGACAAAAGATTTCTGAGCCCCTTGAAGCCCTACCGTTCTGGTGTGGTTTACGGATAGGCCTGCTATCTCTGTGGGTTGAAAGAGCTTCCTGGCTAGCCCGTCTCTCTCCGGGAGTGGCCACAGTGGGTTCAATATTTGTGGGGTACCCCGGGAGGAGCCCACAGATGTCCTGGCATGCAGAGCGCTTAGGCTCAGGGTCTTGCAGGGGCCTGGAACCCTCAGGGACCCAGCACGCACCCTAATCTGTCTTAGGCCCATGTAAGGGTGAAGCCAGGTTGGGGAGCAGGCTCTAAGTCTTTCCCCTCAGCGCCCGCCCCCCCCAACCCCAGCACCCTCTGGGCTGGAGGTAGAGGCTTCGGGAAGGACCCCTCACCACATCTGGAGCTCATTACGCCGAGAAGCTGGAGCGGCTAAGGATATAAATGGGTCCAGCAAGGGTTTAGATAAATACACGGATGATAGATCCGCACCAGGTTATTGAGGGGAAGTGAAAGGATGTTCGGGGAAGATCCTTAACCTTGTCAAGCTCCTCCGACAAACTGTCCCCGGGGGGCCTGTCGACTCAGCAGCCTCATCTCCTGCCTCTCCCCCACACACAGCCCACGTGAAGCCAGAGGCAGAGACGGCTGCCTCTCCGGACGCCACGCTTTTGCTTGGGCTGCTTCCTCTGCGTGGCATGCCCTCGCCTTCCCCTTTCACCCGGCTCCGGGAAGCCTTCCCTGACCACCCACGCCGGGTGTGGCACCATGGCCTTCACGGCGTGGGACCTACCTGAGACTAGCGCAGGGCCCAGGGTGTAGCAAGTAGGCAACCAAGGCAGCGACCAGGATGTGTGCCAAGCATTTCAGGTGCACCGACGCAATCCCCACCACAGCCTGGTGAGGCAGGTCGCCTGGCCATCCCCATCTTAGAGACGGGAAACCTGAAGCTCAGAGAGGTGAAGCGACTTGCCCATGATCACACAGCCAGGAAGTGGGGCAGTGAGGATGCAAAGCCAGGGCGGCCAGATTTGGAAGCTAATACCCTCTCTCCCACACCACGATGCCTCACCCAGTGGTGGGTGAAAAAAGATGGTTGACTGGAAGAACGAGTGAGAAACAAAACATCAGCCAAGATCCAACTCCACCCGGCCCTCTTCAGAGGCACAGACGGGAAAGGGGGTGTTACTGGCTTTGTATGTCCATCTACACGGTAGGCGTGCTCCTCAGTGATTTTTCTGTCTACACAAGACACACAGACAGTCATAAATAGCATCTGCAGAGCGCCTCAGACATGACGAAGACCATTCGTCAGGTTTAAGCCTCCCGGTAATCCTGCATGCTAGGTTTCATTTGACAGACGAGGAAACCGAGGCCAAGGGAGGAGAAACTACCCACTCATGGCCATGGCGTAGTGCTCAGCCAGGATCCTGTGAGTGGAAGCCCAGGCCAGTGCCTGATTTGGGGAGAAGCTGGGCTTGATTTTCTCATCTCTATAATGGGGACATTGACTCCACTGTATTCTCCTCTTCACCGGAGCCTCATGTCCCTCCAGGACAAAGATCAGTGACTCAGTGGCACCTGCTCCTACCTCACTTTGTGCACCCCTCCAGCCAACGGTCCTCGACCTTGTTCCTCCTCACTGGACACACGGGGACAGCAAAGCTCAGGGGGCCCATGCATCCTGCT
>NW_006352194.1:4377060-4385799 GCF_000327345.1 Myotis davidii
GGGACGTGGTGGATTCAGGATGGAAGCCCAGCTCATGTCTCTCTGCAAGGCAGAGGTGTGGAACCTTCTAGAAAGGCATGAAAGTGAGGAAGGTAAGCACTGACGCAGACGGGGGACAACTCCCTGCTCAGGCTGTACCGCGCGAGCCAGCCCTGGCAGAGAATGTAGAGAATGTGATGGAAGTCAGCTCAGCTGGTGGCCAAAATGCTGACGCAGGGTTGGCCTGAGGTGAGGGCCTGCCTGTGCAGGAAGCAGCAGAGATAACGGGATCACCTTACAGCACAGGACACTTCCAGGCAGGTGAACACACCTCAGCACGCCTCCTCCCAGGTGCCCCATCGGCCCCGAGTGCGGGAAGCAGACAGGGTGTGGGCCACAGGTGAGGCTTCAGCCCCATCTACCCTTGCTGTGTGACCTTAGGCCGGTTCCATCCCCGCTCTGAGCTTCAGCTTCTCCACTAGCAGATGAAGGGCTTGGACGAGACCAGAGTTCCTCAAACTTCAGTCATTCCTAAACTCTTTAACCATGTAACCATTTGAACTACACTTTTAAATTGACTCCCTTATATATTTTCTTCTGAAATAAATTCAGTAAAGGAAAAATCAGGTTACTACTATAACTAGAAGAAAGCCAGCACTGATTCCTATAACCAGAAGTAGTTCGGCGAGGTGGTTAAGAACACGGCCTGTGGCCCTTGCTGGTTTGGCTCAGTGGATAGAGCGTCAGCCTGCGGACTGAAGGTTCCCAGGTTTGATTCCAGTCAAGGGCACATGCCAGGGTTGAGGGCTTGATCCCCATTTGGGGGCATGCAGGAGGCAGCCAGTCAATGGTTCTCTCTCATCACTGATGTTTTTATCTCTCCCCTCTCTGTTCCTCTCAGAAATCAATAAAAATATATTTAAAACAAAAACAAAAAACATGGCCTGTAGGGCCAGCTGCCTGGGTGCATAACCCTTGCTCTGATACTCACTGTGTGACCTTAGGCAAGTTATTTAACCTCTCTGTGCCTCCTCAGCTTACTCATCTGCAGGCTTAAAATAATAACAGCGCCTAAATCATAAAGTTGGGATGAGGATAAAAGGAGTTGATATTTGCAAAGTGGTGGCACTTAGCAAGTTTGTTAAATAAAAAAAAAGATACATAAATTACACGCAGTGAAAGCGAGAGGGTGCCCTGGCATTCCAGCCCCTTAGGAGGGTCTGAGCTTGAGGCCTGCTTTTCCTTATTGAAAAGGGAGATTAGGGCTGTCAGCGAGGTGTTGGAGACATGTTGGCAGGAAACAGACTTTCTCCGTGAGTAATCAGCAGGGGTGGAGGAGAAGGCAAGGGGAACTTTCTCACCGTGTGATTCAGTGTCATTTAATGCCATTTCCGTGTTCCTCCCAGAGTCTGCTCTGTTGGAAGCCCTCGCAAACACGGGACTAAAGCACATAGTCTGACTCTGACGACCTGGGACTCCAGGAAGAGAGGAGAGCAAACCTGGGATGCCACGGCACCCACCACCCCATGTCCCTTTCTTCTCCAGCCCCTTTGCCTGCTACAAGCCCTGCATGGTGGCAGCCACTCCCTGCCCTGGATTTTCTTGGTCAGCCCTGATTTAAACTGTCCCACTCCAGCCGTGGCCGTGGCTCAGTTGGTTGGGTGTCATCCTGTGCACAAAAAGGTTGCAGGTTCGATTCCCGGTCAGAGACATACCCAGGTTGCAGGCTTGACCTTCGGTGGGGGGGCGTGCAGGAGGCAGCGGATTGATCTTCTGCTCTCACATCAACGTTTCTCTCTCTCTCCTTCTGCCTTCCTGTCTCTAATAACAAACAAACTAGACTATCCCACTCCATTCCTCTCATAGGGGGGTGGACGTTAAGTTCCATTTCTGACCTGCCTTGGGCAAGTCACATCCTTGCTCTGTTCCATTTCCTGGTCTGCCGGTGCAGGATAAAACTCCCCACCTCAGAGGGCGGCTGGGGTGTCAACACAATAACACCTTCGGGCAAGTCACTCCACCTCTCTGCGCCTCTGTTATGTTAAGGGCTTAGCACAGCTCTGGGCACATAGCTAGTCCCCAATACACAACGACTGTTATAAATAAATTCAATGTGAGAAAAAAGCCCTCTGTCCTACCGTGTCTTGATGATAATAATTGTAGCACTTCATGCATTCTCTCCTCAGACCCATCCTGCTGTCTGTCTGTCTGTCTTTCTGAGTGTCCCACTCATCGCAGCACCCTCCAGCTTCTGGGGTAGGGATGGAACCCAATGGAAGCCCAGCTGAGTTTGTTGGATGGATGAATGAACGAATGAATGAACGAATGAATGGCTCAGGTGAACCTGAGCTACCCAGTCTGGGGATATGAGAGGGAGCAGTACCCTTCTCCTCTCCTTCCTGGGCCTCATACCCTCAGCTTCTATTTTTCTTGCCTCCATGAGGCACAGGGAGGGACAACTTTCTTTGGTGGGAGCTGATGTCATGCTGAGATCTGTGACATCAGACAACCACCACCTCTCTGCCATCACCGTGGAATTGAACACCTTGGTCTGAACTAACCGCTCAGCTCACTCCCAGGTCTCTGCTGGATGTCTGTGATGGGCCAGCTCTGGGCTGGGCAGTGTGAGAGGAGAGGACTCCACAGCACATGCGCATCCCAGTCCCTGCCCTCCGTTCCTTTCTCTAGGGCACCAATATGTGCTGGGACCCAAAGTCACAAATACAAAGGAACAGGACAGCCCCCGGTGGCAAGGAGCGTTCAACATAGGCTCCGTGACATGCGTAGCCTACCCTGTCGTGTTTCATAAAACACTAAGTACTCTGCTATTCCCAGAAAGAATTGGAGAGAAGTTTATGCATGATATTTAAATTACATTTACATTTTAGAAGCATCCAGAAAGCCCTTAGGAATAAGAAAAAGAGAATTATTCTGTGAATCTGGGATACGGTAATGGCTGTAATCGAAAACAATGTTTGCTCTGAGCTTCCTAGTAGCCAAAGTGAAAATGGAAGCAGGTTGAGAGGGGAAGATAAATGGAAATAAGGATAACAGTCAAAACTTACTGAGTGCTGACCGTGTGCCAGGCATTAAGAGCTTCATATGTAAAAACATGTTGGATATTCACAGTAACCCAGTGAAATAGAGCAGATTTCTCTTTCCCCTTTTACAGATGGCGAAACTGAGGCAAGAGAGAATAAGTAAGCAACTTGATCACGTGGCTAGCGAGATTTTAACTGGGAAATGTGGCTCGCAAGCCGCCTTAACACTTAGCCACTGTGCTATTCTGCCAGCCCCTTTACCTGTGCTTTGTCACTGGATTTGCAAAACTCTACCGGGCGGGTGTTATTATCTTCATTTGGGAACGATGTAACAGAGGCACAGAGAGGTGAAGTGACTTGCCCGAAGGTACACAGCGCGTCAGTGGCGGAGTGGGGCCCACCAACATCACTGCCCTTCGCCTCCAGCAGACTAGCTCAGCTCCACAGCACGAAGGTTCCAGAGCTCATGGCCTAACAAAAGGGCGCAAAGTTCAACCCAGGTGACGAGACAGGTCACACCTGAGAGGCAGTGGAATCCGGACGGCTCTCCCACAGGCCGCCCCTGCTGACAAAGGTCCCCGATGACTGGGGGTCTGGCAATGCCAAGGTGTTTGCTTTGCGCCTCTGGGTGGGTGAGTCATCTCAGAGCCCTGCGCCTGGCCCCTGCAGGTGGGGTTTGGAGGAGCTCACTTTGCCCTACCAGCCGACAAAGAGCCCCCAGGCCTTGGTGCAGAGCTCACAGGCCCTGTGGGAGTCTGACCTCAGGCAGGTCACTTCATTGCCGGGGATACAATGTCAAGGCCTAAATGATATAATTAATTCACAGTCTGGCTCATAGAAAGCACTTAGCAATTTTTAGCTGTTATCAATACAGTTAACCTGGCCCGGGTCTCTCTGTGGTCCACAGCCGCTCGACCCACGATGGACAGACACGAGTGCCTGCCTCGCCGGGGCCCCGGCTCAGTGAGCAAGGTCGGAGCAAAGGCAGTTAGCTCTGCCCCGTCCACGGCTCTACCTGCTTCTGGTATGAAGCAGCTGGTGAGTTTCAACCCGCGCCCTGCCTCTAACTGGCTGGGTGATCTGGGGCCAGACAATCCTCCTTGCTAGGCCTCAGTTTCCCTTCTGGAAACCCAGAGGCTTGGACTGAGGGGCTTACGCCTCTGACCGGCTGTGGCTTCATCCTTCGCGGCAATGCTCTCTAGCAGGGAGGCGGGGCCAGTCCTTGCCCATTTCCAGAAATGAGGAAAGCAATGCTGAGAAGGGGAAGGCTTTACCCCCGAGGCTGTCGTAGAGCAGAAGGGCGCTGTGGGGCGTGTGGAGCGGCGGACATGTGTGGACGTGGCCCGGGACAGAGTTGGGTTTGGATCCCAGCGCCTCCTCCACTGCTTTGCTGGAAGGTCACGAAGAAAACGCTTAACACCTTCCTGCCCTGACTCTCCAGCTGGAAGAGTGGGAGTGAGAGCCCCTGGCAGGGCGTGGTCAGGAAGAGGAGGGTGGCCCCAGGGCCTGGCCTGGCCCACGTGGTCCATCAGGAGGCTTTGTTATTCTTCACAAAAGGCCAATTTCAGCATCGCATCTCTCCCTGCTCCCAGGATGAGGGCACACAGGGCAGAGCTCGTCCAGAAGCCCACAGGCCTCTCCGCCTCATCCCACTCT
This sequence comes from Myotis davidii, assembly GCF_000327345.1. NCBI lineage: Eukaryota > Metazoa > Chordata > Mammalia > Chiroptera > Vespertilionidae > Myotis > Myotis davidii. Next base: position 4,381,737 of record NW_006352194.1, read on the forward strand.
CTCCCAGCTTCAGTTCCAGCCACGCTAGGACCTGTCAGCCTCCAGGAACCCACACTCTTGCTGGGTCTTTCCCCAAACTGCTCCCCCTCGTTGGTGCGCACTCCCTTCCCTCTGAGCCAGGTCAACTCCCAGCTCACCTTTCCCACTGCCTATGAGTGCCACTTCCTCCAGGAAGCCTTCCCTGGCCTCCCTTCCAGACCTGATTCTCCCTGACAACTTCTGAAGCAGTTGTCTAAGATGTGTTCGTCCCATGTCTGAGATGTGCTTTGATGACAGTCTGTCCTGCCACCAGGCTCTAAGTTCCCTGAGGGCAGGCATCTAGCGTGGTCTCCCCACTGCCACACCCCGGCCCAGGCCTGGCCACAGCAGGCACTCAGTCTTTATTGATCAGAGCAGAGGTGATCACTGTGTGGTCAGGGGTCCTTCTCACCAGGTCTTGGTGGCAAAAGAGAGAAGTTAAACTTACCCTGCTGTTTCCCCACTTTGCCGGCTGATTGTGGGATGTGGAATGACATGGGGACATGCTTTGAAAAATAAGCCGGAGATTGTCACGGAAACCAGATGAGCACCAGATAGACACCCCAGTCACAACCATGACAGATGCCTCCCGTGCTGCTGATCTGCCCGAGGCCCAGCCTGAGCCCTGCCGGACAACATCAACACAGGCCCCCACTGCCAAGCACCCACAGCATCAGGCTCCTGCACCGACTTTCACTATCTCATTAAATTCTCACAACCCCATGATGCCGGGTTTGCCACTCTCTTTTACAGATGAAAGAAACAGACCCAGAGAGGTGAAGTCACTGGCCCAAAATCACACTATTAAAAAGGAGACAGAGAGAGGGAGGGAGAGGAAGAGAGAAATGAAAACATCAATGATGAGAGAGAATCATTAATCAGCTGCCTCCTTCCTTCCCCTCTACTAGGGATCGAGCCCATAACTGGGGCATGTGCCCTGACCAGGAATCGAACCGTGACCTCCTGGTCCATAGGTTGACGCTCAACCACAGAGCCACACCTGCCCAGCTGAGTTCTTTATTTTTAACTGGGGTATAATGTATATATAGTCAGGGCACAGATCTTTAGGGTTCAGCTCAACGAATTTCCCAAAAGTACACCCCCACGGAACTACCACCCAGAAAGTGCCTCCTGTCCTTCCTCACCACCCCGACTTCCATCACCATGGGTTAGTTTTGCCAGCTTCTGAAGTTCCTAGGAATGGAATCATTCCGTGATCTTTGGTGCCTGGCGTCTAGCACTCAGCATAATGATTTTGAGATTTATCCATGATGCTTTGCTATCAGAAGTTTATTCTTTTTTATTGCTGAGTGGTATTCCACTGTGTGAATCCACAGTTTACTTACTTTATCTATGGGCATTTGGGTCTTCCCCAGTTTGGGGCTATTAGGAGTAGAGCTTCTGTGAACGTTCTATTCTAGTCTAGTATCTGCCTTGGAGAACATGTGCACTCCTTGCATTTAAGTGCACACCAACCGGGGAGTGCAACTGCTGGGCCATGCGGTAGACATACGCTTAGCTTTATTAGAAACGGCAAAACTGTTTTCCAAAGGGGTTATGTGATTGATTTTATTCGCATCATCGCCCCAATCTGTTTCTTAGGAAAATTATGATGTGGAGTGATTTTATAATTTTGGATCAAAGTGATTTATTGTGTTAATAATAAAATGTGATTTGAATCTTTTTAATACTATTGGGTGATTTCCATTAGAAACAAATTCACAAATCAATGATAAACCCCTTGTCAGACCTCCTATGTGCCATTTGGGGCTCGGATCAATGTGGCTCCATTAATGGCCGATCTGGACCCCAGGCCAGGCTTCCTGACTCAGAGCACGGGGGTTCCAGTGCAGGCGCAGACAGAGTTACCATCTATGGTAGTATAGAAAGAGGCCTACTATGTGCCAGGCACTATACTCAGAGCTTTTCTTCATCTCCTTCCATCCTCCCAAATGCCTTATGAATCTGTAATCACTATCCCATTATACAGAGGGGGAAACTGAGGCTCAGAGAGAAGGGTGTTGGTCTGGGTCTCACAGGTATATGGAAAGGGTGCCTCCTGGTATTGGAGGTCAGTAGCCTATCAGGACACTGGAGATGGCCTGGGCACTGTTGAGCCCTGGGTTGATGTGACGATTAATAGCCAATGTACCCTCAAGAGTCCGATGCCTAGCACAGAGCCTACTCAATAAAGGCTTGTTGGCAACTGAATGACCAAGTGAGTGTAGCTAATGTCCAAATGCAAATGGAACAGGACCCCTCGGCAAATCTGGGGGTGGAGCTTCTCTGCGCAGAAAGGCAACATCAAAGCACACGGGATAGAGCTGATGGGTCCTGTTCTCCTCTGATGTGGGTGAGGCCGAGGAGTTGGGGACATTGTATGGAGCTTCGGCTCCCAGCTTCCCCCCAACCCTGTCCACTGACCTTCCCTCCATCACTCCTGGATAATCCCATGCCTACGGCACACGCAGGAAGTGCTGTCTGTCTCCGGCCTGTCTTGTTCTGGGCATCTTCCTATATCCGCCGGGCAGTCTTGCTGTTAGGACCCTGTGGCTTGACCACACCCTGAGCCAAGTTTTCAAGGGCATTTGAGTCCCCGGCTCACACGGACCAGGAGGGTGATGTACACAAGCCCCATGAGCAGGGGGCTGGGGCTGCCCCTGGTGTGTCTTGTCTCAAAGCCAAAATCCATTCGCTGGGTTCTCCGAAGCCCAGGGTCTGAACGGTTGCCACTGAGTGTCAGAAGGACAGGTTAACCGAATGTATGTGATCACAGGCAGGTGGTGGGCCGTGGGTCCCCTCCAGAGCTACTGTGGGAGACAAATCCTCCCCCTACTCACCCAGGGGCTTGGGGCAAGCCCTTCTCTCAGCCTTGGCTTTCCACCTGTAATAGGACAAGTGTGCGAGGGAAATAAAATGGTGCAGGGGTGTGGGGTGGTGAGGATGTGCATGGCCTTGGAGGCCCAGGCCAGGTTCAAATCCCAACTCTACCACTTCCCACTGGGGTGCCTTACCCTCACGGAGCTTCGGCTTTCTCAGCTCTAAACCAGAGCCCACTGCAGAGGTGGCACGGAGGGCGCGGCCCGTTTTACGCTCTCATGCAGGTTGACTATTCCTCGTTGTTTTTTTGTGACTATTATTATACTGAGCCAGAGCCAACGTGAGAAACAGATGGAGTTTTCTTGAGAAACCGATGGAGGCTTCTTGCTGGGAAGAAAACCAGGCTGCCGGAGCCAATGCCTCCTGCCTTTCCTGCGGCTGTTCACTCCGTATCTCCAAACAGGAGGCACAGAGGGGCCACAGTCCACTCACTCACTCATCAGGTATTTAAGTGCCTACTATGTGCGGGGAGTTATCCTAAGTGTCAGGCAAGGGGCGCCTAATGTGTAACGACGCATCTGGACAGGGAATCCCCTTATCTCCCTGGGAGAGACAAGACGCCTTGGGACTTAGATAAGAGGGAGACTAGGGGCGGTGGGCTGGGGGGAGAGCGGCCAGGTGTCAGCAGGGGAGGGAAAACAGACGGCTCCAGGAACGCGGCCTTAAGAAGTTTTACTTAGAAGGAGGATAAAGTGGAGGGCACGGACTCTCGAGGTGTCAGTTTAGGGAGACAAGTCCCAGCAGCCCCAGGGTGAGAAAGGCGATGTCTCCCAGGGCTGCTGCTGGAGGGAGAGCCTCAGGAGGCAATGGAGGGGAGTGACAGGATGGGGGAGGGGCAGGTCTCCAGAGCCATCGCCACCCCCACTGCCCACCTTTAGCTGGAACCCACTGAGCCACTTGGCACCCTCCTGGCCAACAGAGCCAGGCCTTTGTTGCTGGCTAGGAGGAGCCCACTGTGGGTAGGACTGCCCCTCCCTCCCCTGCAGGAGAGGCCCCAGGCATGGGTAGCGGAGGTGGATGGCGAGGAGCAGTGTGGACCAGCTGGGGTGCTGATCCCCGCCTCCAACAAGAGAAGGTTTGGCCAGGCAGGGGCAGCTCACACTCACAGGGTATTGACTCCAAGGGGACCAGGTTAAGAGATTTACACATAAGGCCCACAACCTAG
>NW_006352194.1:4385993-4394721 GCF_000327345.1 Myotis davidii
GTTTCTCTTCTGCTCCCTGTCTTACCGATGTGGAAACGGAGGCTCAGAGAGCTGCAGGACCGAGGCCAGGCCACAGAGCAGGAGGCGTGGCGGCGCCAGCACAATGCCTTGTGCTCTAACTGGAGGGCTTCTTGGGCTAAAGAGGGTGGGGCTGGGCTCCAGAAGAAAATGCAGGTGTGGGGAAGGGCGTTCAGGGCCAAGGGAACAGCAGGAGCAAAGGCAGGGTGGTATGAAAGGGCAGGGTGAGTGCAAGGAATGGCAAGACGCTGAGGGTGCCAGGACACAAGGCTGTGGTGACATCAGAGGGTCTCAACTAGGCACAGTGCGCCCTGCCCCTACTACTGGCATTTGGAAAAGCCAGGAGGCAGTTGGGGTCAGTATGACAACAACCTGGGCTGACGACCATGCTTGCTCAATGCTGATGCTAACGCAGTGCCCTGCGACCAGCTAGCCTGCAGGCCCCCAGGGCCACGGTGCGACCTGTGGAGGACTGTCAGGGCCACGTGAGCAGGGGAGGTGCTCCTGGCATTTCGCAGGCTCGTGCGTGGCATTAAACACCCAGCGATGGGCAGGACAATCCCACAAGAGGAGGAACTGTCCTGACCAAAATATGAACACCAACCTCGTTTTTTAAAAAAAAAGCATATTAGGCTAATCATGATGCCTGCTCCCCCAAAGAAGGAAACCACCCCAATGCCTGTTGCTGAAGAGAATTCAGTGAGGCCAGGTGATGGGCATCACCCAGGTGGGAAGGGCCCGGCTGCCCTGGTACCACTGATACGATCTCGGGGTCACAGGGGACCTCAAGCTGAGCACAAGGAAGCAGCAAAAGGCTCAGGCAAATCGTTTGGGCCTGAAGCTTCAAAAAAGGGGTTTATTTAGATAATCCCTCCCCAGGCCTCCCTGCCTCAGCGCCCGGTTTCTCTAAGGATTTATTTTGTGAAAATGTCTCTCTCAACAAGTAAGTTATCCTACCCTGAGCCGATGAGGGAATTCTTCTCTGCCTTCAAAACCACAAACCCTGGGCAGCCCTTCTGCGGCCCGGCACAACTTTCTGCAGCGTCAGGTTATGAATCACTCATCAAATCCGAGTCTGATTCCGGGCCAGACTGGGTGCCTGGGGGAGGGGAGCCTGCCTTCCACTCCCAGCTCAGGGGCTGCGGGGCGCTGTGGGCTCAGGCTCGGACCAGTTCCTCCCAGCTCTGACTCCCCAGGGGTCACCTCCACGTGATGCCAGAAATGCCCAGACTGGGTTCAGGCTGGTCTCTACCCCAGGCCCCCCGCACAGATGAGCTCCTTGAGGCCTTGGAACAGCCAGGTGAGCTACGTGTGGTTAGCCTAGTTCAGAAATGAGGCTCAGGCAGGGGGTGATGTGGTGAAAAGAAAAAAAAGTGCAAGGACTAAGAGAGGCTATAGGGGTTTGACGCCTAAACCCTGAGCATGCCTCAGTATGCCCACCCAGACTCCTGAGTGTGCGGCTCACTGCTGATGCCCCAGTGGTGCCATCCACAGCCTGCCAGGCTGCAGGGCCATAACGTCTGACCTTTAAATGAAGGTGGGGGCACTTGGGCCCTAGGGGTTCCTCCATCTTGGGTCAGGAGCACCTCTATTCCTCCCTGCCAACCTCAAGGCCCCTCTCACATCTCATCTCCCCTGGAAACCTCTACAACAGAGCCCTGGCACATAGTAGGTCCTCAGCAGACATTTACTAAATGCAAAGAATGAATAAATGAACAAAATGACCAGTAATGCTATATGCGCTAGGTAAATGGCGACAGAAGATAGGAATGAACGGATAGATGGGTGTGGAAAGTACAAGGAACTCACGTGGATTTGAATCCTGACTCTGTCACTTACTAGTTGGGTGACTTCAGGGAAATGACTTTGCTCCTGTGAGCCTTGGTTTTCTCATCTGCCAAATGGGGATAATGGGAGCACCTACCACAGGAGTTGTTATGAAGATGCAGCTGGACACGGCACCTGGCATCTGGGCATGCTCAGAGGCGGGAACTATCATTATTATTTACAACCGATGCTTGAGGGCTTGGGACCAAGAACCTTTGAGGTTTCCTGCCTTTGAAAAGATCAACACAGCCACGAAGAGAGAGGCATATTTAGGAACAAGAAAATGATAAAGGAAGAGAGGAAGGGAAGCTAAGACCAGACTCCCAAGTGAATAAAGCCATCTGTGCTTCTCTGTAAAGCATTCCCCAAGCGGGGGCGGGGCCAGGCTGAGTCCCCGAGAATCCTTCCGGTCCCAAAGTGGGGATTTCTCAGCTCTGAGATGAGTTGGTGGTGTTGTTGTTTTTCCACTTTAAATGGTTTCCTTAGGTCCTGACTCAAAGACCTCTTCAAGGCCAGCTGATAAAAGAGCCACCTTGTTCTGGTCCGAACTCTAATTCTAGGGTCTACCTAGTTTTCAAAGCATCAGAGAGCTTGCCCGTTATCATCACTTCCTCCTACTTTCAAGGTCTTGTGGGGGCGTCTCACTGAGTAGTAAAACCTTCTAGGATTGAAGAGGAAGTTATTTTTATGGGCAGACAATGTATTCCTTCCTTCATTCCTTCCTTCCTTCATAAAGCACTGGTTTGACAGCATGCTGGTAACGGATATGCTAGGCACTGGTGGTGACAGAGGTAAGAAAGTCTCTATATTCTGTCTAGTGGGGGAGGCCAGTGTGCACAAAACCAGCCATACCTTAGTGCAGTGGTTCTCAACCTTCCTAAGGCCGCCACCCTTTCATACAGTTCCTCATGCTGTAGTGACCCCCAATTTCATTGTTACAAACTGAACATAATTAAAGCATAGTGATTCATCACAAAAACAATATGTCATTATATATGTGTTTTCCGGTGGTCTTAGGCGACCCCTGTGAAAGGGTCATTCGACCCCCAAAGGGGTCACGACCCACAGGTTGAGAACCGCTGCCTTAGTGTTATAAGATCATCTACAAAAGAGTTGTGGACAAAGGGCTGGGGGTGGGTATAGAGCAGGATATACGGAGGGAACATTTGAATTGGGCCTTGAAGGATGACCAGGAGTTAACTGGATAGAGAAGTGGGAGAAGGGCAATCAAGCATTCCAGCCAGCAGCGAGGGCCTTAATGAAGCGAAGGTCAGGGGGAACAGGAATTTGTGACATAGCTATGAAACCTAGAACTTAAGGATGAGAATGACATGGACAGGCAGGGCAGCCAGCAGGGGCCGGTCACCAGACAGCTGGGTTAATAAACTAAGAGAAGGGGTTTGACTTTGACTTTTTAGAGAACAAGGAGCCCAAGGTCTGAGCAGGGGAAAAGTATGGTCTGAGCTGCAGTTTTGTGGTTTTTTTAAAATATATTTTTTATTGATTTCAGAGAGGAAGGGATGGGGGGAGAGAGATAGAAGCATCAATGATGAGCCCGGTCAGCATAGCTCAGTGATTGAACACTGACCCATGAACCAGGAGGTCACGGTTCGATTCCCGGTTGGAGCACATGCCCAGGTTGCAGGCTCAGTCCCCAGTGGGGGCTATGTAAGAGGCAGCGGATCCATGATCCTCTCTCATCAGTTATGTAGGAGGCAGCTGATAAATGATCCTCTCTCATCATTGATGTTCCTATCTCTCTCTCTCTCCCTTCCTCTCTGACATCAATAAAATTAAAAAGAAAAAAGAAAAGAAGGAAAGAAACATTAATGAGGCACTGCGTCACGGCCCAAGATTCCTAGTCAGGCCAAGGGCTGGGCTCACAGATTCCCAGAGGCCTCTGGGGGGAGCCCCAAGTTCTTGGCTGTGCTTCCCCTTCAGAATCCACTCCGAGAGCCATTGCCAAGGTGGCAGCAGACATCTCTGAGCCAGTCAGCGGCCCTCAGCCCCCGCTCCCCCCAGCTCCAAAGAGGGGGGCAGGCTCATTCCCGCGTCTCCATCAGCGAAGTTCCATTATCCTCCAAGACCGGGTGACCCCCTGCTGCCACCCCACAGTGCACTGGGAAGAAAAGCTCCTCTCTGACAAGAAAGCCCCATTCCAGGCTGAGCCCGGGGTCCGGGCAGCGCCTTTATCCGCGGTGACCCTGCCACCGTGTCAGCCGCACAAACGCGTCGGGCTGCCCCACCCTCAAAGGGCCTTGGCTGAAGCTGTGAGGGGGCCTCCTCCTGGGGCCGATGGGAACCAGACTGCGGCCTGCGGGCCCCATTGATGCTCCCAGACCCCTTCCCACCCCCTGAGGAACCATGCTCTGGCCAGCATGGTGACCAAGGAGGGTTTGCAGGGTGGGGAGGCAGCTAAACGAAGGCCCTGCTCAGGCACTGGGAAGGGGGGCCCGAGGAACTCTTTGTACTACCTCCAGAATTATTTGGGAGGAAAAGTTGAAGGGTGGAGGCTTTTGTGCCCCAGGGCCCAGCCCCCCGCCCTCATTCCCAGTAGCAACCAAGCAAGAGGGGCCTCCTGGTCCCCAACCTTCCCCCAGACCTGCCGGCTCCCTCCTCACCCAATTCCCCTCCCAGTTCAGTCCTGCCCAGGAGGAAAGGGAGGCCTACCCCTGACCAGCCTCCTGCAGACAACCCATCTGCACACTTTTAGAGCCTAGGCGATGTGTCCCCTTCCATCCCCCACTTATGGCAACAATAACGATGACTAACTACTATTATCTTCATTGCACACCTCCTCTGTGCCAGGCAAGGGGCTGTGTGCCTCTGTTTTATATGATCACTGTCATTTGGCTGATGGAGAACTGAAGCTCAGAGAGGGAAAGCAGCCTATCTAAGGCCACAGAGCACGTAAGTGGCTGAGGCAGGATTTGAACTCAGGCCCATCAGACTTCAGAGCCCACCCTCTTGACCACCACACAAGACTCCCGAGGCTACTAATGAGGGACGAACAGGCAGAAGCCGGCTCTGGGCCTTGTGCTGAAGCTGAAGAGGCCTCCTCCTGGGGCCCATGGGAACCAGACGGGGGCCTGCAGGCGCCATTGATGCTCCCAGACCAAAGCCCAGCTCTGCATCTATCACCCCCTCTCCCCCGCCCCGGCCCTACGTGCAGACGAATTTCCAAAGAGCGCTGAGTGTCCTATAAGAATTATGAGGCTGTCCAGGGTGGGAGGCAATTTTGGGGAAGGGAAACTCCCATAATTTAAGCCAAACAGTGCGGCTTAAATTGCAGATTTTCCAGTCATACAGAGCTTTCTAAGCAAATTCCTCGGAGAGAGGGGTCCCTCAGACTCCTAGGAAGCGGAAGAAGAGCCATCGTGCGGGGGCTTCCCCGGGAGCTAGACCAGCCTGGTCCTCGGGCACTCTCCCTGCTCAGGCCGAGGGGCAGTCAGCACACTCTCCTCTCCCAAACGCAGGAGCTAACAACGACCTTGAACTTCCTCGGGACAGCCTCTGCAGGATGCTGCAACACTGTGCCCCTCCCAGGACAGGGCCAAAGAGCACAACCTTCAGAGTCGGGCAGAGCTGGTTCAAATCCCTGCTCTGCAAGCTCAGTGAGCGTTTGCCTCCCTGAGCCTCCGTGTCTCCACCTTGCAGCACTGCTATGAGGATTAAACGAAATAACCTACGTGAGGCAACAAATGCCCTGCCTGCCACAAAATAGGCGCTCAATGAAACATGATCTCACTCATTTGTGGAATATAGAGAACTACATAGACTGATGAACAGGGACAGATCCAAAGACAGAGAAACAACGGTCAGACTATCACTCCCCAGAAGGAAAGTAGGGGAGGGAGGGGGTAAGGGGAAGAGATCAACCGAAGGACTTGTATACACCCATACAAAGGACTTGTATGCATGCATATAAGCCAAACCAATGGACATAAACAACAGGGGGAGGAGAGCAGGAGTGGGGAGGTGGGGAGGTTGGGGGTTATGGGGGGGATGAGGACACACTTGTAATACCTTAACCAATAAAGAAATTAAAGATAAAAAATAAATAAATAAAACAACGCTGTCACCATTATCCTAGCACCGCAGAGCAAGAAAACCGAGCGTTTAACTTGCGAGTTCCCTGAGTTTGTATACAAAGGCATGTGTGCCTGTGTTTATTTTAGCTGAGAGGTGGGGAGGTCATCGTGTTTGTCAGCTTCTCATGACTCAAAAGAGCCACAGCCACAGCCAAAGAAAGCTGACATTCCTGTAGCACTCTTTGGGGGCATACACATTTTCAAGCCTCAGTTTCCCCATCTGAAGACGGGGGACCCCTGCCCCGCTTGTCTCGCAAGGGTGTTTCAAGGCTCAGTCGAAGACTGTGGGGGTGAATTGTACGAGGTGTGTGTGAGGGTGAGGGGCAGCAGGGCCAGCTGCCCACAGGCCAGGCCACAGCGGGGCCTGGTCTCCGAGTGGGGCCCCCAGCAGAGCTCCACTTCCCCGATCAGGAGCTCCGGATAAGGGCAGCTTCTTGCCTGTGCTTGTATTTTTGGAAGCTGGGAGGACAGTCAGAGTCCTGGATTCAACTCCTGGCTCCGTCCCCACCAACTCCAGCCAGCCTGATATAACAGCTATGAGCATGGGCTTTGGAGTTGGAGCACGGGTTCAAATCCCAGGTCTGCCGCTTACTGGCTGTGTGGCCTTGGGCAAGTTCCTGAACCTCTCAGAGATTCAGTCTTCATCTCTGGAAAACAGAGCTAATAGTCCTGGCTCACAGTGACAGATTCCACAAGGCAACATGACTCCCGGAAGGCCGCAGTATATGCTAATGTGAACCCACTTTGTAAAGTCCACACCGTGCTAATAACTTTTGTCATCCTAGCATCACTCATCACCGCGTGACCTTGCACAAGTCCTTTGTCTTCCAGGTCTTCCATCTGAAGGGGCTGACTAGACAGGCAGCCGAGGAGACACACAGAGGATTTGGAGTCCTGGGTTTGAATCAGGGGGAAAAAACCCATTTGGGCAAATTCTTTCACCTCTTTGAGCCTCAGTTTCCTCATCTGTATTATGGGCCCCATTCTTCATCTGTCTTCAATAGACACTGAGTTTGGATATATAATGCTGCTGGTAAAAACAGGAAAATGGTGTGGCCCTACCTCCAGGGGGTAGATCATAGGGAGCTGCTGTGAACACGCCTGGTGAACACAGGGAGCAACAGTGTTAGCGTTTGTTAAAGGTCCCCAAAGGGCCTCCATTCCAAGTCAGGAAATAAAGAGGGCTCCCTAAATACTTACCGGCTGTGCAAAAGAACCTTCTAGCACAAGCACAAAAGGCAGCTTTAACATCTAGCCGTGTGTGTGTGTGTGTGTGTGTGTGTGTGTGTGTGTTGGGGGTGTCAGATGAAATGAGGTCATATGAAAATGGACTAGTTTCATTTCAACACGGCATTTAAAAAATAATCTTAATTATATGAATATGGGGAAAGTTTTTCTCAAAAATTAGAAAGAACTGTGAGAGCCACCCTCTGCCCTCCACCCCCTCCCGAGACCTCCCTGAATCCTCCTACCTTCCACCTCCGGGATATCTGCCCACCACCTTCTCTCTGCCCCCCTCACCTTTCCCAGGCCCCCGCAGCTCTTAGCTCCCGCTTCTGGGAGGTAGCTGGCCACACATCTGGGCAGAAGGGAGCCAGAATTCACTGAGCCCCACCCTCTGAGCCCTTTCCAAATGGGTTCTTATTTCATCCTCACAGCAACCCTGGGAGGCAGGGCTTCTCATTATATCCCCTCTGCACAAGCAGGGAAACTCATCACCCCAAGGGCTCAGAGAGGCCGCTCCCCAGTCTGAGGTCACACAGCCTGGAAATGCTCTACCTGGTGCTGAAGTACAGTCCTTCCCTCTAGAGGGCGCTGTCTCCTGGGGCCACTGCTTCTGGGCTCTGACACCCAAAGGGGAAACCCAGGACTACTTGAACCAAGGATCAGGCAAATTCCAACTGGACATGGGCCAGGGGCAAAGCTGGACAGAGTGTTCCCGGCTCTGGCTTCTGTGCTCTGCCTGCTACACAATGATGCTGACGTGTATTAAGCACTTACTATGTGCCACAACCTAATAAGGTAGGGCCTATTACTATCCCCATTTTACCGATTAGGAAACTTGTCCTGTCTCACCTAGCAAGAGCTGGCACCAGGATTCGAACCCAGCTGGTGTGGTTGCAGAGCAGCTCGGTCAGCTGCCCCCCGTGGCGGCCCCAGCCCCGCTTTACTTAATCATCTTGGGCCCAACACATACCTTTTGTTTAACTCAGTTTTCTTACAAAAAGGCTTAGTCCCCTCCATAACACACATTAAGCGCCTGCTGTGTCCCAGCACACAGCAGGCGCTTAATGTGCGCAGGTCCAAGGATGCTGGCCGTGAGGTTCTGCAGGCCAGGCCAGAAGGTGCCGAGTCTCATCCTCTCATCCTACAGAGATGGACCAGGGCCCACCGAGGGAAGAAATGTATTCAGTCGCCCGGCAAGTCCTGCCCAAGCTGGACCTGGATCCGGATCAGACTTCCCTGTGCCTCTGTCCTCCATCCCCCAGAACAGTCTCGCACATGCTGGCATCACCAATGCAGCTGCCAGGGGATCAGGTTGTTAATAAATTATTGCTTTATGTTAGAAATAAAAAGATAACTGCTTCTACATCACAAACCCCAGCAGAGCCTCCTGGGGCGAGTGGAGGGGTGAAGGGTCAGGGTGAGAAGAGACACACAGTGCTGCCCCCCCCACCCCCGCAACCGAATGAAGGACATCGGGGAGCAAAATAGGGGCCATCTATCAGCAGGTCTGTCCCCCCACCACCCCTCACCTCCCCACCCCTCCCCCCTGCTCCCACGCCAGGCCC
>NW_006352194.1:4394924-4395547 GCF_000327345.1 Myotis davidii
CCCCTGCTTCGTCCATCCGTGTCCCCACAGCAGTCAGACTGGCGCTTTCTAAACACAGGTCAGATCCTGCAGCCTCCTCAAAACCCTCCACCACTCCCATCTCACTCGAGGTAGACACTTAAGTCCTGGCCATGGTCCCCTCCCCCTGAGGTCCTCCCCCAGTCCCTCCTCCACCTCCTGCTCCAGCCCACTGGCCTCCTTTCACACTCCTGCCCCAGGGCCTTTGCCCTGACTGTTTGGGACACCCTCCCCCAGCGCCTTCTCCCTCGCGTCACTCAGACCTCAGCTCAGATGCCGGGCCTGAGCGCTCTCCTCCAGCCGGCCCCTCATCCTCCTTTCTCGGCTCTCGTTTGCTTCTTGGCACCATCACCACCTAACCAGCTCACTGGGTAGTACTTTCGGTCTTGCCCACTAGAAGGAAAGCTCCATAGGGCGGGACAGTCCACGTTGCCCGCTGTACTTGTCCACAGTCACATGGACAAGAGGCTTGGCTATCAAGGCACTGGGGCTGCAGACGCCCAAAGGCCAGGAACCCCTCCTCCCCCTGCACCACCCATCTGAGTGCCAGAGATCTTAGTGTACATCCCTCCACACTCAGCCACTATGCGCCCCCCCCCCCCCCC
>NW_006352194.1:4396100-4398504 GCF_000327345.1 Myotis davidii
AAGTGTCAGAATCCTCCCCCGTCCATCTAGGAGAAGCAAAATCCCAGGAGGCGAGTGTGTGAGCTCCCGAAGGCAAGGTCCATGATGCCTGACTCACTTCAGATCCCCCGCCCCCACCCGGGGGCCTGGCCGTGTGCCAAGCCCCTGCAGACTTCAATACCAGTCTGCTCAATTAAAGGGGGATGACGGGTGTCACAGCACTCTGCCAACTGTCACCCAAAAGAACAAACAGAAGCGTATCTTCCTCCTGCTTATCCCAAGGACCGTTCAGTCATTCCATCATTTATTCTTCCAATCAGCACGTACTCACCCAACACCTACTATGGGCCAGACACTATGCTAGGCCCGGGGAAACTAGCGATGGAGCAATTCCATCATGGTCCCTGCTCTTGTGGAGTTTATAGTTTGGGAGGAGAGATAGAGAGACACTCAAGGAAACACTACTTATTTTCAAATGATGACTTTGACAAGTGCTGCAAAAGATTGGCCTGTGGAGCTCTGAGGAGCTCAGGGAAAGCGTCCCTGGAAAAGTGGAGCATGGGTGAGAGTTAACTGGGTGATGAGGGAGGAGGGACCAACCTGTGCAAAGTCTCTGTGGTGGGAGGAAGCCTAGGAAGTAAGAGGGACTGAAGGGCCAGAGTGGCTGGAGCTGCAGGACCAAGTAAGTATGTGATGGAGACGAGCCACAGAATGGGCTGCAGCCAGACCAAGCAAGGGGAAGGGTGGGTCTTTATCCCGAAAGCAATAAGGAATCATGGAAATGTTTTAGAAAAACATGATTGCACTTAAAATCCAACCCCAGGCCAAGTTCTCCTAATATAGGTGTGCCTGTCTCTGTGTCCCAAGTATGGCCAGGGTTGGGGAGTGTCAGTCTCGAGTCCCCCAATTTGGAGGTTTCAAGGCAAAAGGTCCTCTCCTCCCAGCATCTCATGCCGAGGTGAGCTCACCCACCACTCGGAGAATTCGGCATCCTCAAAGGCCTCGAGGTGCCCGCTGGCTGAGGTCTACTCGCTGGCCGAGGTCTGCTCAACAGCACAGTTGTCGCAGAGAATTAACATCCACCCTGAAATTCAGGAAACTCAGTGTGGCTCCCCCTGTGATCCTAACGGGGAGGCATTACCCCGAGTGAGCAGATTATCAGGATGTGTAATTTCTGGAATAAACACAGCTGTGTTTGTTTCTCCGCATAGTGCTCCAGGCAGAGCGGCAGCCCGGTCCGCCGCGTGCAGCTGGAGCCTCGCACCTTGGCACAGACACCGTCAGGGCCCTGAGAAAGCTCCTCCCCATGGTCACAGGGCACTGGATCCAGGCAGCACTGTCTGGAGGCCACCGAGGTGCAGGTGTTACAATCCCAGGAGGGGAAGCGAGCGTCAAGAAACCTCCAGGCCTTTTCCCTTCGGAATGGGGTTGGTCATAATCGGCAGGACAACCCAGAGCTGCGGGAAGTCCATGCGCAAGGACCCTGAGAAGGTCAGAGGCCAGCTCCGGAACTTTCCAGTTGGGAAAACGAGGGTCCAGGGAAGGGGAATGAGGAGAATAGGGCAACTAGCAGTCCCAGAGCAGGGTCTAATCCAGCCGTGGGCAAACTATGGCCTGCGGGCTGGATCCGGCCCGTTTGAAATGAATAAAACTAAAAAAAAAAAAAGACCGTACCCTTTTATGTAATGATGTTTACTTTGAATTTATATTAGTTCACACAAACACTCCATCCATGCTTTTGTTCCGGCCCTCCGGTCCAGTTTAAGAACCCATTGTGGCCCTCGAGTCAAAAAGTTTGCCCACCCCTGGTCTAATCCCCACTCCATTGCCCAGGTATCCTATAACCACGGGCAAGTCATATGCAACCTTTCTAAGCCTCAGTTTCGCCATCTGGAAAGTGGGGACAATCATATCTATTCCTCAGGGCAGTTTTGAGGATTAAGCAGGATGTGAAGGGCTTTGTGTAGCACCTGGCACCTTGTAAGAAGCCCTTAAATGATGGCTGCTCTTCATTCATTCATTGACGGATTACTGAGCACCTACTATATCCCAGGCACCATGCTGGACCCTTGTAAACAACAGACAAATGCCTGCCTTTTGAAGCATCCATTCTTACAGTGAGAAAAACACTGACTAGATGTCTTATTTTTATCAGTATTATTCCCATTTTACAGAAGCGTGAAGTTCAGAATGGTTAAGTCATTTTAAAGATGCCCATTATTTAGCCCTGGCCGGTGTAGCTTAGTGACAGAGCCTCAGCCTGTGCACCAAAGGATCACAGGTTTGATTCCCGGTCAAGGGCAAGTCCCTAATGCAGGCTTGTTCCCGCCCTCGTAGAGGCGCATTCAGAAGACAACCAATCGATGTCTCTCTTTCACACAGATGTTTCTCTCCCCACCCCTTCCCTTCCACTCCCTCTAAAGAA
>NW_006352194.1:4398549-4408202 GCF_000327345.1 Myotis davidii
TAAAGCCCATTACTTATTTTTATCCCACTTCATTCTCAAAAGGACTAAAGGCAGATGTTAAATACTGCATCCAAGTCTCTACAGCTTGAAAAGATAGCCATTGACTTTATTTTTAAAAATATATTTTTATTGACTTCAGAGAGAGGAAGGGAGAGAGAAACATCAATGATTAGACTCATTGATCAGCTGCCTCTTGCATGCCCCCTATTGGTGGTTGAGTTTGAAACCTGGGCATGTGCCCTGACCTGGAATTGAACCCTGACCTCCTGGTTCATGGACGGATGCTCAACCATTGAGCCACACTGGTCCTTGGGAAGAGTTTTAGTGGTTATGCACCCAGCCCCAGGTGTCAGGCCTGCAACTGGGCCTCCATCCCTTTCTGGGCCTCTGTTTCTCTACATGTCCAGCTCCAGCATTTTCTATTCAGGGGTGACTCCTGGGGCACCGCTTGGGTTGTTCAGGATCTTTGGAGGAGCTGAACCTCAGCAGAGGTTCACAACCCCACAACCTTTCCCTGACACCAAGGGGTGAACTGGGGGGAGGGGGGCAGGATACTGAGGAGTTTTCTGGGAGCTGGAGGGCTTCAACCAGGCTAGAAGGGGGTCCAGACAGCGGTCCTCCCCTGACATGCTCACTCTGCCATGGTCCCCACCACCCTGACCCCCCGCCCATGACCAGAGTAGCCAGCTGGGCAGAGCCAGCTGGCTTAATCAAGGCCAACCTCCTACAGCCTCTCTCAACCTCTAGCCTGCGTCCCCCTGTTCTTGCTCCATCCCCCAAAGCCCCTTTCCAGCCTCCACCTCTTGGCTCAGGCTGTTCCCTCTGCTAAGAACACCCTTCATTCCATCCACTGTGTGTCCTACCTGGCCAATATGCCTTCCCCACCAGCCCTTTGCACCCAACAGATTCCATCTTACACACAAGTATGTAGTCATCACATCACCAAACATCTCTGAACCTGCTTTTTTAAAATCTGCAAAACAAGTGTTAATAACTATTATGCAGGATTGTCAAGGGGAATAAATGAGAACATGCTAGAAAAGCAGCTAGCATGGTGCCTCGCACTTAATAGGAACTCAATGGTGGGAGGCTGCCATTGTGATGTTGATGACAGAAGAGGAAGACAAGAAAGAGAAAGGGAGAAGGGGAAGTTGCTATTTTAAATTTTTTGTCACTTGTTAAATGAGAGAATATAGCATAATATATCTAACCTTCTATCCATTTTAGTTCTAAATCAGAGGTTCTCAACCTGTGGTCGCGACCCCTTTGGCGGTCGAACGACCCTTTCACAGGGGTCGCCTAAGGCCATCCTGCATGTCAGATATTTACATGACGATTCATAACAGTAGCAACATTACAGTTATGAAGTAGCAACAAAAATAATTTTATGGTTGGGTCACAACATGAGGAACTGTATTTAAAGGGCCAGAAGGTTGAGAACCACTGCTCTACTGGCATATACCATTTTCACATCAGAATGTCTATTTTGTTTAATTCTGCTCTCTGTCCCCAGCATCCCGGAGGCTTTCATAAATTATTACTGAATAGGTGGACAGGTGAATGGATGGACGGGTGGGTGGATGGATGGAAGGAGAGTGGGATCATGGGAAGGAAGGGAGGGTGTATGGACAAATGAATGGAAACAGGTAATCTGGACGAGGCTGAGTGTGCTATCCCAGCAGCCGAGGAGCAGAGCGTCCCACTGGCAGCTGCGACTTCTGGGACCAGATGCCAGATCTGTTCCCCTTGGCTCCAAGCTCCCATGTTTGGCCAGCATCAGCCTGCTCTCAAGGTTGAGTGAGTGGAAGCTCAGGGCAGCTGATGCCCAGGGGAGTTTCAGCTCTTCCCCCACCTGTCACCAGCCTCCAGGAGCACCAGCCCCTGACAGCAGGAACATATCTCCAGGAGTGTGAGCCAAGTCGATGGAAAATAGGATTTACTTTACAGAAATCCATTCTGCGGGCCAACTTCTCCAGAACGCCCCGTGCGGAAACTCTGGCAAAGCCAGCCAGTGGCTCAGAAAGGTCCTCCCCACCTAGGGAGTATGCTGTTTGCTAACTCTTTCTAAGTCCAGAGGATAAGGAGATGGCCACACTGCAGACAGCAAAAGGAATATGCGGGAGAGAAATACATTCTGATGTTTGTTGTTTGTTCATTCTTCCATCCATTAATCCACCCAAGTGTCTAACGCATGCAACCATCCTGCTATTATTCATCCATCCATCCACCCAGCCATCCAACCCATGCACTCTCCACGAAACCATTCTATGTATGAATGTATGTATGAATGTATGTATGTATGTATGTATATACCTACCTACCTATCCACTCATCACTCCAACTATCAATCACTCAAATCATCCAGGTAATCAGCTGCTAACCACCTATGCAACCGTCACTGTCCAACCGGTGTGGCAGATGATCACTCAGTGTGATTGGAGGGAATCGGATATGTCAACACAGTGCACAGTGTGGCCTAACCTGGGCAATATAAAAGGAATGAATACAAGCTGCCACCAAGAACACTGAGGCCGCCAAGGACAGAAGGTGCAACATGAGGGCAGGTCTCAAACAGGAGGAGATGCTCAAGTTTGGTCTTAATTCGCAGCAGCAAGAATCGGCCACAGAGAGAAGGTGAGAAGGGTACCCAGGCAAGGGCAGCAGGAAGAGCATGGTGGATTCTAGGAATCCTCACAACCGCTTGGTTAACGCAGGACCCTGGGCCAGCTCCCAGTTTTTCCAAGTCCACCAGCCTCTATAATTCCCCCTCGATGTACAGAGGGAAAGGGCTACATCCAACTGCAGCTGGGAGGGAGGCTGCCATCTGCTGTGCTGGGCTGTGCGCTGGTGGCTACCATAGGGGCAAACCTGGAGGGCACAGAAACGGATCCCCGATGTTCTGTAGGACAGCTTCGCTGTCAAGCAGACACAGGTGTTCATCCCAAGCTCACAGTTTGCTGCAAGTGACTTAACCTCTGAGGCTCTCTTCCCTTTTCTGAAAATGAAGACGCCACTCACAGTGAGGACTGAATGAGGTAATGGGGGGTGGGGGAGGGGGGGTGCTTGGTGGGTTTTTCTTCCTAATTGCTGCCAATACCTGTTATTTTTCCTAATTGCCACCAATATTCAAGTCCTACTGTGTGCCAGGCAGAGTGATGTAAAATAGTGCTTAAAGTGGATCTCAGACGTACATGAATCCCCGTAAACAATTCTTTGTCCAAGTCCATAACTTATGTGCAAATGGTTCCAAAAAATACACGCAAGTACATACACACACACAGCATACAAAGAGAGACCAAATGTGGCGACAATGTTGCATCCAGGTGGAAGATACAGGGGAGTTTATCTTACTATACTTGCAACTTTCTGTGTGTTCAAATTTAAAAAAAAAAAATGAAAAGAAAGGACAGCAGCTCTTTGTGGATCTATTTTGAAGTCAGGCTGCCTGAGTATGGGTTCCGGCTCCATCATTATTGGCCGAGTGACGGCGGGCACATTATTTCACTTCTCGAAGCCTTAATTTTTTAATTTAAAGAAAGCGAGTAATAATAACCCCCCAACGCAGTGCCTGGTCTCTAGCAAGCCCACAGTAAATGCTGGTGGCGGCTACTGTTATTACTACAATTAGATTCTCATTGAAAAGCTGAGAAATAGGGTCGGTAAACACCTGCTTTTCACACATGACCTCTTTTCATTCCCCAAACAACAACCTAGGTGACATCATCCTCCTTTTCCAGATGAGGAACCCAGGCTGAGGAGGGTGAAGAGACTTACCCAAGGGGGCAAAGCTGGCCAACGGAGAGGTCAGATCTGAAGAGTCTGCCTATCTCCCAAGTCCAGGACCTTCCCCCAGTGTCTCCTGCCTTTGCTATATCCCTGGACCCAGGCCCAGGGGTCATCGGAACCTCTCAATCCCAGAAGGGGCCAATCAGAAGGGGTTCTGAGCTTCGCTGGCATGGCGGGGCTTCCTGGCCGGCTCTGGACGGGACACCCAGCGCTGGGGCCCCCTTGGCAGCTCAGGAGCCCTTTCAACGGTTCTCCCGAGAGCCGAGCCGCAGGAGCTGCCATCCGAGGCCGCGGGGAGTGACAGCTGACACTGATGGGGACAGGCAGGAGGACGCACAGGCCGGGGCCCTGACTCGGGAGCAGACTCCCGGGGCTACAGCCTTTCGTGGGTTCCAGAAAGGCCCCACGGGCTCTGGCCGAGGCTGTTCCCAGGCTCTGCCTCCCCGTGAGAGGCGGAGAAGCCCCATTCAGGCGGGACGCATCCCACTGTGCGCTAAGCCGCTTTCTCCCCACTTACACGTTTCAGATGCTTTTTGTCCTTCCGGCTTCCCATGGACTCAGGCCAAGTGACAAGTTGGTGCTGCGGACATATGTCGTCGCCATAATGGGAATGTTGACCCCACACTCTCTCCCTGCTGGGGCCAGGCAGCTTGCACCCCGCCCCAATGCTTGGCGTGCCCTGTTCTCAGCCACACGGGGCTCTTTGCAGCTCCCAGATACATGGCACACTCACAGGCCTCCTATTTGGGCCTCTGCAGATGCTGTCTGTTACCCGGAACGCCGGCCTCGCGGCTTCTTCACCTCAATCTTAGAGGTCGCCTCTTCCAGGAAGCCTTTCCTAACCCCATTTTACAGGGGAGGAAACTGAGGCTCAAAGAGGTAAGTTAACCCCTAGAGTGCCGGGGAGCACGATCGCGCTCCTGTTGTCTTTCGCCAAAAGTGTGGGGAGCGCTATTGTGCTCCTCCAGCAGTTCCCCCCCCCCACTAGTATTTTATAATACAATCAGCAAACCATCTATGTCAAAGATGAAAACAAATGTAGTAAAGGTTTCCTTAAGTTTTTGAATATGTAACTTCATTTACTTGCGATTCATAATTTTTTTCCCTAAACTGCTGTAAAATCAGCGAAAATGCCTTGGCAATTTTAGCATAGTCCCTAGGATATTGGTTGGCACTCAAAGGGTTAAAAGGACCGAGGTCAGGCTGTGTGTAAGCATCAGAGCCAGAGGTCCAACCTGGCCTGGTTCTACTCTAGGGCCCTGTGCTTTCCCTTCTTCCAACTCTGCCCTCGAAGGAGAAACAGAGGGCAGACAGGCTCACTGCCTGCAAACGGGAAAGATGCCTGAGAGGAGCTTATGTTCCTGGACTGTTCTGGAAGGTGGGACACGGAACCCATGGAAGGAAGTCACAGAAAAAGAGGCTCCCCAGGTGAAGGCAGGGAGGCGTTTCTCACACCTTCACCGCCTCCCAGCCCTGTGACCTTGGGTAAGTCACTTCAGCTCTCTGAGTAGCAACTTCTCCATCAGTAAAATGAAGACGACACCTTGGCTACTTCTCTCCCCCGCACACCTCCACTCGAGCTTGTGCGCTGCCAGCCGGTGAGCCCAATCCAGCTGGCAAACACGGTTTGGTGTGGCCAGACTGTATTTTAGAATAAGTTGAATAAAAATTTAAAAAATCGTTTTTCCATAAATATCAGGACGTTGCAGATCAGAAGAACCGGCAAGACTGAGCCCAGATCCCAGCCTGGTAACTTGGTCAGGAGTGGGTGGCACCGGCCTCTTCAGACAGGACATGTGTCCCTCCTCCCCCAGGGGCACTGCCATCCCAACACCCAGCTCACAGTCCAGGCCAGCTTGGGAGTCGGGGAGCTCCAGTCAGGACTCTTGTGACTCCCTTAGCTGTATTGGGGTTGGCAAAGAGGAGCCCCATTTCTGGCGCAGTGATTTAACACTTCCAGTTTGAGTCTGCATCGCCCCTGGTCTTCACCATGTCTTGGAAGGTGGTGCTCAGAGCTCAGTGTCCCCCGCCGCCCCCTCCGCCATTTGCACAAATTTCCACATGCTCTGAACCAACCTGTGGTCTGAAGTTAGGTATGATAGCCATTGGCCAATGCCATTAGACTCTTTAGATTTCCTCCGATGTTTTCCTGCTCCTACAGTGGCTCTTGGCCAAGGTGGGCGGGACAAACCCCAGTCACACCATAACAGGCTCTTTTGTAAAAAAAAAAAAAAAAATTTAATTCATTTCAGAGAGGAAGGGAGAGGGAGAGAGGGAGAGAAACATCAATGATGAGATAGAATCATTGATCGGCTGCCTCCTGCACACCCCCTACTGGGGATGGAGCCCACTACCCGGGCATGTGCCCTTGACCGGAATCCTACCTTGGACCCTTCAGTCCGCAGGCTGACGCTCTACCCACTGAGCCAAACCAGGCAGGGCCATTACAGACTCTTGTAGTGGGGTGGAGAACACAGCTGCTCCTTCTAAGGTAGCTAAAACCATGACACCCGCCCCCCCAATGTACTGATGAGAAAACTGAGGTCCAGAGGGTTGATGTGACCGGCTCCCTCCTCCAAATTCAATCCTACCAGCCCAGGGCCTCCTCCTCTGGCCTCAAGCCCCATGCCAGGTCTTGAATATCTATAGTCCGGGCTGCCGTTTTTAATTAATGTGTAGGTTCCTTTATTGCACAAACATCTAGTTAGTGCCTATCATGAACCAGGCCTTGTGCCAGGCATAGGATAAGGTGAAACGGAGGGCACCTGCTCTCCGGGAGGAGGCAGATAATACTGAAGGCCGATGCTGGGGTCGGGTGGGAGGGAACAGAAGGTGGGGAATGAGGTTTCTGGCTTCCTGTTACCCCCACCCCATGAGAATGTCTCCAAATAATGGCCACCAACAAGGCCTCCCATCACTAAGCACAAAGCCACGCCTCCCACTTAGGTGGGCGGGGTCTAAATCTCAGTTTGGACCACAGGCTGGCCCAGGGCACATGGAGATGTGTGCAAATGGTGAAGCGGGTGAGTCGGGGCGATGAGCTCCAGATGTCACGCTGAGATTCTGGGCAAAATATAGTTGAATTTTACGTGTTAAACCGCTGAGCACGGAATGAGACTTTCTCTAATGACTGAGGAGAAGGTCAAGCCCGGGACATGTCCCTCTGCTTACACCCGAGGAGGACGCCTGGGGTGAATCTGAGAAGACGGCTTTGTGACAGGCTCTGATGGCAGGGGGATGTTTTCACATTACAGCCTAGGCCTCAAGAAGTCTTGCCGTTTCCGCTTTACCCTCTTAGGAGCCAGCCGCCATGGAAGACAGCTGAGTCTACACTACCGACAGGAAAGGGCTCTTACGGAGTGGGATAGGGCCATCAGCCTTTCAGCCGTCCCTACCAGGGCCTCAAAGTTGTATGTGAGGCCACGATGGACCTTGCAGCACCACCTCGCCGAGGGCAGTCTCATGAGTGGCCCCAGCGGACACCTTGCAGCAGCAGAATCATGAAGCCAGCCAGTCCGCCGAGTCATTGCTGCTCAAAGCCAATACGATTTGGGCTGGCTTGTTACGCAGCAATGGGTAACCGCTACACTTTCCAGGGACAGAACCCTGTACTTTTTATAGCTCTCCCCTCCCCGCTGGGATATGAATCCTGGAGCTGGAAGAGGAATCCAAAACCACCAAGTCCCACCCCCTCATGGCAGAGCAGAGGCAGCTGAGGTCCAGGGAGGAGAAGCAATTTACTCCAGATCACACACAGAGGCAGGGATGGATCTAGAAGGCAACCCTGCAGGAGCCAGACCAGTAACACAAATGTGTGGCTCAAGTTGGTGGTGAATTACCCCCGGCGCTCACACGTTCTGCCTGAAGAGCCAGCCACTCTTCAGCTCCAGCCAACGGTGGCCATGTGGGAATTTGGGCCCAGGGAAGCCAGATTGTCTGACTTTTCAGAGACGCCAGAAACAGAATTCCTCTGTCAAAGCTCTTGGTTCTTAAACGTTGGCAAAGGATTCAAATTAGATTGATGATCTCTGGGCGGTTGAGACTGGCTTGCCTTCAAGCCGGGTCTGGCCACTGACTTTGGGCAAATCATGGTATCCCTCAGGCCTCAGTTTCCTCATCTCTGAAATGGGCCTCCTGGCTCCGGCCCACTTACGGAGTGGCCGTGAAAAACCCAATGAGCTAATGGACTTGGAAGTGCAGGCTACGGATGGCCCTGCGACCGTTCCTCAGTTCTCTGTGGAGGCGCCCCTTACAACGAAATGAGTTAACACCCGATTTGTCTAAGTTAGAACAACATTATTCTGACCATTATGACAGAGATTGCCTTTTTATGGCAGGTTTGTGAGTTCCAGAACCCTCCCGCTTGCATTATCTCAGGATGTCGATGGAGTCAGAGGCTGGACGGCTGCCTTGGAGACCCTCGCCAGAGCCAAGCCCTTCCTCTGAGCCGGCAAGCACATTCCAGAAGCCGCTTAAACGGCAATAAAGAGAATGAGCTTTGGAGTCACTCGAGCCTGGGTTCCCATCCCTGCCTTCCCCTCCCTGGTTATGTGTCCCTGGACCACTCACTCTCCCAGCTTTGGTTTCCGAATCTGTAAAATGGACATAATAAAGCCACCTGGTGGAGATGATGGAGTAATTAACTGCATGAGACGGCGTCCACAATGCCCTTAGTAGAGTGTCTGGCGCAAGAATTGATGGCCGTTACCATTATCATGGAGTGGAAGTTGGCACTGGCAGGTACATGGCGAAGAAGGAAGGCACAGCTATAGAGGATCCGAGGACCAGAGAGGGTGAACGGGGGTGAGGATGGGACCTTTGAGGAAAACCCGGATGAAACCCAGAGGCAGGCTAGAGGGGCCTCGCAACCACCCCCAAGGCAGATAGACTCAGAACTTCACTCTGCATCTTTGGTTTTCCTGCAGCTGAGTGAAGAGGCGGTGGGGAGAGCTGGAGACAGAATCCCCCTAGTGGAACGGCACCCGCGGTGCCCTCCTCTGAATCCCGTTTCCTGTTGGTACCCAGCAGCAGACGCAGCAACAGTTGATATCTACCGCGTGCTCATCACACTGGAGACACGCCCTCAGCTCAGTCTTTAGCGGATTAACACATTCGTTCCTCACAACCACCTCAAGAGCAAGGAATGATGACTGAGCCTTAGGAACCAAGGCTCAGAGAGGTTAAGAAACTGGCCAGAGGACACAGAGTAAAAAACAGTACGACTCCAAACACCCTTTTTTATACCCGCCCCTCCCCCCAGGCTATTCTGCCTATTGAAAAAGTGGAAGCGGTCAGCACTGTGGGATTTCAGAGACAAGGAGAGTGCTGACCTTTCATAGCAATGACAGCTGATGAATGCGGGGCACCGCCATGCTCAGGCTGTTCTGTTGGTCACTGTATCCAGCATCTCCTTTAATCCCCTGACAGGCAGTATCCCCAGTTTACAGATGAGGAGACTGAGGCTCAGAGAGCACATGACTTGTCCAAGGCCACTGAGCAGGCCAGGTCTCCTCCCTGAGGACACCTCCATGCTTAAGGGGCTGCAGCGGGGCAACCGATGGCTCCAGGAAGCCCAGCGAGCAAGGCCGAGGGTGAGGAGAGCTAGGCAAGCCCCTCGGGTGACACGGGGGCACCAGGGAGCCAGGGGTCCCCCTTTTCCACCCTTCAGAAGGCAGCTGCTAGAAAAGGCCCTAAAACGTTTTCAAGGAACCTTATCAGCCTGAGCTGATCCCAATCAGGAAGCTTCCAGGTGCTGTCACCAGCAACGGCCGCCCCACCCCTGTGCAAACATTCTTCCCGCCCTGCCCTCCCCCAGCCAAGCCTTTTTGTGTACACCAGCCGGCAGGCAGCCCGGGCCAGTGGGCGCT
>NW_006352194.1:4408721-4414064 GCF_000327345.1 Myotis davidii
TTTTATCTTAGGCCACCAGGGGGGCAAATTGGCCTGCCCAATGGAAAAACCTGGGGAGTGTGTTAAAAATACAGACCCCCAACCTCCTAACCGCCTCCCCCCCAACCCTGGCCTCATTACTGATCTACCCAATCTCCAGCTAAGTCAGGCAACCAGGCCAGGCACTAGATGGGACAGGATCTTGGTCAGAGGTGCAGGCCAGCCTCACCTCTGCCAGGAGGCCACCCTGATTTCACCCCTCCACTCTCCGAGGGAGCACAGCTCCCCTGCCTGGCCCAGCCCAGGCCTCTCTGTCACCAGCCCGCTCCATCCACCCACCTTCCTGTAGGGGCCTCTCTGTGAGCACGGACCTGACTTGTGGTTCAAACTAGTAGGTGAGCTCTGGGCAGGCAGAAGTGTCCAGCACAGCGGCTTGTACCCTGGCTCTGAGGCTGAGGCAAAACCCTGCAGGGGGCCAAATGTGCCAGGAAGGACAGCCTCACGGGACGGGATGGGTTGGGGGAGACACTGGGGGCTGATGTGTTGTCTGAACAATCCAAACGCCAAAAAGGAGGCCAAATTAGGACATAGCCATCACGGGTGCTCCGGGGGAGGGGACGCCAAGGGGCCGAGAACAGCATGGAATGTTCAGCCTCGTGTGCCTGACACTGTACGTGGTATCCACAGGACTCCCTGAGGAAATGGAAGCCCAGGGACTCTGAGATCCTTGTCCAGAGCACACAGCGCTCAGTGCTGGGATTCGAACCCAGGTCTGATTGCCCCTGAAGGCTGTGTCTTTTCTACCCAACACTGTCCATGACATCAGCTGGGCCTGTTCCCCACCAAAGCCAACATCCTTTCTCCCATCCAGCACCTGACATGGAAGAGGTACCCAGTGACTCTTTTATAAAATATATGGTTGGATGGAGGAATGAGTGAATGAGTCAACTTGCCTTTAAATTCTACAGCATTTGGGTTTTAAATCTAAGCCCTGATTTCCTGGTTAAGATGAATATATGAAAGCAAGCCTCCTTTAAAAAATGAGAAGCAGGAGAAACAAACATAAAAGGAAAACCAATTCCAAATTAATCCCACTGAAGGTTGCTGGGCCTTAAATAGAGGTGGGCCCAGCAGAGGGCTGGGACGGGGGGTTAGGAGGAGGCGGGGGAGGACAGGCAGTCTCCCTCAACCTCCATAAGGAAGGGACTTGGTCCAGTACCTCGCTGCTGCCGGCCCACTTGAATCCTTAGCTCTGGCTGAACTGGTCTATCCATTATCCCCAAACACTTTCCTGCAAGTCATCCCCTCCGCTTCTCCCTCCAGGAAGATTTCCTTCATCTCCCCGGCCAGATGGACCCTCCATCTGTGTGTAGGTCATTCTCCGGATACTGCCGGACACAATATAATATGTCCACTCATCATTCATTCACTCAACATGCCTCCCCTCACTAGTCATTCAGTTACTGGGTGCTCACGTGGCTGGGCACAGTTCTAGGTACTGGGAATGCCATAGCAAACATGGCAGGTAAGAACCGCTTCCCTCCTGGCGTGTACAGCCTAGTGGGCAAGGCAGACACAAAACCAGGATCTCACAAATCCCCGGTACGCTGCAGGTGGTGATGGGTGTGATGAAGCAAACCGCAGTAGGTAGGACAGAAAGTGGCAGAACTGGGTCTGTTTCAGGAAGTAATCAGGGAAGGCCTCTGGGGAGGTGGCATCTGAGCTGAGCTCTTTTTTACCACAACTATGGACACAAAAATGAGGCAGATGACCTCAGAGAGCTCACAGTCTAGCAGGGAACAGACAAGCTGGCCTTTTCCTGATAGTGCAGGAGCGGGTCCGGCTCATCCAAACATTCCACACACTGGAAGTCAGTGGTTTTTTTCAAACACATACCTGGCCAGGTCCCTCAATGACTCAAGAACCTTCAATGGCTCCCCACTACCCTCGGCATCAAGTCCAAACTTCCTTCTCCTTCCATCCTAGCCCTTCAGGACCTGTCCTGCCCCCCCTTTCTCCACCTTGTCTCCCACTGCTGCTCTCAACCCTGACTTCCTCAGCTACACTCAAGTTAAATACCCCATCACCATGCCTCCGCGTCCTCACACACAGTTCTTTTTCTAGGCAAAATTCTCCTCCTCCCCTAAGTCCCAAAGTCCACCTCCTTAACTTGGAAAACACCGTTCGTTAGCGTGACAGGTGGCTGAAAAAGTTTCATTGCAGGGAGAACGGGCAGTGAGAAAATGAGGCAAGCGATAAAGCCATAAAAGGCGGAATAACCCTCTTGCATCCCAAACCGCCTCTGCTGCCCCAGGTGGTTCACAACTTCCTCCTGGCAGCACCCTGGCACACAGTCACACATTAGATCTTGCCAACTGCTTTCCCTATCAGCGTTTCCCCTACCTCCCCACCTGCTCCAGGGTCCAGCACCGTACCAGCCAGAGAGGAAGCTCCAGAAATACTTGGAGATCACAAGCACAGAGGAGACCCCATTTTTCTGAACTTCAACCTTTGGGTTCCATCTGGTGGCTGGTCTGTCACCGGCCTCTTCTCTTGCTGGCTGTGTCCCCTGGGCACTCCCATCCCTCTCAAAACCCCCACTTTAGATGCTCTGGACTTGTGTTTCCCATGGGAGGGTCTCATGGTTTGGGGGAGATACTAAGTTCGACATCCTAACCCAGGAGTCCCCCACCCCAACACATCCCCCCTCTCTCCTCTCACATTCCAGAGGCTAAGGATTTCCTAGGACCTTAGGCTCAGGACAGCCTTGTCACTATAGGGCGCAGGCGGGGGAGGGGAAGAAGTGGTGGCCACATGTCTCTGGCTACTGGGAGGCCCAGGGCCGCCCTCCCACCACCTCAAGCTTCAGTCCTGTCTGTTTCCACAGTCGGTGCTGCTCCCAGGAGGACCCTGGTGTCTTTGGGGATGTGCCACAAGCAGTGCTGTCCCTCCGCATCTCCCACCCCCACAGGCCTTACACAGGTCTTCGAGGGGGACTTTTCCCCACTCAGTATCTGCTCTGAATCTCAAACACCCACGTGAGATAGGCAGGATGGGCGTCATGATCACCCTCATTTGACAGAAGAGGAAACTGAGGCTCAGCGAGGGGAAGTGGGGTGCATAGGATGGAATCCCAAGAGACTAGGGAGACCATCTTACACCCAGGAGGCCTCTATAGGGAAGGCAGATGGCCCAGGGTCCTTGAGAAATTAGAAGCAGGGCCCCCGACCTCCACCTCATACCATCTCCCAATCCATTTGGTCAGCTCCTTGTTAACCCCTAATGGACCAGACTCCTTAGTGACCAGGGAGCACTGAAATGAGGTGTGGGGTACCCACAGCAGCCCTCCTCCCACCCTGGCCCCAAGTGGCAGCCAGAGCAGCCATCCTCTCCTGGGATGTCAGCAGCCGACCAGCCCTGGGTCCAGGGCCCAGGGTCCAGCCTGGCCGCAGCCCACCAGATACCACCTACTCCCTGCCAAACCATGGCTGGACAGACATGGCCCTTTATCTACCCCCCGGTAATTAAAAACACGTCCAATGAAAGAGGGGCCAATTTTCTTCCCCTCCAGCACCGCTGACTGTAACCTACATAGCAATATTTATGCCAAGCTCCCCATAATACTGTAAACATCCCAATGTACAGTGGGCCAACGCATGAGTCATTTCCCCAAAGCCAGAGTTAATAAGTGGTACCTCAGCCATATTCCAGGGAGCTCCCGCCAGCAGCCAGGACCAGGGCTGCCCTCCACACCCAGGACCCCGTGGCACCCTTGGAGCCCCAGCGGTCCAACTCCGGAAAACTGTGGGCAGGCTCCGAGACCTCCAGGAGCCAGGGGACAGCGGCTTCGGTGCCAGCAACGGTGGCCATCCAGGGTCGCCCCTTCACCCCTTGAACTATGGTCACGAAAGCGCTCGTGGCTGAGAGAGAAACTCAAGTTCTATCGTGATCCCCATTGGAGCCCTTCCTCCAGGCCTATCGGATCTGTTCTGGGTTTTGGCTTTTTTTGTTTGGAATTTCTTGTTCGTTTGTTTTTGGTTTTGAGTTGCAAGAGGGGAAGGGCGCTTCGCAACAGCCCACAGTGGACGGAGGTAAGTGTGCCTGCGCCTCACCCCTCGGCCCACGGTGGCGGGGTCCCGGAAAGGGTTTAGCAACAAGAAGACGCAGCAAAGTGAAGAGAGCCCAGGCTGCAGACCTCCGCCCTGGGTTCCATATTTTCTTCCCCTCCAGCACCGCTGACTGTAACCTACATAGCAATATTTATGCCAAGCTCCCCATAATACTGTAAACATCCCAATGTACAGTGGGCCAACGCATGAGTCATTTCCCCAAAGCCAGAGTTAATAAGTGGTACCTCAGCCATATTCCAGGGAGCTCCCGCCAGCAGCCAGGACCAGGGCTGCCCTCCACACCCAGGACCCCGTGGCACCCTTGGAGCCCCAGCGGTCCAACTCCGGAAAACTGTGGGCAGGCTCCGAGACCTCCAGGAGCCAGGGGACAGCGGCTTCGGTGCCAGCAACGGTGGCCATCCAGGGTCGCCCCTTCACCCCTTGAACTATGGTCACGAAAGCGCTCGTGGCTGAGAGAGAAACTCAAGTTCTATCGTGATCCCCATTGGAGCCCTTCCTCCAGGCCTATCGGATCTGTTCTGGGTTTTGGCTTTTTTTGTTTGGAATTTCTTGTTCGTTTGTTTTTGGTTTTGAGTTGCAAGAGGGGAAGGGCGCTTCGCAACAGCCCACAGTGGACGGAGGTAAGTGTGCCTGCGCCTCACCCCTCGGCCCACGGTGGCGGGGCCCCGGAAAGGGTTTAGCAACAAGAAGACGCAGCAAAGTGAAAGCCCAGGCTGCAGACCTCCGCCCTGGGTTCCATTTTTATCACCCGCGGACTCTGGGCCTTGGTTTCCCCACCTATTCAAAGGGAGCCAGAATCGCACTCACCTGGCTGCCCGGGAAACTGATTTTGGGAAAAGTAAGGCAACTGTGGGTGGGAAAGCCCTCTGTACATCGAAAGTACCTTGTCAACGCGCAGCCGTGTGCAGCACAGAGAGCTGCACCGAGTGAAAAGTACTTCATAAACTGTAAAGCGCCGTGAGAACTGTAAAGTGCTGCACACGCGAGAACCATTATTCACATTCATGTCTTGCCCTGCAAGCTCGGCCATTGCTGGTGGGCACACCCAGACCCCACTAACTTCCCCTCCGGGGAGGCTGGGGAGGGGACCTGGCAGCCCGCCTGTCCCTCGGGGGGATCACGGCACCAGGGGGAGATGGCCCGCGCCCCCGGCCAAGGCCAGCACATGGCAAGAGCATCTGGTCCGGCCCTGACGGCAGCTGGAAAGTTCCCGGGCTCCGGTGGCCACGCTGAG
>NW_006352194.1:4414946-4420173 GCF_000327345.1 Myotis davidii
GGCGACACTGGGCTCCCCCCGCGCCGCAGTGGTCTCTCCCGGCGCTGTGGCTCCTCCAGATAAAGCAGCGATTTCAGCCCAAATGTTTCTGAATTTTTATTGAATGCTGCAAAGCCGAGGAGCGTCTGGCGCGGCTGACAGGGGCAGGGAGAGGGGACCCGGGGGGAGAGCGGAAGAAGGGGCTGCCCAAAGCGGGCGCTGACCCTACCTGTCAGGGCCGGGAGTGCCACCCCTCACCTCCGCCCTGCCACCAGGTCCCTGCGGCTCAGAAAGGGACCGAACTGCAATGAATGAGAAAAAAGGAGAGAGAAGGGGGGGGGGGAAGCGGGTGGAGATGGGAACAAAACAGGCGGCTTTCCCAGGCGCTGGGACCGGGCTGGGGCCTCCGCCTGGGAGAGTCGGCCTTGGCGCTAACGCGGGGCCCGAGGGGTCACTCTTGCAGCGGGGGCCGGGCCCTGGCAGGCAGACCCCAGGCCCACCCTCCCGCCTCGCTCGGAGCCAGAGCAGGAGCCCCTCCCTGCAGACCCTTCTATGTGTAGATTGGATTTCTCCTCTGTTCATCTTTTTCCGCTGCAATTTGGGGGCAAATGAGGCTGATGGGGGGCTTCTGGGGGAGCCTCCTTCCCGCCACATACGGAGCGGACCTGTCTGTGCAGCCATGGTTTTGTGCATGGCTGTCCCTTCAGGGAGGACACAGCCCCTTGTTCCATCCCTGTGGGCCCGGCCCTGCTCTGACAGCCTTCATCACCATCATCATTAACAGGCTTTGCTGAGGCCGGATGGTGGGCGGGCGCTGAGGGCCTTTGGGGATCATCTAGGCAGGGCCCCTGGCCTTTGGGAGCCTCACGCCTGACAAACAAGCCTTAGCCAGGAGCTCCCCACTCTGTGGAGTGGGTGTAAGCGCCCAGTGGAGGTGCGGACACTTTAAATGCGGTCTGTGCCCGGCCCTTTGTCCCACAAACTATGGAAATCTCTCTGCCACCCCCTCCCTTCAGGGCCTACCCTACCGTCCTCACCAAGAAAAGGGGTATGGGACTCTGAGACGTCATCTAAGGTTTGGAAAATTGGGTCATCTTTTGAAGCTTCAAGAATCCACCTGAAATGGGTGCCTCCTGGAAGGCCACCAGGAGGAAGTGAACCTCAAAAGCTGGGACGGACTGTCTGGGAAGGAGGCTGCTCAGACATGAACAGAGAGAGGGGAGAAGGGGTGTGAGGGGGATTTCCCCCCCACCCCCTTAAGCCTACAGATTCCTCCTTGACCAGTGTGAAGGTCCACTGGGGCCCTAGCTGGTTTGGCTTAGTGGATAGAGCATCAGCCTGTGGACCAAAGGGTCCCAATTCTGGTCAAGGGCACGTACCTTGTTTGCAGGCCAGGGCAACTAATCAACATCCATGTTTCTCTCTGTCTTTCCCTCACTCTTCCACTCTCCCTAAAAATCAATGGGAAAAAATATCGAGGATTAACAATAACAACAAAAAGATCCACTGGGGTGGACTGCCTTGATTTTCAGTTCCTGCTTCTCAGACTTTCCAGGGGACCCAGGTTTGAGACCCTGAGCTTGACCCACTCTCCTGGGCAGAGTGATTCTAAGCTATTGCGCTCACCAGTGCCAACATCCAGGTGCCCAACCTCTTCCCAGTTCAAGAAATATTTTCTTGAGCACCTATTATGTGCTAGTGGATTCAGCTCTTCTGCTGTTTCTATCCTCCAGGTCCTTGTTAACCACCCACCCACAGTGGTACCACCCTCCACTGACTCAAAACAGGAACAGCTGTGGCATTCATTAAGGATCTGATATGTGGCACTTGGCTAAGCTTTGTTTATACATTGCCCCCCTTTCTATTATAAAGTTTTTTCCACTATAAAGTTGTGTATTTTTTGCCCAGCTGGCATGCTCAGTAGTTGAGCGTCGACCTCTGAACCAGGAGGTCACGGTTCATTTCCCGGTTGGGGCACATGCCCGGTTTGCGGGCTCGATCCCTATTGTGGGGAGTGCAGGAGGCAGCTGATGAATGATTCTCTTATCACTGATGTTTCTGTCTCTCTCTCCCTCTCCCTTCCTCTCAGAAATCAATAAACATATTACAAAATAAATGAAGTTGTGTATTTTTTTTACATTGTCCCCCTTAGTGTTTCAACTCTATGAGGTAGAAGTGCGGACCTTTTCAGATGATGAAACTGAGGACCAGAGAAGTCAGACACCAGGCCTGTCCGCCCCCATGCTGATGCCCTTGTGCCTTCCATGAATGAATAGGACTCGGGGAATCATTTCATGCACTTCCCACGTTCCCCTTTCACAGATAAGAAAACTGAAGCCTGAAGACAGAAGTCACTCACTCAGCGTCATATAATTAAATAGGCATCTGTCCAGGGCCCTTAACGGACTGAAAAGGGAAGTGGTGGTAACAGTAAAATAAAGCCCTCTCCTCTCCCATCTTTTTCTCCCTAAACGTTACGTTGTTCCCTTTGAGTTCCTATAGGGTGGCTGGGTTTTGCAGTCTGGCCAGACCCCTCCTCACTGGTCTCTGTGGCAACTGCCTGTGCACTCCACCCGGTTGCCCTCTGGGCTCTAAGGGCTTGGACTGGGCCCTACCCGACCCCCTACCAGGAGCTTTAATTGACATTGGCCTCACCCCCCTCTCCGACTATTTGCACTTATTATCTGTTTCCTGAAGAATGGTCCATTGCTGGTGTCCCAGCTTATTTCAATTTGCATGTTATCTCTACCACCCCCCGCAGACTGCAAGCTACCTGAAGGCAGTGCCCAACTCAGAACTATACACGGCCAGGGTGGGAGCCCCCCGCCCCCGTGCCTCAGACCCAATCAGAGGCGGCTTAAGCTTCATTTGTCTAATGACAACAGCTACTCACATTTGCAATCACGCTTTAACAGTTTACAAAGCAGTGTTCACACCCATCAACCACGCTGATGCTAATTCAGCCAGCCTCCCCTGCCAGCCAGCCTGGCAGGAGTGGGAGCTCCATTTCTCAGAAGGGGAAATTGGGGCCCGGAGAGGGGAAAAAGTACTCGCCTAGGGACATACAGCAGATTTTGGTGGGGATGGGAGGTGGGAGGTAGAATTAGGCTTCAGTGACCTGATTTGTCCGTGTTTCTTTCAATCAAATGTAATTGAATAAACATGAATTGGGCACTCCCTACATGCCCGTTGCCAGATACTGGGGGATGCTGGGACACAGCCATGAACGTGCCTGACAAGGCCCTGCTCTTCTGGAACCTACTTTCTGCTCCGGGAAGACCTGTATATGTATAAGATAATTAAGATGATGGGTGCTAGCAAGACAATCAAACAGGGTGATGGGGTGATGGGACCGCCAGTGAGAGACTGAGGAGAGAGGCTTCTCAAGCCATGGGGGACCCTCAAAGGCTTCTTTGAAGAGGGAGCGGGAAGGCGAGGAGTCCACCCTGCGAAAGTGTGGCAAAAGAGCTCCAGGTGGAAAGAACCGCAAGTGCAAAGGCCCTGAGGTGGGACTAGCTGGGTGCCTTCTAGGACTAGCAGCTGAAGTATGTATGGCAAGCAGCTGGAGCGTGGAGGAGATTAGGTCATGGAGGAAGAACAGTGGGAAGCCATTGGGGATTACAGGTAGAGGAGGAACGGAGCTGAGCCAGGGGGAAGCAGCGTGAGCTTGGTTTAGCAGGGCCTGGGAGTAGCTTAGGTACCAACCCATGCCAGGCTCCTCCTTGACAATGGGACTGGCCTGGCTTCCATAGCCCTAGACTGAGATTCCAGGGTATGTCCCAGCCCTCCCTAACTGGCTGTGTGGCCTGGGGCAGGGCACTCACCCTCTCTGGGCCCCACTTCCACAAATGCAAAATGAGGGTATTGGCCACGATGGTTTATCCAAGGCCCCCTTCAACCTTGACTTTCGCAGTGTTGTGAGTTCGCTGGGGCCAGTAGGACCTGTGTCCTCCCTCAGCCATCCCAGGAGATGCTAACGAGCTCTCCATCCTGGAGGCCTTCTTCCTGAAGGGGAAGGTGGAGGGGGTTTCTGAAAGGGAAATGTGTTATGCAGAGCCTGGAGAGAACCCCGAGATCACCTCTCAGGGTACCTGGGTCTCTGACTCCCATCCCAGTGTGCTTTCCCTGCCCGGATGCAGACTGATGGGGGCACATGGCCAGTGATGGGTCAGATCACGCCTGGAGCCAGGCTGGGAGGAGTAGACACTTGGCTCAAGTTCTAGTCCTGCCACTAGTTTGCTGTGTGTCCTCACATAGGCCCCTTCCCCTCTCTGAGCCGGACCTGGCAGAGTCACAGGTCTCAGGAAACTCAAGGACCAGCACCAAATACAAGCCCCATATATAATTTTTTTATTTTCTCATAATACAAGCCTCATATGCAATGCCACACAAAAAAGGTAAAAGGAAACAGGTAAAGTTAACTTTAATATATTTACTTAACTCGATATAGCCAAAATATTATCGTTTCAACACATAATTAATAAACTATTTTACAGTCTTTCTTTCACACTAAGTCTTTGAAATCTGGCGTGTGTTTTATATTTCCGCATCTCTAAGTTCCCACTAGCCACATCTCAAGTGCTCAATTGCCACGTGTGGCTAGTAGCTAGTGGTTACCATGTTGAATAGCATAGGCTTAGACACTGGCAGCAATAATTACCCCATGGAGTAAAAACTGCTCTTTTATAGGGGCTGTCCACACCCTCCAGGGGCACAAAGGAGAAGGAGGGGAGGTTTCCTGAAGGAGTTGGGGGGGGGGGGGGTTCTTAATAGCAAATACCCTTCCTCCCTCTCTTAAGAAAAGCATTTTCTACCTCATGATAAAAGAAGCACACACTCATTGTTAACCCCTTCCCCGGCAGAAACGTGTATACTCGTTTTCACAAAATGTTCTTTTTCAGTCGTCGACGAGTATACTAAGAAAATATGGTAAAAAAAATATGGTTTATAGGAAGACGAGTTACAAACTGTTTTCATAACCAGCGTCAAAAATACTATATAGAACCAAAATAAAAAAATCAGTCTGAAAAAGAAACGTTTTTAACAAAAAAATTATTGGGGAAGGGGTTAAAAAGAAGATACAGAACAGTTAAGAAGGAAAACAAAAACCACCCATAATTTCCCCGTCCGGAGAACCCCTGTTAATGCTTTGATCCACTTCCTTCCAGGCATTTTTCTAGGCACACGTGCTTTGCACATAGGTATACTCTTGCTGTATGCACAGTGCTGTGTCCTCTTTCTGCGCCTC
>NW_006352194.1:4420224-4426444 GCF_000327345.1 Myotis davidii
TGGGTTGTTAAAAACTCTCAGGCAACAGTACTGTTATGGGCAACTCTCCCGGGTCTTCCTGCTTCCCCTGAAGGTACTTGGGAACACAGCTCTGCTCTGGATGCTCCTCTTAGCACAGAGGCTGCAGGGATTGTGGAGAGGAGCAACCGAGAGGGGAGGGTTCCCGGAGAGCCACCCTCTGCCTCAGTCCTGGCTGCCAGCCCGGGCCTTTGTGACTTGGAGCTGGAGGAGGCAGGGCTGGGCTGGGCAGCTCTGAGCAGCCAGTCTCCCGACTGCCACCTGGCGGCTCTGCAAGTGAACGCGCTCTCCGAGAGCACCTGCGGAGTGGAGGTTGCCCAAGGCAGGAGGTGCTGGGGTCCTGGGTTGCCATTTTGGCCCCCTGGTCTCCACCCCGTTGCAGGACTAGCATTCCGGGGTGAAGGCCACTGAGTTTTTATTCTGGAAAAGGGCTTCTTTGCCTGCATTCGAATCCAGCTCCTCCTCCCGTGAGCCCGGCGGCCGTGGGGCAGCCACTCCAGATTTCGGTGCCTCACTTTCCACATCTGTGACATGGGCTAATCAGTGTCTGTCGCCTAGAGTTGTGAGGCTGAAATAAGGTGACACGTGGAATGCTTAGCACTGAGCCTGGCCCGCGGTTAGTGCTTGCTGTTTTCAATTATTTGACGTTGGAGGGAAACTGAATGCAAAGGATAGGGGTTGGATCTTATTTAGTCTCATCCTCTTTCTCTAACTCTCCGCTCTTAACTCTGCAGCCTCAGACGGGTTTTCCCTGACCCTCTACCGATCCTCTCTTCCAGAGTGTTACTCATCCTTGTCACATGCCTTCTCCTCTCAGAATCCTGCCTAGGCCAACTGCCCCTCTCTGAACTCCCCAGCAGGCCGATGTCACACACCTCAGTTTCCTCCACCTGTGTTCCTGCAGAGCAGCCTCTCAGAGTGGAGGAGTCGGGTCTTTGCAGCAAAGGGAGGTATGTGTTTAAGTCCTGAGTGATCTCGAGCCTCCGTTTCTTCATTTGTAAACGGGCCTGATGCTTCAGGCTTTTTGTGAGTGTAGAATGAGAGGACACACGCAAAACACCTGCCGCTAGTAGGTGATGCGTTAGTTTGCTTTCCCTGCAAGTTCATGGTCCCCTCTGCCCCTCAGGGCAGGTTGCATCTTGCTCACCTCTGAACCCCAGAGGCCTGGCACATGGGTGCTGGGTAATTGCTTGCTAGAGTGAATCAAACCTTGTCTCCCAGCATCACAAAGAACCTTCTTGGCACTAGAAATGGGTAATAAAGTGCTACCCAGTGTCCGCGAGCCATGGGACTCACCACGTAGAGCCCAAGAACCACTTCCCTCTGGGAGTGAGAAGGGCCTGGATTGTGCAGCTTGAATCCGAGGGTCCTGAGAGGGGTGGGTGGGTGTCTGGCTTGGAGTGGGCAGCCTGCCTCCACAGCCTGTTCCCACCCATCAACTGCTTTGATCCTCACAACAATCCCATGAGCCGGGCAGCCCTCCCCACTTTAAGGCGGAAACAGCAGCCAGGAGAGGAAGTGACTTAGCTAAGGTCACTCAACAGACTCATGAATGCTGGGCCGGGAGCCAGATCGCCGGACCCCCCCAGGTTAGAGCCTTTCTGAAGCTGGTAGCTGTGGTGTGGTTGGAAGGGCCGTGGGTTAAATATTAGGAGGCCTGAGTTCGAATCCCAGTGCCGCCATTTACTTTGTGAATGGCTGTGGGTGAGCCTCGGTTTTCCTTGTGGCAGGGGGCCTGCTGGGAGATGAAAGGAGCCGGGAGGTGGGAAACGCCTCTGTAAACTGTGGCGCCCAAACCCAGGTAAAAGGTTGTTATTGCTGCCACGGAGCCTGGTACGGGATGCTTTGATCTTTGCGTCACATGGGCGCACACAGGGTTTTATGGCCCCTTACCTGGCTGGCTGCTTCCCAGTTTGCCTCTTTGCTGGAGTTTGAAAGAGCTGTTTTGATGGGTGCCTGGTAACAGAGGTACAGGGTGGGGTTGCTGGGCTGGGGAGCTGGGTGTGGAGGTGCTGAAGGCCAGGAGAGCTGTCCCCCTCCTGGCACAATTAGGAAAGACCCAGACTGGGGTGGGCACTGGGGTGGGGAAACCCACTGAGGAGCAGGGCATTCTTTATTATTATTATTATTATTATTATTATTATTATTTAAAGTATTACATATGAGATTCAAGAGTTTTATTAAATGTTCCTGCCACCAACTGGTTGGCTCAAATAAACTCCCAAAAATTCTTTACAGGTTTGAATGTTTCTTCTTCTTCTTTTTTTTAATTGTCTAAAGTTTTACCTATTTTCCTTTTTCCCCCAATTGACCCCTCCCTGGTCACTCCCACCCCCCCAGGACAAGTCCCTACTGCCCCAGGGTCCATGTCCATTGGTTATGCTAAGGGCATTCTTTAAAGACCCTTGTTGGTGAAAGGAAAAAGTCATCAGATCAGGTGTAACTGAGCTCTCTGGAAAGGTCCTGGGGTAAGAGTGAGCTCCAGGAGGCCAAGATTACAGCTGGGTCACATCTGAACAGGACGAGGCACAGGAGGTGTTCTAGGAGTAACGACCCGATGGGTGAGTGGGGGAATGGACGGATGAGGGTGGACGGAGAGAAGGACTTCCAGGAGGGGTGGCAAGTAAGGGGGGTGATTCTCTGGATTGCAAGAAATTGACTCGGGAGTTTTGGGAAGGACACCTCTGGCAATCGAATAGGAATCTCTACTCTCTGGTCAGGACTTAAACCCAGCGAAAGCCCTAGGAGGCCTGACCGTGATTTGCGGTTATTCCGAATCCAGGGTGTCTCTAACCACTGGGACCATGACGACAATAGCTGCCGGGGGCGGTGCTGGGCAGTTAGTTTACAGATGTCATCTCATTCCCTCTCCAAACAGTCTCAGGATGCCTGCTCCAGGTTCCGAGTCCTTTCTTCTCTGGGCAGGCCTTTCCCCTCCTCACCCACCTTGATGTCTGACCCTGGGCAGAGCATTCAGGCCACCACATGGGCCCTGGCCAGTCCGAAGTCCTGCTGCCCGGGGTCTCATGGGAAAGGGTCGGGACTAGAACTCAGGAGAGATCCTAGAAGAGGGAAGGAGCAGGGGCTTTGAGACGGAGGGCCCTCACTCCTCAGCCTTTCCTGACTTCCCTTGGACAATGTGGTTCCTGAGCAGTGGGCCCAGCACGTCATGCCTCCTGTAGGTGTTTGATATTGATGATGACAGAAACCTAGGATTTTTAAATTTGGGAAAGCCCCCCATCAGCTCCCCACCCCTCTCATTTAGAAATAAAAAAAACCTGAGTCTCAGAGAAGGAAAGCAACTCACTCAAGGTCACACAGAGAGTTAGCGGGTGACAATGGTGAGCCGTCCTCCGGGTTCTCAAGTGGGCTTGGCGGTGGGCCTCCGATTTCCACCTGCTGGGCCGGGGCGGGGAGCTGGAGGGGAATCCAAGGAGACCAGGCGGTGGTTCTGTCTTTCTAGAACCATCTCGCAGGCTGGGCAGAGTTCAGCGTTGTAACTGCCTGAGATGACGTTGGAAAGCAGCCAGCTTGTCAATTCCACCTATTAACTAACTGTCTGTTGTTTTCCTCTGGGATTAATTTTTAAAAGCAAACGGTACATTTTATCACACATGTGAACACTTAATCTTCACCATGGCTGATCTCTGAGCAGGGGCCAGACCTTCCTTCCTCCGTGGTTCAGGGGGCCCAGGAAGCCCCAGGGGGACACAGGAATGGGGGACTCATGGGGACCAGTTCAGCCCCCTGGTTGCTGAATTCCAGCTCTGCACTGTTCCCGGGACATATTGGGAGGGGCCAGCAGCAGTAGGAGTGGCTTGAGGGGACAATGATTGACAATCAGGAGCCTGTTCTCCTTCCCCAGGACATTTCTCTCTGCTTAATTAATATCACAAAAGGACGCTGAGTCTGCATTGGATTGTGGGGATTATGCAAATGCAGCCACGGGAAGGGAGATTTCTGTGCTACCGGTTGTTCTGGCTGCAGTAAAGGCCTGTCCAGAACACACCCAACACGGCCATGCTACAGCCGGGAACTAGGACCATTGGGGGGAGGTAGTTGTAGGGACCCTGACTTAAAGGGCCCAGCCTGGAGCCAGAACCTCTGGAGCAGCGGTTCTCAACCTGTGGGTCGCGACCCCTTTGGGGGTCGAACGACCCTTTCACAGGAGTTGCCTAAGACCATCGGAAAACACATATATAATTACATATTGTTTTTGTGATTAATCACTATGCTTTAATTATGTTCAATTTGGAACCATGAAATTGGGGGTCACCACAACATGAGGAACTGTATGAAAGGGTCTCGGCATTAGGAAGGTTGAGAACCACAGGAGGCTAGGTTTTCCTAGTAGAGAGGAACTTGGACTGGTTATCTTTATGGAAACTCAAACACAGAACACAGAGCTTAGTTCTTCTCCAAGAAGATCTAGACATAGGAGAGTCAGAGTGGTGTTTGAATTGCTGCTCTGCTACCTGCTGGCTGTGTGATCCTGGGGGAGTTGCTGTACCCCTCTAAGTCTTAGTCTTCTTATCTGTGAAATGGGGCCAGTGGCAGCACCTGCATAGAGTAGATGTGAGACCTGAACAAGATGAAGTCCAGTACATTCCTGGGATGCTTCAATCGTGCCAATTTTACCTCCTTTTCCATCTGTTTCGTGTGAAATAAATATAACAATTCATGTAATATAATAGCATTAGTAGTATAAATTATCTTACATAATAATATAACACACAGGCTATATGTACACACACACATATAACAGTGAAAAGTAATGTAGCAGGGAACAGAGGTAAGGACTAATACACCCATTTTATGGATGAGAAAACTGAGGTAAATTAAGAAACTTGCTAAAGGTCACACAGCTGGTGAGTGGCTGAGCCGGGATGATAAGCAGGTTTCGCTTACCCTCCTCAGTGCAGGAAGGGGGGTGGCAGGTACTGTGGGGTCAGGAGATCTGGGGTTCAGAGGTCTGGGCCTGGCTTTCCCTCAGAGTACAGGGACTGGGTGTTCTAATAGGTCATCCCAGGAACTGTGTGTGTGAGGAGGGACACACCTGTTGTGCTCCCTCCTCTGAGCAGAGCCTGGCTGGTCAGGGGCCTCATTACCAACTGTGTAGATGTTACAGAAGGGCTTTGACATTCATGGGGCTTGATCTGCCCATTTCCAATGGGGAAACTGAGGCCCAGAGAGGGAAAGTAACCTACCCAAGGTAATCGATGGAGTTATCAGCAGGTCTCCTGTCTCCCTACCCAGAGCTTTCTTCCCTTCTGGCCCCCACTCACCACAAGGGAATTGATTTCTTTCTTTTTTTAACTATATTTTTATTTTTCAGAAAATATTTTTATTGATTTCAGAGAGGAAGGGAGAGGGAGAGAGAGATAGAAACATCAATGATGAGAGAGTATCACCAATCAGCTGCCTCCTGCACACCCTCACTGGGGATCAAGCCCACAACCCAGGCATGTGCCCTGACTGGGAATCAAATCATGGCCTCCTGGTTCATAGGTTGATGCGCAACCACTGAGCCACGCCGGCCGGGCTAAATATATTCTTGTTGATTTTAGAGAGAAAATAAGAGAGACAGTGAGAAAACATCCATCGGTTGTCTCCCACACGCACCCTGGCATGTGCCCTGACCGGGAAGTGCATGGGACGATGCTCAGCCAACTGAGCTACATCAGGGCTGGGGGAACTGACTTCTAAACCACCTGCCTCATGCACCGAAAATGTTTGCTGAGGCTGAGTCATGAGCTCTGAACTAGACAGCAGTGTGGGGGCAAGCGTGAAAGCTGAGCAACCTGCATACCTGTCTGACCACAGAGAAAGGCCCAGACAGAGAGGGGAGCTCTGGGTCAGGGGCCAGGGGCAGAGGGGTAGCATAGGGTGGAGGGGGGTAGAGATAAACAGATCCTGGTCCTTGTCCTCCAGGAGCTCCCAGTCTGGTGGGTAACCTGTGATAGTAACAACCACCATTTATCAAGAGCTTACCTTGTAGTGTGCAATGTGCTTCAAGCTTGATATGCATTCTCTTAATTAATCACTAGCTGGCATAATAATAATCCTATATAATAAAAGTCTAATATGCTAAGTGTCCGGTTGACTGGTCGGCCATTCAACCAATCAAGGCGTAATACGCTAAGGATATGCTAAGGCCGCTCAACCACTCACTATGACATGCACTGACCACCAGGGGGCAGAC
>NW_006352194.1:4430930-4439189 GCF_000327345.1 Myotis davidii
GATTTCAGAGAGGAAGGGAGAGGGAGAGAGAGATAGAAACATCAATGATGAGAGAGTATCACCAATCAGCTGCCTCCTGCACACCCCATACTGGGGATCGAGCCCACAATCCAGGCATGTGCCCTGACTGGGAATCAAATCATGGCCTCCTGGTTCATAGGTTGATGCGCAACCACTGAGCCACACCGGCCGGGCTAAATATATTCTTGTTGATTTTAGAGAGAAAATAAGAGAGACAGTGAGAAAACATCCATCGGTTGTCTCCCACACGCACCCTGGCATGTGCCCTGACCGGGAAGTGCATGGGACGATGCTCAGCCAACTGAGCTACATCAGGGCTGGGGGAACTGACTTCTAAACCACCTGCCTCATGCACCGAAAATGTTTGCTGAGGCTGAGTCAAGAGCTCTGAACTAGACAGCAGTGTGGGGGGGGGCAAGCGTGAAAGCTGAGCAACCTGCATACCTGTCTGACCACAGAGAAGGGCCCAGACAGAGAGGGGAGCTCTGGGTCAGGGGCCAGGGGCAGAGGGGTAGCATAGGGTGGAGGGGGGTAGAGATAAACAGATCCTGGTCCTTGTCCTCCAGGAGCTCCCAGTCTGGTGGGTAACCTGTGATAGTAACAACCACCATTTATCAAGAGCTTACCTTGTAGTGTGCAATGTGCTTCAAGCTTGATATGCATTCTCTTAATTAATCACTAGCTGGCATAATAATAATCCTATATAATAAAAGTCTAATAATTCGTGCACCGGGCCTCTAGTAATAATAATAATAATAATAATAATAATATAAGTTAATAAAATATTAATAATATAATGATATCACATATCGAATATAACAGTGTCACCGACATAATATCACACACAGACTATCACAGTCATTTTACAGATAAGAGCATTGTGGCTCAGAGACACTAAATAACTCCCAAGGTCACACAGCACTGCAGCAAGTGAAGAGGGAGAATTACCCCCAGTTCTGCAGGTGTCTGGCCTGTGCTCTACTATCCTCTGTTCAATTCAGCAGCCACTGGCCAGCCATGGGTGCTACTGAGCACTCAAAATGTGGCCAGTGGGAACTGAGATGTACAATAAATGTAAAATACACACCCGATTTCAAAGGCTTAGTAAGAAAAACGTTAGATGTCTCATTGACAGTTTAAAAGAAAAATCAGTGCGTACACCTGAAATGAATACAATGAATATAAATTATATCCCAACTACACTTAAGTTAAAAAGCACACACACAAACATTGGTGACATGTTGAAATAATGTTTGGGATATACTGGGTTAAATAAAATATGTTATTAGAATTAATTTTGTCTGTGATTCATACATAATTATATATTTATTCTATCAGTTTTGTTTTTCTTGCCTTTATTTCAGCAAAATCAGTCACTGTGGTGTTATAATCAAGATTTCCCCATAATTTCTGTTCTGTTGAGAATAATGTGAAATTAGACAACCTTTCTCAAATCATTGTATTTCTTCGGTAGTTTTTAATTAATTTCCATTGGGAAATGCTTGCTCTGTTGAGGTTATAGCAACAAATTGTCAATAATATTCTGAAAGCAATCGATGTAGGTGGGGAAATGAGCTGTGAATTTTATATAGCAAGCTTAAATGTTGTCATGGGGTGGTGGGTGATAAATTATGCTTACTGTGAAAAATATTACAAACTATTTAATTCCTCTTAGAAATCCTATCACGGATACCCGAGTCTTACTGTCTCTCAAAGCAATATCCAGATCTAGCCCTCCTCTGACTGGTGTCATGCTGGAAGCAAGTTGCACCTTGACCTACATGTATACAAACGCAAGCGTGCTATGAATTATTTAACATCGCAGAATGTGCCTCAGGTGCCCTGTGCAACTCTTACAGACACCATGCCCCTTTTCTTTCTTTTCTTAAAAAAAAAATAATTTTACCATGTTATTTTTATTGATTTAAATCCTCACCTGAGGATATTTTTCTATTGATTTTTAGAGAGAATGGAAGGGAGAGGGAGTGGGAGAGAAACATTGATTGGTTGCATCCCGTATGCACCCCAACCAGGGCCAGGAACCTGACACCGAGGTCCCGTGCCCTTGACCGGAATTGAACCCAGGACCCTTCAGTCCACAGGCTGGATGCTCTATCCACCGAGCCAAACCGGCTAGGGCACCGTGCCCTTTTCCAAGTACCTCTGGAACCACAAATTGGAACATGAAGAGAAGCGAGGAAATGGATGCTGGCACCAGTGGGAACGTCCTGCGCTGGGCTATGGAAGGGGAAGGATTTAACAAGTTAATTAATTTGTCTTTTCTCTTATGGAAGAGCAAAGGCTTTTCT
The DNA here is from genome assembly GCF_000327345.1 of Myotis davidii. NCBI lineage: Eukaryota > Metazoa > Chordata > Mammalia > Chiroptera > Vespertilionidae > Myotis > Myotis davidii. Next base: position 4,433,261 of record NW_006352194.1, read on the forward strand.
TGCGCTGCTAAAAGCCTCTCTGTGCTCCAAACCAGCGTCCATCTGCCGTGTCAGCAGCCGCACAGCCCACAAGTCGTGGCAGCTTTGGATTCAGCCAGCCTTTGTGTGGGGGGCGCAGAGCAGGAGATGAGTAGCAGCTCCTCCCTCCGCCTCCCTGCTGTCTGAACAGCGTCCGGAGGAGGATGGCGAGGCGCGCACTGAGCCAGGTGACGGAGGCTGCACGCGTCCCTGAATAACGTGTTTGTGCTGGTGACCTGTGGGTCTCTGTGCCACTCATGTGTGGTCTGGTGCCTGAGCTGTGCACAAACCAAGAGTGAGGGTTTAAAAACTTTCCTAGCAAAGTCGCAGTGCTGCTATATCCAAGCTCCTTGCTCTAGTAATTCATCTTTCTTATAATTATTTTCTAAAATATCCTAAGACAAATGTAATGTTTCATTTCCTGCACAGTGTTCCTGCCATTGTTTTGTGAAACATTGACTGTCATTTCAAAATTGCATTTCGTATATTGGCATCTGTCTCAGTGTGAGTTATAAAACTTTGTTTTATTGTGGTGGGAAAAAAAATGACATAAAATTTACCATCTTACCCTTTTTTTTTGTTTTGTTAGTCCTCACCCGAGAATATTTTTTCCATTGATTTTTAGAGAGGGTGGGGGATAGAGAGAGAGGGGTTGGAGAGAGGAGAGAGAGACATCGATGTGAGAAGAACAGTTGATTGGTTGCCTCCTACGCATGCCCCTTGACTGGGAATCGAACCCATGACCCTTCTTGCCCATTTTTCAAGGTCAACTTCAGCGGTATTACCAGTAAATATAGTCACAATGTTGTGACACAGATCTTCGGAACTTCTTCATCTCGCAAAATGTACACTATATACCCTTTGAACAACTCCCCACCCCCCACTTCTACAGCCTCTGGTAACCACCATTCCACTTTCTGTTTCTATGAATTTGACCACTTTAGACACCTGACTAGTCATTCATTTGTATTGTCTTTTACAAATGTGTCCGCCTGCCACACATTGGAAATGTAAAGAACAAAAAGGGTCCTTTGTAACAGATAGTTTGAGATAGTTTGCTCACAAAGTCAGGGCCTGGGACAGGGCCCCTCTTGCCTAGGAAGGTTGAAAGGCATTTATTTTATTTATCTTTTTATTTTTTAAAATTGTTATTTTGTTTAGAGAGAGCGGAAGGGACGGGGAGAGACAGAGAGAAACATCGATGTGAGAGAGACACACAAATTGGTTGGCCCCCGCACGTGCCCTCACAGAGCCAGGATTGAGCTTACAACCAAGGTACATGCCCTTGACCAGAATGCCCCCGCACGTGCCCTCACAGAGTCAGGATTGAGCTTACAACCAAGGGCCCTTGACCGGAATTGAGCCCAGGACCCTTCAGTCCAAGGGTGGATGCTCTATCCACTGAGCAACCCGGCCAGGGCTTGCAAGGCGTTTCTGATTCACTTCGCCGGACCTGTTTCCCCGAGTGTAAAAAGGGTGATGGAGCAGCAATGCTCTGAGGGCTTTGCCGGCAAGTCACGCCGGGATGCTCTGGCCTTCGGAAGTCCCCGAGCCTGGGTGGGCGGCCACCCCCTGTCCCCTCCCAGTGGGCCCTGCTCCAAGTCCCACTTCACGGCCCAGGACTCCTTTGTCCCCACCGACACCTGGTTTCCTGCCCCTGCAGTCACAGAGGGGCCTTCTCCTGGGTGACACATGCGGGCGGCTCCCGCTGCTCATGCCTGAACAAAGGCTCAGCGCGTGTTCCCGTCAGGCCCACACTCCGCTCCGTGGACGGCCCCTCCTGTGTTCGTGGTCCATGCTACAGCCGCCGGGAGGAGCGGGCTGACGCTAATGAGGACGAAACCAAGGTGGGACCCCACGTTTTATTTATTTATTTTTAAATTTTGTTTACTTATTTTGGTCTTTTTTGGTTTTTTTTACATTTTAAAATTTCAGAGCTGAAAGGGACTTGAGTCTTTTTTTCCTCACACTTCACAAGTAATACACAATCACTGCAAAACAACCCCAAAGGCAATGTACAGTGGGGCCTTGACTTACGAGTTTAATTCGTTCCGTGACGGAGCTCGTAACTCAAATTACTCGTATGTCAAATCAACAGTGAACAAGTGAGACACGTGATGCTGGGCTGATGTTGTGGCATTCACTGTGACATTCGCTGCGATAACTACTGGTGGGTATCTGAAGCTGGCTCATAACCTGAATTTTAGCTCGCAACTCAAAGCAAAAAATTGGCTGAGAGATGGCTCATATCTCAAAAAACTCGTTAGTCGGGGCACTCGTAAGTCAAGACCCCACTGTACTTACATATTTTAAAAAATCACCCATAATCCTGCCCGGCCTGCTGGCTCAGTTGGTTAGAGTGTTGTTCCATACACCAAAAAGGTTTCGGGTTTGATCTCTGGTCAGGGCGGGTATGGGAAACAACTGATCAATGTTTCTCTCAGATGTTTCTCTCACATTGATGTTTCTCTCTCTCTCTCTCTCTCTCTCTCTCTATATATATATATATCTTGCTCTCAAAATTAATAAAAACATACCCTCAGGTGAGGATTTTTAAAAAAAGATCACCCATAATCGCAGCATCCAGTGATAACCACCTTTAATGCTTTGTAAATATTCTATACATTTTAGAGCAACAACCACAGCATTAATAGTAATGTTCTATTTGTCTTGCTCATAACCTGTTTTTTCCATTCAGTAATTTCTCTGCTTCTATAAATGCGCTGCTGCATCATCCGTTTGGGCAGTTGCAGAGTATTCCGTTGGGTATGTTTGGCAATTGTTCCCTCGCGATTATAAACAATAAACAACATTCCTGCCGTCAACTTTTTCCACGATTTCCTTAGAATAAAATCCCAGAAGCGGAGTTTCTAGGCCAGAGGCCGCACACACCATATGTAAAGGGCTTGACTTCAGGGCTGACAGCACTGACTAGCACTGCCGTCCAACGTACCGGGAGTGCCCGTTTCAGCTCAGGCCTGCCAACACCGGCTATTGGCACTTTTCATCCATTATCACTTTTTATCATTTCACTGCTTTTACATTTGTACCTCTTTGTAGGCGGTTGGACATGTCTTCCTTAAGTGCACTTGCCAATTTTTGAGACGGACTTTGGAGCTTATCCATCCAGCTGTGAAAATAGGCTCAGAGGCGCGGAGCGTCTTTCGCAAGCGAGGCAGGGACGGACCAGAACAGGAACCAGGTTTGCTGATGCCAGGAGAGGAGGTTTTCCCAGGATTCTGGGGCCCCGCGAGTGAACAGAGAGAGACACAGGGTTATGAATCGAGACCAGAAAGCGCCCCCAGTGTGTTCCACGTCACGGTGTGACATTGATAAGCAATCTCTCCCGTTTGAGCCTCCCTTTGTCACCCGTGAAACCAAGAGGTGGGATGAGTCAGTTGCTCGGATCTTTCTCAGGGCTATTCTGCCATTTCCCAGTCCCTTCCCAGCTCCTCTTGTTAGAATGAAAATCTTGCATGTGCGCAGCCCCGTATGGTTTATAAAACATTTCAGTGACGTGGAGAGGAGAGGCATCGTGATTCATGCCGTCTCACAGAGAAGCGAAGGGAGGCTCCGAGTTACATGGCTTAACCTGCATGCACCACTACAACCTCAGGCAAACCCCCCACCATCCTCTAAAACACCTTCCAACAAGGTCGCTGCCTGGCAGGTCCTCCTGCATGGAAACTCGGGGCCCATTAATGTCTATCCCCCTGGCACAGGCTATTCTTTCAGCTACAGAATTCACTGAGCACCTATTCTGTGCCAGGCCCTGTGCCCGGGGCAGGGGATGCAGGGATGAGCATGGAACTTGAGTCTGGTGGAGGAGACACAGCAAAACAGATCATTTCAATAGAAGGTGGCCGGTACTTGGAAAGAGGGCAGTGTGAAAGCGGTGGGAGCAAGGGTGCTGGCATCAGGCCAGATGAGAGGAATCAGGGCAGGCTTCCTGGAGGAAGCGGCGCCCAACTCTCACCTTGAAGAGGGGATTAAATGATAGCCAGGCGAAGAAGGACAAAGAGGGTATATGATGAGGCAGAGGAAATAGGCTGTAGACAAGAAAGGGAACAGCACCTTCAGAGCACTTTAAAAGAGGCCACGGGGCTTGGACTCAATTCAATTAGATGAAGAAAGCTTACAAATATGTACTTATGAGTTCATTTCAAAATAACAACAATAAACCCACTACATGTTAAAATAAATATCTTTTTATGAACTATAACTGCATTTTTCAAAGTACAAGTATTGAAGTGGGCAGAGTGGAATTGTTTTGCACTTTTCGCTGATCTCTTTTATGCCCGGCTTATCATCATGAAAAAACGTTGTCCTCACAGGGTCTGGAGGACCTCCAGAGCCCTCTGAAGAGGGTGGATTGGATGAGGGGATCCTGGAGGCTGAGAGGCCGGGAGGAGGCAGTGTTGCAGCCCCTCCCCTCCTGGGAGCTGAGGCAGCAGCGGGGTGAGGGTGAGCCAGGGCCTGGACAGGAGGGGCAGGGGTGAGAGACGTTTGGTGGGGTGGGAGGTGGAGCTTGGTGTAGGCTTTGACTGTAGGACTGGGAAGCAGGCCCAGGGCTCCAGCTTAGAGCCAGGGGTCTGGTCCAGGGGACGAGATGATAAATCACGTTTAGAACTTGTTGGGTTTAAAGTGTTGTGAACCCCCATGTGCAGCGCCCAGAGACTGGCGCCTGGGCCGTGGAGGGGATGGATTCCTGTGGGACGGAGAGTGTCGCTGAGGACAGAGCTGCCAGGATGGGGGCATTCACCACTGTGGGGAGACCATCAGGAGGACGGGCAAGGGGGTGTGGCCTGGTTGCTGCATACCAGCCCGGCAGGGCGAGGAGGGAGGGTCGGCCCCCTCCCAGACTTGCTGAGCAAACACTGCTATAATCCAGACCAGCTCCTAGGACAGCGATGGCGAACCTTTTGTGCTCGGCGTGCCAGCATTTTGAAAAGCCCTAACTTAACTCTGGTGCCGTGTCACATATAGAAATTTTTTGATATTTGCAACCATAGTAAAACAAAGACTTATATTTTTGATATTTATTTTATATATTTAAATGCCATTTAACAAAGAAAAATCAACCAAAAAAATGAGTTTGCGTGTCACCTCTGACACGCGTGTCATAGGTTCGCCATCACTGTCCTAGGAGAAAGCTTAGCAAGCGCTCAGCCCAGAGGGGAACGGGGCCCTGGGAGGAACTGGGGCTGGAGGCCCAGGAGCTGAGTGAGGGTTCTGGGTGGGGGTGGGGGAGGTTGGGGCAGGAGGTGCCCAGCTTGGGGTGGGGGAAATTTAGGGGAGGAGCATGCCAGGGGTTTCAGTAAGAAGGGACTAGAGGGGATTGTCCTCATCTTTGAATCTCTGCTGAAAATTCTGACACCTTGCCAGGTGCTGGGCCAGGCGACTCCAAGGTGGGCCCTTCCAGCATCAAGCCAGGGCCCCGATCTCAGCCCTGTGTCCTCGCACTGTCCTATGAGGTCTCTTATGCTTGATTTGGGATGTACACATGCCAATCCCAGGCTGCCTTGGGCCTTCCCCCAGGCAATTGGGGGAGCTCTGCCCATGCTCTAGCCCCACGCCAGCACAGCTGGACCCAGGCCTTCAAATGATGTCATCGCTCACCCACTCTTGCCTCTATTTTCCTCTCCAAGGGCTCTGTCCCCAAGCATTCTCTGCCCGTGTGCTGGCGTAAAGGCTTTCTGCATAGCAAACCCAGAGAAAAAGAGGGCTCCCTTTTCTCAATATTTGCCCAGAAAATTCCTGGGTGGATTATTGTTGGCCTGACATGAGTCACATGCCCATTGTTGCACCAGTCACCACGGCCAGAGGAGAATGGACTTTGCCAATTGGCCAGGCCTGGGACGTGTGCCCACTCTTGAAGCTGGAAGTGGGATGGTTGCCATCTCCTCCCCCC
>NW_006352194.1:4439262-4444559 GCF_000327345.1 Myotis davidii
GCGGGCCCTACAGGAAAAGCAGGAGGCTGCAGCGAGGAGAAAGGGCTGGTCCTGAGGCAGGTCACAGCCCTTCCCTCCAGGCTGATACCCTCGAGGATGACTGCCTTCCTGCCTGGAGGTAAGGAGTGTCTCGCCCTCCACCCCTTCCATGTAGTGTGGAGCCAGGGGACCCATCCCCACAGAGCAGGCAGGCTTGGCTCCCCACCCTCTGGCTGCGTGACTGAGTGAATCTTGTCACCTCTCTGAGCCTCAGTTTCCTCCTCTGTAAAATGGAGTGAGTCTTGATAAGAAGGGGAGAGGATACAGAGGCGATTGGAGAAATGCTGCACCAGCCGAGAAGTGCCAGGAGCCCCTGGAAACCGGAAGAAACAAGATAGGAGGATTCTTCCCTGAGCTCCACACCGACTCAGACTGCCGGCCCCAGAACCGGGAGATGATGCATTTCGGTGGAGTTAGGTCGGCCAGTGTGTGGTATTTTGCTGCTGCAGCCCTAGGAGGCAAACATACCATCTGAAATGGTTTTATTGATTTATGTGTTTATTCTCCATCCTTCTCCCCAAGGGATCAGCTCCATGAGGCCACGTGCCATCTGTTTCGGTCGCTGCTGTGTCCCTAGTGTCTGGACCAGTGCTGGTTGCACAGTAGATGCTCATGAAATATTTGATCCATTAAAGAATGGGCGAATGCATGAGCCTCTCACTCCAGGATTCTTATTTTTTTAAAAAAATATTTTTTATATTGGTTTCAGAGAGGAATAGAGAGAGATAGAAACATCAATGATGAGAGAGAATCATTGATTGGCTGCCTCCTGCACGCCCCACACTGGGCATAAACCTTGCAGCCTGGGCACATGCCCCAGCCAGGAATTGAACTGTGACCTCCTGGTTCATAGGTTGACACTCAACCACTGAGCCACGCTGGCCAGGCCTCAGCCCAGCATTCTTTTCTCAGGCTGGTGCCAGGCTGTGACTCTAGCCAGGCCTTCCTCAGTCCTTCCAATCCCCTCTCACCCTTAGACACACACATCATCCCCACAGAGGCGGCGCAGCCAGGTGGTGACACACTTAGAGGAGTGGTGACCCCAGACCTGGTTTAAATTCTGGCCCGGCTGTGTCCTATGGCACCACTCTGACAAGGCCCTTATTTCATAGTTTTCTCCTATAACCCTTTCAATGCCTGGAATACAACAGGTGCTCAATAAAGGGTGGCTGCAGTCCACTCTCCGTGGACATCCTATCTTTCCCACAAGGCTGGCCTGCATCCCCTCCTCCTGCAGGAAGCCCTCCCAGACCACCCCCCTGCCCTGGCCCCGCTGGCCCCGGCTCAGGCCCACTGACTGGCTCCCTTGCCGCTCGGCAGTCTGCCTGGGATCATTAATTCTCTTTTTGTGCCGACGCGGTCCATCTCCCCGGCTGCCTCGGCCGTTGGCCATGTTTTAATGAGGATGTCTCTTTGTGAATAAAGAAGCAGGCCTTTGATCCCCCTTCTGGAATTGACTGTCTTTGATAGTCCGCACCGAGGAACTGCGGAGAGCCAGGCCAGGATTCAAGTCTGGGCCGGCTGCTGCTAACCTGTCAGACCCTTGGCAGGTGGTCTCCCTCCTTCAGCCTCAGTTTCCCCTCCAGTATAAAGGGCCCAGGCAGAGCAGGCATCGTATGGTATGTAAATGATGCAATCCATGTATTCAGTGAAATGTCACCTTAGCCCCAGTTTCTTTTGTGGTGTCCTCGTCTTAAATGCCAACTCTCCATCAGCTATCCACCCCAGCTCACTGATGAGGAGCACCGAGGCCAGGAGATGTGAAGTTGCTTGTGCAAGGTATGTCAGGGTCCAGATTTGAACCCGGGTTGCCCGACTCCGGGTCTTGCTATTCTTGTGACCCCCAAGGCCAAGGATAACTGGGAATGCTCTGGCCAGCTGGTGACTGCTTGGGGTGAAGCAGGAAAAGGACCCCCAGGCCCGCTCTGCTCCTGGAGGGGGCTGTCTGAGAACTTCGGGCGGGAGGTCAGACTGGATGATGGAGATGGGGGCCCTGGAGGCCCAGGGTGTGGGAGGTTTGTCTGGGGAGGAGTGGAAGAGACACCAGGGTTTGGAGGAGGGGCCACTTTCGAAGGTGAATAAGCTCTTATATAATTCCTCAAATCACTCATGGCCCTGGTTCTTGGAGCCTGGAACCTGGCCATGTGCATGGAGGAAGAGGGAGGTTCAGACAGGAGAAAAGAGTTGTCTGGGGCTGGTGACAGGGCTGGAACTGGTCCCAGCCCATGACCTTGCACTGACCGCACACCCATACCCCAGAGGGACTCGATTGATGGGGGACGCTCCCAGGAGAGCCCCTGGTACCAGGAGAGGGACACCGCCCGGTTCCCTGGGGGTGGGGAGCATGTCATGGGCTGGGGTGGATGGGGAGAGTCCCAGGCAGAGGAGAGACAGTGTGAGAGAGATAGAAAGAGGCATTAAGAGAAGAAGAGAGAGAGAAACAGAGAGAACAGGAAAAAAAGATAGAAAGGAGGGAGGGAGGGGCAGGAGAGCGGGGAGGGGATCATGGATTCAGTTGCGTTTTCCGCACAGAGCCCCTCCACGGGGATGCGGGAGCAGATGGCTTCCTCAGCCAGGGTTGACAGGAGCTTAAAAACACGGGCCACCTTGCCCCCTGCCGGGCCTTGCTGGGCGCCCCTTGGTGGGCAAGGCGCGGAGGGAGGCTGGCGGGGTTCAGGGCCAGGTCCCCTGAAGAGACAGGAGGGGGTGAGTGCAGGCCTGGGCTGTGCTCAGGAGCTGGGCGATCTGCAGGGAGTTACAGCCCTTTTTCTGAGCTTCAGTCTAGGCATCTGTAGAATGGTTGGAGTTGACCTCTCAGGTTCCCAGTCCATCAGCTCCCCTTTGCCACACTCTCCCCTCTCCCCATGACCCTCATTCTCACTGCGTGCTTACTAACCCCTGGGTCTCCCACATACCCCCTGTTCCCCACTGTCCCTACCACACACTGTCCACTCCATTCTGTGGTCAGTTTGGGTGGCAGAAGTCACCCGGAGGTGCTGGTTGCCACGGGGGCTGCCATGGGTGCAGTTTATTCCTGATCTCATTCCCCACAGTGGCTGTTTCTAAACTTGTCTCTCCCACCCAGGATGGGGGTTGCGGCAGCTGGGCCACAGTCCCCTCCCTGGAAGGGGTTCAGCCTGCCCCCTCCCAGTTTCTGCCTCTCCCTGCTCATCCAGTGCCTCCCTCCCCCTCCATCCCGGCTCCTTTCTCTCTCAGCCAGGCAAAACCCAACCATGGAAAAAATGAGTGTTTGGGGCCAGCCGTTAAAGGACGGAAAGCCATGGTTTCCTTTTTCCTTTTCTTCCTGTTCTGGGATCCATCCTGCTCTGGGCCATTCAATACCAACAAGGGGCTGCCCTTTGGGGGCACCTACTGTGTGCCAGGCCCAGATCTAAAGCTCATGGTAGATCATCTCATCAGACTCTCAGAATTACACTCTTCACAGACGCCCATTATACAGATGAGGAAAGAGAGGCCAGCCTGGGGATGAGACCAGACGATGGAGGGCTGGGCCTGGGACCCGAGTCCTGCTGAGTGTAAACACTAGAGCTCCTCCCCGACACCACCCCAACTCCGGGATCACAGGGGCTCTGGGCAAGCAGCCAGAGAGGCGAATTCTGCTTCTGTCCTTAAGTAAGTCACCTCCCCACTCTGAACCTCAGTGTTTTTTTGGTCACCAAAATGGAATAAATAATATTATCTGTCCACTCCCCCAAGCTGCTGTGAACAGTCCCACAACTGATAATAGCTAACATGTCGGGGCACTTGCACGTGACCTGGCACCATTGTAAGTGACAGCAACTCATGACAGAATGCATGTAATGTGCACAGGGGAGGCTCCTGCAGCTCCTGGGTGCTAACCTGCCCACGGTTCCACACCGAGTTGTGGGGGCTGGGACCAGAACGCAGGGTAGAGCCAGGACTTTACCAGGTCTGTGACCTTGGGAAATCCCCTGCTGGCCCTGGGCCTCAGTTTCCCCGTCTGGCAAAGTGCAGGAAGAAACAGAGATGGTTGTAGAGCCCGGCTCAGCGAACCTGTTCTCCTGGGTGACCTCGGGCCAGTGACCTTAGCCTTGCTAAGCCCATTTGTAACATAGGGTGCTGCTAGGAAAAGACAGGGATGCGTATAAGGGCCTGCTGAGACGGTAGGTGGAGGACCTTGGATCCCAGCCTCTCCCCCTACCCCCTTGCCCCAGCCGGGCCCAGGGGTGTGGGAAGGGAAGGCACAGGGCCGGCGGGGATTAGCCCCGGGTCCCCCTCCTGGGGCGGCGCTTTTAACCGTGTTCTCCCACAGATAAGCCCTGCCCCCTCCCAGGCCCTGGGCCCGGCCTGTGTTTGCCGTGGGGATCTGGGCTGGCCCGGCTGCCTTTCATTCGGGGCGGCTTTGCTTGCTTTTCCTGAAGCCGGGCGGCTGCTCTGCCGGGTCCCTGCGCCCTGCGAGCAGATGGGCCGCGGTGGGAGAGGCGGCCGGTCCTAAGAGGATTGGCGCCTTTCTTCCCACCCTTTGTGCTGCGCTCGGGCCGCCTGCGCCCAGACCACAAAGGCCGCTTGTTTGGCTGCCTCTGCGGGCGTGGGGGTCACAGCCAACAGCGGCGCCCTTGGAGACTGGCACCCCCTGTGTGTGCAGTCCCTGCGGCACCCCGGGGGTTCGCCGGAAGCACTGTCTTGCATGGGCGCTTGGTGCAAGAGGAGAGATACCCAGGGTAGCCTATCAGAGGGACAGGTCCAGAGAGGGTCTGTAACCCTCCTACGTACCAGGGCTCCCACACCCAGCAAAGCTCTCTAGATCTTCCTCAGTTTATTCCTCGTGCCTGTGGGATGGGGCAGATCTGAGGAAAAGGAGGCTGGGGCCGGCAGGAACTCACTGGAGGGGCTTGGCAAGCTGGAGGCTCGAGACCCAAGAATAGCCCCAGAAGGAGCGTCTGACGACACTGTTTGAGGCCGTGCTCCAAGGAGAGGAGGCAGCTGGGGAGAGGAAAGGACAGGAATTATCTCACCAGTGAGTTTATTTTAAAAAACTGCTGACTGAGTGCCCGCTCTCCGGTGGGTGCCAAGGAGACAGAGATGGAAGATCAGGTTCCACCCCCGAGGGTCCTGCGTGCACTGGGGGGACAGCTTTGCAGGGAATGAGCTCTAGACCAGGGTTTCTCAGCCTCAGCACGATTGACATCGGGGCTGATTCTCATTGGGGGGCCCTGTACATTGCAGGATGTCTGTCTAATAAGATCCGTGGCCTCTCCCCACTCGACCTCAGTATC
>NW_006352194.1:4444631-4457625 GCF_000327345.1 Myotis davidii
ATGGAAACATCAATGATGAGAGAGAATCATTGACCAGCTGCCTCCTGCACTCCCCCCACTGGGGATCAAGCCCAAAACCCATGCATGTGCCCTTGACCGGAATCAAACCTGGGACCCTCCGGTCTGCAGGCCGACGCTCTATCCACTGAGCAAACCAGCGAGGGCATCATTGATGTTTTTATCTCTCTCTCCCTCTTTCTTCCTCTCTGAAATCAATTTTTTTAAAAAAGAATGTCTCCAGACATTGCCAAGTGTCTGGAGGGAGAGGGAGGATAAAATCACCTCGGTTGAGAACCACTGATCTAGTCCATACGCCCGGTCATCCGTCTGCTCATGCATTCGTCACATGTTCTCGCGCTCTGAGTGTTTGCTGGGCTCTGTTCTCGGGCCTGGGGCTGCAGCTGCGGCGTTCCAGGTGCTGAGCTCATGCCTATTGGGTGAGTTCACACCTGGAGGAGAAAGTGAACTATTCCATGTCGGGGGGAAGTAGGGGCCCGGGTTCCCAAAGGGCTCTTGGAGGAGGTGACACTTAGGCAGGCCCGGGAGGGTAAGTAGGAGGTACCAGGACAGAGGACGTGGGGCAGAGAACATTCTAGGCAGAACAGGGCCGAATGGCCATCCTGGATGTGTTCCTCAGAGGTCTGTTGCGTGCAGGGGGCTTCTCTGGGGATAGAGAGGGACTCAGGCAGGCCCCTGCCAGCACACGGAGGGTTCGAGGTCGGCAAAGAAGGGTCTCCACCCTCTGGGGGTTGTAGAGGCACCAGGAAGGCCTTCCCAGGGAAGGGGAGACAGGAGTCACATCTTGAGGCTGAGCAAGCAGAAGCCCGGGTAGCAGGGGTGGGAGGGGGCGAGGCGGGCAGAGGGAACAGCCCCTGCACAGGCCACAGAGCACGAGAGGGCCCGAGGCTTTGGAGGAAGGCGAAGAGGCTGCTGGGTCAGGAGCACAGCATTCTGACAGCAGAGGGAGGCAGAGGAGGCTGCCGTGGTGGTGGTGGGGGGAGCGGGGGCGGAGAGGACCAGCGAGAGAGCCTGGACTTAGTCCTGGGGGTATTGGGAGCCATGGGGGGCACTTGAGCAGGCAGTATTTTTATTTTTGAAAAATGGCTGACTACAGTGAAGAGATGGGTCTCAGGAGAGCAGGGCAAGAGGCAAGAAAGAGTTGCCGAGGTTCAGGGGACAGACCAGGGTGGCGGTGAGCCGGGTGCGGGAGGGTGGATCCCCAGGAGGTGAGAGCCCGGGGCTGAGGGAGCTGGAAGCGGCATCTGGGCAGACCGCGGCGTAGCCAGTGAGGCCCCGAAACGAACCACCGGATCAGAAACCCCAGACAAAAGACCGAATAGAGGGAGATGGGCCTGCGGACCTCAGAATACAAATCATTTTTGCCACTTTGCTCTCATGCCTCATCTTTAAATATTAATACGCAATGATGTTTAAGAGCTGAATGTTGTGTCAGGCGCTCTCCTGAGCATGTCGTGTGTGTTAACTCATCAAGTCCTCACACAACCCCCAGAGGGGGATAGCTCTTATCGTCTCTGTTTTGCAGAGAGAGAAGCAGCAGCACAGAGAGAAAAAGTCCGTTTCCAGCGGCTGGGCCTGGATTCGAACTCAGACAGTCTGGTTCCGGAGGCTGCGCTTTCTTCTGCCAAAAACAGGCCGTTTGTTTAAAGCCTGCTTAACATCATCTATTTATAAAGCCCTGGGATAACAGAAAGGGAAAGAAGTAATGGCATTATATTTTCTAGATGGTGGCAGAAGGATGTAAACTGAAAAATCACCTTCTGGAACTCAGGGAAACCCTACCCGGCAGTGCCTACCGCCACCCCACGGCAGCGTACCCCGAGTGGAGCAGCCATGACACAGGCCAAGCCCCGTTTTGGGGGGCATTGCACTTATGAAACCCCATGCCAGGGTGGTAAGAGCTTGCGGACACGGGCATTACTATTATGAACATTTCTCTGCAAAATGGAGATGCTAAGAGGGGTCTCCCTCCGTGGGCTGCTAAGGACAGGAGTAAGGAGACGAGGCGCTGGAGGCCCAGGCTGAAGGGTATGTACGCTGAGGGGCCCCTGATGGTGCTGGGGACGCGGGATGGAGTTGCCGGGCCCCATCCGCACTTCTTCCTCAGTTCCCCAGACGACCAGCGTTAGGCATTTTTGAAACAGCTGGTGGAGCTAGGGTTGGGGTGGGGTGTTACTCTGCAAACATGGGCTATACCCATGACCCCGACCTTCTAATCCCAGGGCTTAACTGACTTCATTAACTCCAGGGGGCTCAAGAGAGACCCCCCCCAAATTGTTCTCCGTCAAACCACATTCATGAAAGCCCCGTTCCTGAGACCTATGCAGGGAAACCTCTGGCTGAAGGCAGGAGACTGGAGGTGGTGACCCTTGGAGGTGAACCCTCTGCAAGCTAGTGACAGGGCAGGATCAGATCCCACCGCCTGCCCAGGGCAGTGAGGGAGAAACTGGGTGAACGCATAGCATGCTGGGTAGCCTGGCCAGGAGCTGATGGGTCCAGCCTCCCACCCCCCACTGTGGTTGCCATGACAACTGAGCAGGGGAGAGGGAGGAGGAGAGGAGAGACCACTTGCCCCTCAGACAATGGAAACTTATTCCAGGTCACCCTTGGCCTTGTCCTAAAGGGCTTGGTGTGGTCAGGAGTTCTGGGCTCTCCATATCCTGCAGTATAGGCCCTGGGGAACAGTCCTTAGTTCAGGCCAGGCATGGGGACCCCAGAATGGAGGTCACAGATAGGATCCCCTCCACTGGACAATCCCAACCCTCTCAGAGCCACCTCTTTACCAGGCTCCCTGCTCCCCCAAGGCAGGCTGATTCCTGATGAAGTTCGGTTCGTATTCTGAGCTCTCCCTCCACTGAAGAACTTGACCTTGTAGTGGGAGGTGAGCAGTGGGCGCAGGGAGGAGGAAGTGGCCGCCTTGGGGACAGGCCAAATATTTTATGAGTAATTTAATATCTGGAGCACGAACCACTGAGCGGAGAACCGTCAGCTGCCCGGAGCAAGGAGCTGGTCTGGTCCTCACAATGCCGGGGACAGGATGGGCATGAGCGGGCCCACAGGGAGGTTAACGCTTTCGGGGCCCTGGGAGGGGGCTAGGAGGGAACAGGGCTGGTGTACCTGCTGTGCACCAGGTACCAGGCAGTGCGTGTTAGAGGGGATGAGCACTAATTAGGGAGAAGTGTGGCCCTTTGGAAAAGGCACTGACTTTGAGACACATAGACCTGCATTTAGCTCCTGCTAAGTGTGTGGCCCTGGCTTCACCTGTCCGAGCCTCAGTTTCCTTATCCATGAAATGGTGATGATAATAATGGTGCCTACATCATAAATAAGATCCAGTGACCATAAATAGAAGGAATTTAGTGTGATCGCCTGGGACACAGCTCAGTAGAGCGACCTGCCCTTGTGTGGACTTCGCAACAGCTTTTCAAAAACCCCAAACATCGGTCGTGGGGGTGTCCCCACCACCTTGCGATGGCCTGGACCCTTCCACTCCAGCCCAGGAGTGTGTGTGTGGCGCTGTTGCCACATTCTGTATCAGCCATGGCCCTGCCTCTTCCTGACACCTGCTTCTGTACCCAAGGGTCCTGGGGAGGGGCATGGGCCTTGGCCTGAGGCAGACCTGGGTCCGAATCCCAGCTCAGCCAAGTTCTAGGTGTGGGGCCTGGGCAAGCAGTTCATCCCTCTGGGCTTTCATTTCCTCATCTGCAAAATATGAACAATGAGACTCCTTCCTCGTAAGGATGCTGTTGTCATTAATGAAGAGCGTACCATAAAGAAGGTAGCACATGCCCGAGCTGGTTTGGCTCAGTGGATAGAGTGTCGGCCTGCGGACTGAAGGGTCCCAGGTTTGATTCCGGTCAAGAGCATGTACCTCGGTTGTGGTTGTGGGGTCATCCCCAGTAGGGGGTGTGCAGAAGGCAGCCAATCAATGATTCTCTCTCATTATTGATGTTTCTATCTTTCTCTCTCCCTCTCCTTTCCTATCTAAAATCAACAAAAATATTTTTTAAAAAAGAACAGTTTATTAAAAAAAAAAAAGAAGAAGCTAGCACAGAGCCTGCTACACAGTAGATGCTCATTAAATGATTCTCTATCATGGATATTTCGAGAGAGCGGTTGAGGGACCACGCAGTCTTAGTCCATGTCCCAGCTCTGCCATGTACCAGCTGTGAGAGCCTGACCAAGTTACAACCTCCCTGTACCTCAGTTTCCATATCTGTGAAATGGGTATCATTAGTAGTACATGCATCATTAGAATTAGACAAGTTAAGACATACAAAATATTTATTTTTAAAAAATATATTTGTATTGATTTCAGAGAGAGATAGAAACATCAAAGATGAGAAAGAATCATTCATTTATCGACTGTCTCCTGCATGCCCCCAACTGGGGACTGAGCCCACAACCCGGGCATGTGCTCTGACCAGGAATCCAACCATGAGCTCCTGGTTCATAGGTTGATGCTCAACCACTGAGCCACACTGGCTGGGCTATGAAGTGTTTAGGACAGAACCTGGAACCGAGGAGGAGCTCAGTCAGTGTTAGCTGCTATTATTCTCCTCTGAGGTTCAGGAGCAATTTGTGAAAAGGAATCTCCCCTCCCCTCCCCTCCCCTGCACTCACCCCTACATTCCTGGGTCTGGGAGCAGGTCTCCCCATGACACTCTATCTGGGGCTGGGGGTTGTAGCACGGTGAGCTCACACCTGCGTCTTTTGACCTGCCTGGGGGACTCCAGCAGCACCCCGGGGCTTCTCCCGCCATGTGGTTCTGTCCCTTTGTTAATCATGAAACCCCGGCTTTGGTCCACAGCCCAGCCATCTTTTCACGTCCTGAAAGAAATTCCATGCCCCTGAGCTGAGGTGACCCTGAGACCGTCTGGTCCTCTTCTCCTGTTACAGATAGGGAAACTGAGGCTCAAGAGGGAAGGGTGGTTCCCAACGCCACACAGCAAGAGGATGCTCAGGTCCCAACTTGAACCCAGGTCTCTGGCTCCTAGTCCAGTGCTCTGTCTCTACACCAGGCTGCCTCGGGCGGGCGGGCCATAACTAATGCCCAATCCCACTGATGAACATAGCGAGGCCCGGAGATGTGAGGGGACTGGCCCACAGCCCCACAGCCCATGGAGGGGGCCAGGGTTCAAACCCAGGCCTGGGAGCACCAGCATCTGAGCAAGCGCCGTGCCATGTCCAGCAGGGTCAGTCTTCGACCTCATTACAGTGCTCCTGAAGGAAGAGCCTGGACAGACCAGGGATGAGTGGCCCATTTTACAGATGAGGAAACCGAGCCCCAGAGAGTAGAGTCACTTACCCGAGGCCACACCGTGAGTCAATGACTCTGGGACCAGAGCTCTTGCTCCTTACGCTGCCCCATTACCTGTTTTTAATGTTCCTGCACTGAGGATCTCCAAGTCCCTACTAGCTTGCCTCCAATTAAAGGGGCATCCACTGAGCACGTATGTGGCTCAATTCCCCATGGGGTCTGTGTTGTTTTCCCGGTGGCAGTGGGCGCCTGCTCCGAGCAGGGTACCACCCTCGGTACCTTACAGACCTTACCTTTATCTTCCTAATGGCCATGGCACATAGATTATTGTACCTATTTTCTAGATGCGGAAACAGGCTCACAGGGGATAGGTGACTCCAGGTCACACAGTTGTCTGCGAGGTCGAGGGCAGACTGTCCCCCTCACTCCTGCTCACAGGCCTGTGCAGGCTCCCAGCCGGCGAACGCCCTCTGTTGAGGCTGTCCATGCCCTGAGCCATAGCACGGAAGGAATGAAGACATATTTTTCAGGTCTCCTTCCCCGGAAACCAGCTGGGGAGGGTCCCAGGGAGGCTGACATTTACGTCCTGTCTTTAATCACATTAGCTGACGTGCTCCAAACAAGGTCTGCAGACACGTTCTAATGAGGGCCCAGCCGCCTCCCCTGCGATACCCATGCCCTCAGGGGGGAGCTGCCCTGAGACTGGAGCCCATGGATGGGTTCACGTGGCGCTGCTGCGAACCCAGGGAGGGAGAAGGGGACATTTGTCCCAGCATGGGCACAGGGCCTGTCAGCTTTTTTGTCTCTGGTAGCTCATGGAACGACCCTCACAGCGACCAATAGCTTCATCTCATAGGTGAGGAGGCTAACATTGCTGGGGACTTCCTAGGCGTCGGGTGTGGCATGCGGTTCTTTTCAATAACCACTCTTGCTTGTGGTCCTACTATGCCCCAGACAGGCGCTTTACATACACCCCTCATTTAGCGCTCATGCCAATATTAGCCAATTTCGCTTCATTTCACAGCCGAGAAAACAACAGCTCCGAGTGGAGGTGACTCCACTGTCAATGTCACCCAGCTAGAACGTGGCAAAGCTGGATTTGAACCTGGTAAGAACCTGGTGAGGGCTCTTGTGAGAAGCCAATGAGGGATCGTGCACTCAGCATTGGCCTGACGCACAGTAGGTGTTCTGTGTACCATACTTTGCTTCTTTTGCCCTCTTTCTGCTGTTGGCTTGTTAACATTCTCCCTGCTCCCCGATGCTGAAAGAGCTCACAGGGACAAATACACGACAAAATGGTACAGAGAAGAATCCGTGAGAGGCAACAGGAAACGAGGTGGGGAGGCAGGAAGTGAGGAAGGAGGCTGCCAAGAAAATATGTGTCATACAGAGCTGCACGCTAGGGGCGTCTCTGCAGGTTCTGGGCCTCAGTTCTCTATTGCATCCTCAGTCCCCCGCCTCTGAACGGGGCGACGATGTGTGTGTGTGTGTGTGTGTGTGTGTGTGTGTGTGTGTGTGGCGGGGAAGGGGGTGTCACGAGGAATAAATGCACGAATGTCTGCATGCCTGGCACATTCTTGATCTCAGTTGAGTTTCCCTCTGCCTGCCTGCCTTTGTTTCCCTTGGAAATGCCAAACCTTCCCATGGAAATTTCCCCAAGGGCCCATGGAACATGAGTACACTCCCTCTTTCCAGGCAGCACATAATTTTGACATTCCTTGCATCTTGGCTTTCTTCCTTCCATTCAACAACTATTTACTGAGCATCTATTATGTATATCCACCACTAGGCCCTGCACTCTCTAGAGTAAGACACATTCATCAATCAATTAATTAACTAACATCCATGTTCTCATTCATTGACTTGATAAACATGAATCTTTTGGGTTCTCTGGGCCACGAAATGTTCATTTTTGGCCTCCTTAGCTGCCCTCTGGGCCATAGCTATATTCTGTAGAGGTGGGGATGCTGGGTGAGGGAGGTGTGATGGGGGACTTGGCCATGGCTTCCTCTCTGGTGACTATGTAATAACTCTTCCCCCCTTGTCCTATGGGTGTCAAGAGCTCTCCTAGGCAGTGACTATGTAATAACTCTTCTCCCTTGTCCTATGGGTGTCAAGAGCTCTCCTAGGTTCCTAATCAGTAGGCTTGGGGCAGGCCTGAGAACCTGTTCCTGTCACCAGTGAGTCTAATGTAGCTGAGTAGTTAGAGCCCCTCCTTCTGTAGGGAAGTCTGAGGCTCAGAGAAGGAAGCACCTTCTCTGAGGTCATACAGGAAGCCAGGTTCCAGACCAGCCTAGAACTGGGAGCTCTTGACATCCCATCCAGGGTGCTTCCTGCTCTGCCAGGTCCTCTCACTGCCAGGGGTGCCCCTCCCTGGGTGGGCCCTGCAGGATTTCTTGAACACCCCCGCTTCTCCTGCATCTGGTCCACAGGGCTGTCTATGAGTGTGCCTCCTGGCTATGTGCAAAAATAAACACACGCGCAGCTTGCTGTGAAAGGGCATGTGTCTGTGTGTGTGCTGGGTCGGGGGTGGTTTAAGGCAGGGCACCTGGCATCCCTTTGTCAGCAGGAGACCAGAAAGGCGGGGCCATGGAGGAGAAACGGGGGTGGGGCCGGCAGTGCTCAGAGCAAGGGGTGCTCATCCCCTCACCCTCGGCCCTTTCCTCTGTCTGCTGTGACCTCCTCCACCGCCCCCATCAGATCATAATCACAATGGCCACATGGCAGCAACAACAGTAGCGGGCAGTCGCGGAGCACTCGCCCTCACAGCCCCGGTGCTGCCACTGCCCATGGATGGGAGAATTCAGGTCCATATTCAGCGGTTCTCAAACTGTGGGTCGCGACCCCTTTGGGGATTGAACGACCCTTTCACAGGGGTCGCCTAAGACCATCGGGAAACACATATATAATTGCATATTGTTTTTGTGATTAATCACTATGCTTTAATTATGTTCAATTTGTAACAATGAAATTGGGGGTCACCATAGCATGAGGAACTGTATTAAAGGGTTGCGGCCTTAGGAAGGTTGAGAACCACTGATATAGATCAACATGTGGAACCAGTGCTCCTAGCCACAGCCACTTAAAGTGCTGTCCGGGCTCAGCAGCACCAACGATAGAGCATGCATTTTACAAAGACACCAGGTGGTTCTGAGCACACTTAAATTTGAGGAGCCCTGACCATCATAGCACCCCATTTCCAATAACAGCCCACCAGGGATAGCTATAGCTAATACTTGTGGCGACCTGTCTGTGTACTGGCGGCTTTGCACATAAAAGCCCACTTAACCCTCATCAACTTTCTGGGGGTATGATGATCACCCCCATGTTACAGATGAGGACACTGTAACCCAGAGAGGTGAAGGAATTAGCCTGAGAACACACAGCCTGTAGGTGGCAGAGGTGGGATTCAAAGATAGCTTCTCTGAGACCACTGTCCTCCTGGTTACGGGGCTCCCAGCCTTTCTTCCCTCCCTGCATCGTTCATCTTGCGTAGCTTTCAACAGATAGGAAGTCTATGTCCCCTTCTTCCCTCTACCGGATGTAGCCAATGGACTCCTGAGGGCAGACACCGGGCCACCACTAGTCACAGCTTTTGTGTCCATTAGCACAGCCCTCTCCCTTGGGGTTGGGGAGGGGGACAGGGGACCACCTGTGTCAGAGTCACCTGGGATGTTTGGGGAAAGTGCAGACTCCTGGGCCCCTCCAGGTCCTGGGACACTAGAGCCTCTGGAATGGGGTCTGGACACCAGTAATTTCCAGGGATTTTCGTTGCCCACGAAAAGGGGAAGCCAGGTGCCAGGGGTTGCATTGCCCACTTTACAGTCAAGGGCAGCGAGGCCCACAGAGTTTCTCTGTTCCGGTCCCAGGCTGGAAGCTGGCTGGCTGACTGGCACGCTGGCTTGGGAGTCAGGCGGTTCTGGGTTCGGGTTCCTCTCCTCTCCTTCGGAGCCCAGAGCCGTACCTGGGTTGACAGCAGGTTGGCAAATGCAGCCCACAGACTGTGCGCAGCTTGCTAGCTAAGAATGATTTTTACATTTTTAAAAGGTTGGGGGAAAATCAGAAGAAAAATATCTCGCGACGTACGAACGTTATGTAAAATCCAAATTCCAGTCTCCATAAAAGTTTACTGGAACGCAGCCACGCTCATTTATTTATTCTCTGTCTGCGGCTGTTTTCTCGCTGCGGAAGCAGAGGTGAGCAGTCACAACAGGGACTGGGCGGCCCACAGAGCCGACGATGGTTCCCATCTGGCGAATTACAGGAAAGGCTTGGCAACCCCTGGTCCAGAGCCGTGAGTCTCAAGCTGTAGCTGCAGCGAAATCAGCCGGAGGGCTTGTTAAGACACAGACGGCAGGGCCCCGTCTTCAGATTTTGCGATTCCGTTCGTCTGTCATGGGGCCTGAGAACCTGCATTGCCCACAAGCTCCCTGGTGGTGCTGATGCCTGAACCACACCTCGGGGACCCTGGTTTAGAGGAACTTGGGTCTTCAAAGCTGACACGAACCCCACCCTGGCAGCTCACAGCCCACCCAGGGAGCAGAATGGGCTTTGGGGGGAAGAGAGGGAGGAGGGAGGAGGTCTCACCATCCAGGCCCTGTCTCCACCCCCACCCCACCCCTCTCCCAGGCTGTCCTTCTCCTGGAGTCGGCTCCCCCTGGTGGCAGCCAGCCTGGACCTCACCTGGCAGTTCAGCTTTGATTGCCCAGCCCTCCATTTGGAAACACATTTCAAAGCCTTCAAAGTTTGCACGTCCTTTCTCCTAGGACAGTGGTCGGCAAACTGCGGCTTGGAGCCACATGAGGCTCTTTGGCCCCTTGAGTGTGGCTCTTCCACAAAATAGGTTTGCCGACTACGGACCTAGGGAGTCCACTTCGGGGAATTTAATCCAACAGAAGAACCTGGAGCGGAGGTGCAGAAGCTGGGATGGGGCACTGTAGGCAGGAGGTGGCAGACATTCATAGGGCCCACCCACGCTGCTCTGAGAACTGCTCCCGCCCAGAGGGCCGGGCCCCTGCAGCCTGGGGAATAGGGTGCAGAGCTTAACACTGGGTTAGATAGACCTGGCTCTGAATCCTAGATCCTCTGTGTAACACGGGCAAGTAACATCCCTCCCTGAGCCTCATTATTCTCATCTGTAGAATGGGCACCATAAGATTAGAACAGTGGTTCCTTTTTTTTTTTTTTAATCCTCACCCGAGGATATTTTTTTCCATTGGTTTTTAGGGAGAATGGAAGAGAGCGGGAAAGACAGAAAGAAACATCGATGTGGGAGAAACACATTGATTGGTTGCCTCCTGCACAAGCCCTGACCAGACTTCGGCCTGAGGAGGAGCCTGCAACCAAGGTATATGCCCTTGACCGGGACTGAACCCAGGACCCTTTGGTCCGCAGGCCGACGCTCTATCCACTGAGCCAAACCAGCTAGGGCAACAGTGGTTCTTAAAGTGTCGAACATCCCCCCTTCCCTCCCAGCAGCAGCTGGAAACTCTTTGGAAATGCAAATTCCAACAGCCCTTCAGGTGGGGTGGTGCTCGCTAAGTCTGAGAACCACTGGACGAGGGAACCTTCTCCTCGTGACTGTTACTGGAGAGAAAACATAGTTGCCCGACATTTAGCTCATTCATCGTGAGGTGCTGTTGTCACAGGCCGACTGCTTCTTGGCCTCAGCTGATTGGGCCAGGAGTACCCTTGCTCCAAAGAGGACCAATCCGATCCCCTCTTCTGGGATCTGGAAAATGGATGTCACTTCCACGAGGGTTGGGGCTAACCCAGTGGTCAAGGATGTCGTTGGAGAAGGAAACAACCCATTTGTCTCCACTTGCCCTAACAGTCGGTAGGGCCAATCTGCAGAGAGAGACTCAGGGCCCAGAGGCTCAGAGGGAGACATGGCAGCCCTGGCCTGGGGACACCCTGTCTGGATCCCACGTCCACTGAGACATTTGTTCTAATTGGATGGCTGAGCCTGTGCCAGTCTGGGAAGATATTGGGAGGGGAAGCACATGGGGAGAATCAAAAGGGAAAAAAAAAAAGAAGAGTCCTGGCTCCAAGGTCAGTTAAGACGCTGGAGGAGGGCCCCTTGGTCCCTTGGGTGGGGATATGTGACATTTTAAGCAGAAAACCCCTTTAGAGGCTGACCTAGACATGCTGCCTTGAAGGAGGTCCCAGGTCATCCGTAGGCAGACCTGCCCTTGAATCTCAGCCATGCCATGGGATTGAGGACACTCTCTTCATCCCTCCAGTCCTCAGTTTTCTCCTCTGTAAACTGGGCATTATGCACCATGTCTCCAAGGATGAGTGTGAGGATTAATGAGAGAATGAGGAAAGTGCTAAGAGCATAGTAGGTGCTCAACAGATGGTGTTCCCTCCCCGTCTCCCACTGTGTGGCTGTCACAGAGCTGGAAGCAGAGTCTGGCCCTCCAGTCACCTCCAACTACAAAGAGTTTCTGTTGTCAGAGGCCATTCATTCATTCATTCATTCATCCAACTAGCATTCAAGCAGCATTTCTCAGCACCTATTATGTGCCAGGTGCTGGGACACAGAATTGAATTAGACCACTGTCCCTTGGTCATAAAGAGTTTATTTACTCATTCATTCAGCAACATCCATGGAGACTGACTGTGTGAGGGTAGTGCTGGGGGTAAAGTGAGTATTGCTGGTGGGTGAGGGGGCGGGCAGGGGGATGAATCGGCCCCACAGGTCACACCTCTGGGTTCGGGAAGAGCAGGAACCCAGAGAAGATGCTGTTGGCACCTTCGATGCCCAGCAGGGAGTTCCTGTCTGTGGCCTGCAGAAAGACGCTCTCCCCCAGCCCCAGCTTGAGGACGATGCCCCCGGTGGTGACCTGGAAGGTGCTCACGACATAGTCGCAGAAGGTGACCACCTTCTCCATGCGCTCCAGGCCGCGCATGAGGTTCACGCACAGGTTCCCCCGTGAGCTGGCGTGGTAGGTGAAGTAGTAGAGGCCCGGCACCTTGCAGGTGAACTTGCCGAGGCGAGATTCATAGTTGTTGTTCACGTTGGTGATCACGTGGTCGAAGCGGATCACCTGGTCCTTCCTCAGGGGCGTGTTGATTTTCCGTATGGCGGAGAAGGCGACCTTCTGCGTGGCCTTGTAATCTCCTGACTCACCCTTCGGGCCACGGGGTCCAGGGAGCCCTGGGGAGCCTTTGGGACCCACGGGGCCCTTGGGGCCGACTTTTCCTGGTTTCCCGGGAGTCCCTGGATCCCCCTTCTCTCCAAACTCGCCATGGTCTCCAGCGAGCCCTGGCAGCCCTGGAAAAGCAGGGAAATGGGAAATGAGTCTGAGATCACCGAGAACCAAAGACAGGAGCCCCGGGCGGAGAGGCCGGGAGCCTGGCAGAGTCACCGTGGACAGGCCCCTGCTCCTCTCGGGGTCTTAGCCTCCCCTCTGTGAAGAGGAGAGGGTTGGTCAGAGCACCTCCAAGCCCAGCTTCCTGAGTCTGTGATGTGCTTGGACTGACACCTGGGGAGGCAGCGCTCTCTCCCTGCGCCCTCCTCACTAGCTCATCCAGCACCCTGGTTGCAGCGTAAGCCTGGAGGCTGGTAACGAATGATTGGCACACAGGCTGCCCGCTGTGTCCCCGCCCCCAAGGCTGACCTCCCTAAGCAATCACACAGCCTTTCTTGCGGAACTTGGGAGTGGGCCTTAGAATCCTCCCACGCCACCGCGCCAAGCAGCCACGACCCTGGAG
>NW_006352194.1:4457725-4458387 GCF_000327345.1 Myotis davidii
CGTGGATTCGGGGCAGACAGATGCGCTTCTCCCGTCACATCTGCCTTATTAGTTGTGCTACCTCGAGCGAGTCAGGTTCTTCGAGGCTCAGCTTCCTCATCTGTAAAATGGGGACGCTGAGAGTCTGTGGCCTTGTGCGGATTAAGTGGGACTATTTGGGGAGAGGGGTTGGCTATGGGCCAAGGAGCGAATGAACTAGATTTCACAGGGGAGGGGGTTTTTTATGGCAGGGTGTCTCCCTTGAACCCTGTGAAAACCGCACCGAAATGCCCTTGTCCACATGTGACAGGTAAGGAAACAGCAGTTCAGGGAGGTGACGCCGCTTCCCCCGGAGGTAACCCGGGGCTGTGTGACTGCGGTGGTGCCCTCTCTCTACCTGGACTGCATGGTCAGAGATCCCTGGTCTGGCCGCAGCCTCAGCATTTGCCGGGCCCCTTTGTAAAATGGGAACCAGAATTCCCTCCCTGCCAGCTAGTGCGAGGGCTCAGCCAGCTGACGGGCATCAAGTGTGCTTCTACCACCTCTAAGGTGGGCCACTGCGACTCGGGAGGCAGGAGGTGGGGCATCGACCAGTGACACCAGTGTGTCCCCAAACTAGACAGACCTTTCGCTCCCTTTACCCCTGGGGTACCAGGGGTCCCGTCAGAGCCCGGTGTCCCAGG
>NW_006352194.1:4458411-4459758 GCF_000327345.1 Myotis davidii
ATGCCAGGGATGGCCGCGGGCCCGGTGCAGTCCCTCTGGGCCTGGGAGACATCGAGAGGGCCCAGCAGCAGCAGCAGCAGCAGTGACAGGAGGCCGCCCCTCGGCGTCTTCATCATCACAGTCTTCGCCGCTTCCTGCGGGGGGACAAGAAGATGGGGTAGGTTACTCACGACTGTGGTGACGCCTCACGTTTAATGAATGAATGAATGAATGAATGCGTTGGCTGGTTCTTTGCTTCGTTCAGTCGTGCATGTGTTCTCTGAGTGGGTCCTGCTCTGGGTGCTGGTGCGCAGGCCCCTGCCTTCATGGAGGTCAATGAACAGAAATAGCTGGGGATGGGTGATGGGTGCTCTGACAGCAGGGACAGCGCCCGGAGGGCGAGGGTCTGTGCTGAGGTGGGAAAGGGCTGGTTTTGGGAGGGGTGGCCTCCCACCAGGAACATGTTGTAGAGGGGGGCGGGGGAAGCGTCTCTGAGAAGTGATGTTTAGGCGGGGACCTGAAGGTGCAGAAAGGGCCGAATGTTCCACGGGGAGAGGCAGAATAGAGCCTGGAAGGTGGAGGACCAGCATGGGGGAGAATGGCCAGCAGAGAGGGAGCGGTCGGAGTGACCGGGGGCCAGGGCCTGCAGCTGTGGTGTGCGGATTTTGGAATATATATATATTAAATTGATTTTAGAAAGGAAGGGAGAGGGGGGAGATAGAGAGAGAGAGAGAGAGAAACATTAATGATGGAAGAGAATCATTGATTGGCTGCTTCGTGCACACTAGACCGCAAACTGGGAATGTGCCCTGACCAGGAATCAAACCATGACCTCCCGGTTCACAGATGGATGCTCAACCACTGAGTCGGGCTGCATTTTACTCTCAGTGCTCTCACTCATCAGAGCTTCTGCGTTCAGGGTGCCTGTGCTGCTTGCACAGCGAGCCACTTCCCATCCTCATTGCAGCCCCACCAGGAAGGAGCTATTATTTCTGCACAGGGGAGGTTCGGGCCGAAGCTCGGGGTAGCCAAGTCACTTGCTTGGGGTCACATAGGAAGGACTGCAGCCAGGACTCGAACCCAGGCCTGCCCGGCACTAATGCCAGTGTCCCTGCCAGCATACCAGCCCATCTCTTCTGGTGGCTGTTCCTGGGTCCCTCCAAAGGCGTGGGCCCTGGTGACAGGGCGGTGCTGGCCCCTCTCCACCCCAGAGAACTAGAAGCAGCCCTGGGCTGTCTAGAGCTGCTCAACACACACACAGCCAGTGCCTCGGGGCACGAGTCCTCAGCATGTAAGCCGCCTTAAGCTCCATCCAGTCCAGCCCTTAGCGTTATATAATTAAGCTGATGCTCACTAACATAAATTTGA
>NW_006352194.1:4460270-4468456 GCF_000327345.1 Myotis davidii
AGAGAGAGAGAGAGAGAAACATCAATGATGAGAGAGAACCATTGATTGGCTGCTTCCTGCACACTGGACCGCAAACTGGGAATGTGCCCTGACCAGGAATCAAACCATGACCTCCCGGTTCACAGATGGATGCTCAACCACTGAGTCGGGCTGCATTTTACTCTCAGTGCTCTCACTCATCAGAGCTTCTGCGTTTAGGGTGCCCGTGCTGCTTGCACAGCGAGCCACTTCCCATCCTCATTGCAGCCCCACCAGGAAGGAGCTATTATTTCTGCACAGGGGAGGTTCGGGCCAAAGCTCGGGGTAGCCAAGTTACTTGCTTGGGGTCACATAGGAAGGACTGCAGCCAGGACTCGAACCCAGGCCTGCCCGGCACTAATGCCAGCGTCCCTGCCAGCATACCAGCCCATCTCTTCTGGTGGCTATTCCTGGGTCCCTCCAAAGGCGTGGGCCCTGGTGACAGAGCAGTGCTGGCCCCTCTCCACCCCAGAGAACTAGAAGCAGCCCTGGGCTGTCTAGAGCTGCTCAACACACACAGCCAGTGCCTCGGGGCACGAGTCCTCAGCATGCAAGCCGCCTTAAGCTCCATCCAGTCCAGCCCTTAGCATTATATAATTAAGCTGATGCTCACTAACATAAATTTGATCGTTTTTAAAGTGAACATTTTGGTGGCATTTAGCATATTCACAATGTTGTGCAACTACCACCTCTCTCCAGTTCCAAAACATTCTCATCAGCCCCCAAACACTCTGTACTCATGAAGCACTTCCTCCCAGTCCTGCTTCCCCCGCAACCCCGACAAGCACTCATCTGCTTTCCGACTGTGGACTTACTACTCTGGGTAGTTCCTATAACCAGTGGTTCTCAGCCTTCCTCATGCCGCGACCCTTTCATACAGGTCCTCATGTTGTGGTGACCCCCAACCATAAAATTATTTTCGTTGCTACTTCATCACTGTCATGTTGCTACTGTTATGAATCGTCATGTAAACATCTGATATGCAGGATGTATTTTCATCGTTCGCGACCCACAGGTTGAGAACCGCTGATTGACACACTACTCGACCCTTCATGTCTGGCTTGTTTCACTCGGCGTCGTGTTTTTAAGGCTCACCTGTGTTGTCGTACGTATCAGTACTTCATCCCTTTATGGCTGAATAGTATTCCACTGTGTGGACATACTACAATTTGTTTATCCATTCATTACTCATGGGCATTTGGGAAGTTCCCTGCTTTTGGCCATTGTGAATAGCATTGCAATGAACATGCACGTACAAGGTTTTGTTTGAATACCTTGTTTTTAATTCTCTTTAGTTCTGCCGAGCAATGGAATTACTGGAATTACTGCCTGGGGTCTTACAGTAATTCTGTGCTGAGGAATTTTGAGGAGCCGTTAGCCTATGATTGAATCTCCTCAATAGCATCTCTGCCAAGGGCTCTTCTGTCCATGACTTGCACCTTCTCAGTGATCGGCAGCTCGTCACTCCCCTTGGCCCAGATCCAAGTCCTCCCCTTCCTTCAAGACTCAGGCCAAAGCCTTTCTCCTCCAGAGAGCTTTTCCTCGTCACCCCCCACTCACAGAAGCTGAGCTATTTCCTGCTCTTAACATGGGAGAGCAGAGTGGCTCCCTCACACCTCCCAGGATGGCTGTGGGGACCCGGGCAAGGCTACGGCCTTGTTCAGACTTGTTGCTGCTGTTGTCTGAGCCTCATAGCACCCTGGGAAAGTGGGCTGTGATTATTTCCCCATCCTGCAGATGAGGAAACTGAGGCTCCAACGTTAGACAGCAACCTGCCCACAGGTATCTGGGAGTTTGTTACAGACGGAGCTGTGGCCAAACTCCTTCCATCTCTGCCTCACGCTGGCTGGGCCCACCCAGAATGTGGCACGTGGAGGCTTTGCTGGGATCAGAAAATCAGCTTACCCACCTTGGTCTGGTTCTAATCAGTTCACTGCCCAAACTCCTGAGTTATGCCCGCCAGTGCTGGGAGGCCGCACGGGGCTGTGACCAGGGCCGAGTGACCGGCGTGGGCTCTGCCCTGCTCCGAACAGAGGGCGATTCAGGGCATCTGCTTATTTTTATTTTTGAATGAGCATCCGTTCCCTCTCTTGCTGGAGGCTTTACAAAAGGGTAGTTTGACAACTTTAACAATCCATGCGTTAGGCTCTTCGCAGGCACCAGCCTCTGTGCCAAACCTTTATGTGCCATTATTTCATTGAATTCAGTTCTTACCACGGCCTCTTGAGAAAGCATCCCTGATTTCTCATTTTACAGATGAGGAACCTGAGCGTGGAGAGAGCGAGACCCTCGATCAAGGTCACAGCGCCCCCCTGTGGCTGGGATTTAAACCCGTGCCCACTGGACCTTAACACTCACAGGTGTTATTAGGTCAAGAGGCTGGGGTACCTGGTGGTGAAAACCTGGGCTTCGCAGCCGGACGGCCCAGCAGGAGGAGCTAATGCATGGGCTGCACTGAGAGCCGTGCTGGGTCCGCCAGTGCCCAGTGAAGGGCGCTCTTATTACTGTTACTGTTGCTGTGAGGCGGCAAACATCCCCGGGGGTCAGAGGCCTGGATGGCCGTCAGGATATCAACCCCAGGTCCCCATCAGGTCTCCGCACATCTTAGCTCAGGGCCGCAGGCAGGCCCCTTCTCTCTGGCCACAGTTTCTCCGACAAAAGGGGCTAATACTAATCTCTAGCCCCATCTCTAGAACTCAGTGTGAAGATGGGAGTTCTGGCTTATAGGGTTGGTGGGAGGACAGACGAGTTAAGGACGGAGCTGCCGGGCTTACGGCAGAGTCTGGCATGTTGGAAATGCTTACTGCATATTAGCTATTTTTAAAACGATCACCATCAGTTTGGGGACATGATGGGAGATGGTTGGAAAAGTAGAAGAGGCTTGGTCCCTTTGAGAGGTTGGGCTCAGGAAGAGGAGGTGTCTCAGGGAGAGGCGGCCTAGGGCGGAGAGCTTCTGCCAGAGAGGTGGGGGTGAGGGAGGAGGAGCAGGTCCTGACCTTTGATGAGACTCAGGTTTCTTGGGGGAAGTGGGAGGTGGGTTGGGGGAGTGGGAAGATCTGAGTTGTGGCTCATGTACGTCTCAGACCAGGATGTAGACTTAAAACTCATCTGGCCTGACCGCCTCCTGCCTTCACCAGTCATCACCACCATCAGCCTTGCCCCTTGCTCTTTTTCCCCCTGCATCGCTGATCCTTCCATCTCCTTCCAGCCCCAACTGTGCCTTCATCCCTGACTTGGAGTCAGGCCAACTTGACCTTGAACCCTTCCCCCTTCTGCTGCTACCTCCCTGCATGACCTCACGCAAGAGCCCGAACCTCTTTGGCAAAGTTAATTTCCACCTGACAGGGCTGCCGGAGGATTCAATGAGATGGAACCTATAAAATAAGAAGGTCCCTGGTGTGGGACCTGGTCCCACCTGCCCCTTTACAAACGCTGAGCTCACTCAGTGCTAACTAATAACTAATCACCACTCACCTGCGAGTGCTCTGATTTCTTTCGAAGAGTCGTGCTGAGCTTTCTCAGCGGACGCACGGAAATAAGAGGACGCAGGTACTGGGGAGGCTGGGCTGGGTGGAGGGGACCTGGGTCCTGACATCCGTCTGCCTCTGACATCTTGACCCGGGGAGTATGCTAAACTCTGGGTGACCTTGAGGTGCTGATATTCCCAGAGAGGGTCTCAGCCGAGAGGCACATGGCTTGCCCCAGAACACCAGCACCTCAGAGGCAGTAGCAGGACTCACCTTAGGCTGGTGGCTCCCATTTGAGGCTGCCTCCCCCTCACCTGGGCCCTAGGGGGCTGCCAATCTCCAAGTTCACCTCCAGAGAGATTCATCCCCGAGGTCTGGGCCGGGGCAGGAATCCACAGCGTTAAACACGCCAGGGGGCTCCCACGCAGGGGATGCAAGGTCGGCACTTTGAGAATCACCACCCTCCACCCCACTGGTCCAGCCGGCCAGTCCCCCAGGCACCACGCCCCATCCTCACCTGGGAACCTGGCGTCCTGTGAGGCCGCTTGCGATGCCGTTTGGCTGGGCAGCAGTGGGACCAGGAGCCGGGAGCCTGATGCTCTCAGTCCAAAGCGGAAGTTCCATTCCCCAGAGAAGGGAAGGGCCTTCCCCTGACGGCCCGCTCCCCCGGGCCCCCCTCCTGTCACCCCACTCTCACCCGGTCCTGCTGCCTTCAGGCAGTTTCAGGT
Organism: Myotis davidii; assembly: GCF_000327345.1. Taxonomy (NCBI): domain Eukaryota; kingdom Metazoa; phylum Chordata; class Mammalia; order Chiroptera; family Vespertilionidae; genus Myotis; species Myotis davidii. The sequence continues at coordinate 4,464,484 of NW_006352194.1, forward strand.
CCTGTTTCTGCAATCGGCAGGGCCTTACTGTAAGCGGGGAGGACAGTGGTCAGTTTGGTTTCGCCTGCTCAGCAGCTGCGGGGAGAACGGGCTGTTCTGGGGGATGTCCGCAGCTGGTGGCTCGGTGCCAGGGCCCCTGATCTCATGGTCTTCTACGGGAACAGGGATGTTCCTCAATGAAATGGAAACAGGGCCGGCCTGGTGCCGGGGTTCTGGGTTTGGCGTCAGAAACCTTGATTCCAAACCTGGCTCTGCCACTTAGCAGCTAAACGTTCTCAGCCAGGGGAGCCCGAGGGAGTCCCATTTCCCCCGTTCCATCATGGGACCATAACTGCACCTGCTCTAGGGATGGCCCCGGCTGGGGGCGGGGCTCGGATGGGACAGCGGAGGAGAAAGGGAGGGTGAGCTGTTGAGTGCTGACCACCTGTGAATTGTTAACATCACGCCATGTCCCAGGCTTCTCCTTTCGCAGCTCCTCTCTTCTGCTGTCTTCCCCTTCTGCACCCCAGCTCTTCCCCTGTTTTCAGGAAATAATCTAATAATGAAAAATGAATTTTAAATGCGGTCATTATTTATTGATACCCCTTCCTGCCTCCAGCGGGGCGTGAAGCTGGGGGCAATTACAGGCACAGGCAGGGGCCTGTTGTTGTTTTTAAAATATATTTTTATTGATTTCAGAGAGGAAGGGAGAGGGAGAGAGAGACATCAATGATGAGAGAGAATCATTGATCAGCTGCCTCCTGCACGCCCCGTCCTGGGGATCGAGCCTGCAACCGGGGCACATGCCCTTGACCGGAATGGAACCTGGGACCCTTCAGTCCACAGGCTGACGCTCTATCCGCTGAGCCAAACCGGCTAGGGCAGGCCTGCTGCTTGTTGATCCTGGAATCACACCAAGTTCGAGCTGGAGAGGGCCTTGGAGGTCACCCAGCCCATCCCCTCGTTCTAAAGATGGGGAAATTGAGGCCTGGGTGGGAGATCTGTGTCGTGAGCCAGCAGGTGCCCTGCACTGGGAGACAGAGCCACCAGCAGCCCAGCCCTGGTTCCTGCCCCCCTGGAGCACCTCTTCTCCTGGGGAGACTGGTGTGAACCACCCAAGGACATGGCACACGGTTCTTGCTCCTGTGTGACTGCGGGAGCCCAGACCTCGAGGGCGTGGCAGGTGCAGGACTCCAAGCTGGGCACCTGACTCCAGCCAGCAGCCCTTTCGGAGGCTGCGTCTCAGGCCATGGGACGCCCGCGCAGGGATGGTGGCACAGCAGCTGGTGCAGGGCAGGAGGGCCCTTCCTGACATCTGTGCTTGGAGATGGAAAATTGTGGGGCTTGATGGAAATTGTTAACGGCAGTGGGTGACAGGGAAAGGAAAGAGGAGCTTGATAAAACCGAAGGGTCTCTGAGCTGAGCCAACTACAGACCCAAAGGGACCCAGGCCTGCGTGTGGAGGAGACCAGGCCTTAGTGGATTCTGGGCAGGGAGAGGGGATTTGTAGTTTGCAGGTCCAGGGGTCCGTCTGAGGCAGCGGTTCTCAACCTGTGGGTCGCGACCCCTTTGGCGGTCAAACAACCCTTTCACAGCGGTCACCTAAGACCATCCTGCATATCAGATATTTACTTTACGATTCATAACATTACAGTTATGAAGTAGCAACGAAAATAATTTTATGGTTGGGTCACAACATGAGGAACTGTATTTAAAGGGCCAGAAGTTTGAGAACCACTGGTCTGAGGGTTCCTGGGGCCACTTGGTGGCTGATGGCAATGGGAGAAGAGGAACTTGAACCTGGGGTAGAAGCAGCAGGGAGAAGCCCTGGCTGGCTTCCCAGTGGTTAGAGCATCAGCCCACAGACCGAAGGATCATGGTTTGATTCCCAGTTAAGGGCCCATACCTTGATAGCAGGTTTGATCATTGGCCCTGGCCCAGGCTCGTGTGGGAGGCAATGGAAAACAATCCTTGGGTGAATAAGTGCACTTCTTTTTTTAAAAAAAAGAAGCAGCAGCAGGGAAGAGATAAAGGCATGGCTCTGGAGTCAGCTTCTCCCACGTCTGAATCCCAGCTTTGCCTTGTTCTGGTTATGTGACCTCAGGCACATTTACTGATCTCAGTTTTCCCATCTATGTATTGGGGGCATGGGCACCTACCTCAGGGGGTTGCTGTGGGGTGCCAGTGAGGTAACCCTGCATATCTGGGGCCCAGCCGAGTGCCCAGCCTTTTATATGAGAAGATAGAATTCTTGGAGCCCAGGGACGGAGGAGCCATGCCTGGGTTAGGGGGAGCTTAGCCCAGGGATCAGGAGCAAGGGGGGCTCTGGGCCTGGGCCCTGAGTGGGAAGCAGCTGGTCTCTGTGCCGCTGGAATCGCTGGCTTCGTGTGAGAGAGTCCTTACAGTTTGGGGTGTCTCCTTCTGGCTCCTGTCCCACCCCCATACCTTCCTTTCCTGCGTCCCGTAAAGACCCTCCCCCGGTCCCTCGCAGGCCAGCAGACAAGCTGGCACTTTCAAAGGCCCGTCACTTCTGACAAAAAGAGCAGCAGGGAGACAATTATGGAAATAAAAATGGCACGAAATGGTCGTTTCCAAAGTCCGGGTTTCTGGTCTGACACCGTGGCCTACATAAATGGCACATTGATTTTTTAAACAAAAGATAAATGAGAGGAAAGATGTATCACGGGGGGCATCGCCCGTGGACTGCTGAGTGCTGATGGAGGGAGCTGTGGACGGAGCGGCCCTGTGACCTGGCTGCGTCCCTGCCAGAGGCAGCCTGACTCAGTGAGCCCGGCTGGGCTCTCGGCCCTGGCCTCTGTTCTCACTCCCTGTGTATGTCTTTCCTGTCTCACACCTTTTTCCTGCCCCTACTATGTGCAGGCATGTGACAAAGCAGCCCTGTCCTCAAGGATGCTTCCCATTCGGTTGGGGAGGAGGCAGCTCAAGTGAATAAGTGCCCAAAAGCCAGTTGGTGGACTGCGAGTATTGGCTTCACCTGGCCAACCGCCCACTCACCCACAGTTCTGTCTTCCCTGAACCTTTATTTAAAAAAAGCCTGGGGTCCTGAAACCTGTTTGTTTTTTTTGTTTATTTATTCTGTAAATAAGCCTGCGGGTGATTTTATTGCATTTCCAGGTTTGGGAACTTGGACTTTAAAGGGTCACGAGTTTGTGGTCCAAGTATGTGGAGGGCTCTGTGGGGACACAAAGGGGAGCATCAAGGAAGGCTTCATGGAGGAGGTGATCATTGCGTTGACTCTTGACAGCTGAGTGTGTAGCATCTAGGTGAGGTTTGTTCTGTAAATAAGCCTGCAGGTAATTTTATTGCATTTCCAGGTTTGGGAACTTGGACTTTAAAGGATCACGAGTTTGTGGTCCAAGTATGTGGAGGGCTCTGTGGGGACACAAAGGGGAGCATCAAGGAAGGCTTCATGGAGGAGGTGATCATTGCGTTGACTCTTGACAGCTGAGTGTGTAGCATCTAGGTGAGGGGGGATTTGTCTGAGTGGGGTGGGTGGGGCTCCACAGCATGAAGGAACACCACAGGCAAAGGATGGAGTAGGAAACAGCCCCTTTCAGGAACAAGAGTGGGAAAGTGGATGGAAGTGGTGGCCCGCGTACAGCCCACCCCAGCGGGCAGTGCCTCTAGGAGCTCCGTGGGGCTTTGTGGAACCAAGCGGAGAGCCCAGCCAGGCCGGGCAGGTTGTCGCAGATCTGAGTGGGTCTCTCTGGGCTCTGAGGCCAGACCTGCAGTCTGCACAGGAAAGTTAAACGTTTTATCTTTTCCAACCTGAACTGTCAACCCCTTCTCATGGTCAGTGAAAGCAATGCTGCTGACGGCCTCTTCGTCCTCCAGCAAGAATCAGGGTGGCTGAGCCCGGCTGCCAGGAACATCACAGTGAATTCCTGACAGCTCGCAGGCAGCGGTGGTTTTAGATGATCTCTTGGGGGCTCCCAGAGTCTGTCAGACATCGGAAGACAGATTCTCTCTTTCC
>NW_006352194.1:4468505-4511784 GCF_000327345.1 Myotis davidii
CTGACCCAGAGCTTGGTTATGACTACTAAATAATTTAATAGCTTGGTTAGCATAATGCCTGGTGCATAGTAAGTGCTCAATAGCGTTAGCTATTGCCCTGCTGGTGTGGCTCAGCGGTTGAGTGTGGACCCATGAGCCAAGAGGTCAGTGGTTGGAGTCCGGTCAGGGCATATGCCCAGATTGCGAACTTGATCCCCAGTAGGGGGCATGCAGGAGGCAGCCAATCATGATGTTTCTCTCTCATCGATGTTTCTATCTCTCTACCCTTCTCCCTTCCTCTCTCTCTAAAAATAAATAAAAACATATTAAAAAAATAATGTTAGCTATTATGATGTTTTTATTCACTCCTTTATTTACTCTCTTACTCTTTCATTTACCCACTTATTCATTCATTCATCCACTCCAATTCACTCATTAATTCAGCACCAATTCATTACACATCTGCTCTTTGTCTATGCTGGGCTTAGCTGTGCCCAAACCCCTCCTATGATTCAACTTAGGTCAACATAAGTCTGGGAATTCAGACACACTCCTGTTTACCTGTGCACTGATGCCTTCAATGACAGCAGCGCCGCTCACCCAACCAGTGACAGCAGACGCCCCTTGGTGACTCCGTTAGCCTTCAGCCACACTGAGCATCTCTCTCCCACATGGCCAAACGGTGCTGAGTGACTCATCACTGGCACTAGCCATTACTGAGCCCCAACTGGATGCCCTGGGTGAGTCTAGAGCCCACAGACAGCCATAGCTGGTGCAATGCTGAAGACGAGGAGACCTGCTTCTTCAAGGTGGCACTGAGAAATCAGAGCCACGCATATTTATTGATTTAATCATTTATTTGTATATCTCTCAGACTTCCAAGACTTAGAAAAAAGAATGATAACACGAAAGGTATTGGTAAAGTGTCAAAGGAGTGACTCCTGCAGGAACTCAGAGAAGGGAAAGAACTCAGGGGGTGGGAGTCTGGGTGGGCTTCCTGGAGGAGGAGTCCATTAGTGGGGAGAATGGCCTGAGCAAGGACACAGCAGAGCAGCTGAGAGAGGTGGGGTAGCCGGAGCTGGAGCAGGCCGGCTCCCCTAGTCGGGGAAGAGCAGGAAGCCAGAGAAGACGCTGTCAGAGCCCACGGTGCCCACCATGCCGTTGTAGTCATTGACCCGCAGCCACACCTGCGCACCCTCCTGCAGCCGCAGCAGCACACCACCTGAGCTGACCTGCTTGCTGTTGGACATGTGGTCACAGAAGGAGGTCATCTGGACTTCGTTGCGGTACAGCTGCACGCACAGGTTGGCCGTCTGGGACGTGTGGTGGACGAAGTAGTAAAGGCCGGGGACTTTGCAGGTGAACTTGCCTGTGCTGGTGTTATAGTCGCCCTGTGGGTTAGTGATGACCGTGTTGAACTTGACCAGGCTGTTGGACGTCGGGTGCTCTGCTGTCTGCCGTGTGACGGTGAACACTGACTGGTGCTTCTGCTTGTATCTGCCCTCCTCTCCCGGCTCCCCGTTGGGTCCCATGATGCCGGGAGTCCCCGGAAGCCCAGAGGCTCCCATGGGGCCATTTTTCCCAGGAAAGCCAGGTGTGCCGGCTTCTCCCTTCTGACCCTTGGGTCCTCGTGTCCCAGGAATAGCTGGGATTCCTGGGGAGAGAGCAGGTGGGAAGTGAGGGGGCAGGAGACAGGGAGAAGGGACCCTGGGGCTGTCCTCCAGGGAACACTCCTGGGGTTTGGTCTCTGAAACCTCCTTCCCCCAGATGTACTGTCCACCTGGGAGCAGTGCGCAGGGAGGAAGAGGGATGGTCAGAGGGGAGGGAGGCCCTGTTTCAAGCCCTGCCCCCTCCCTCAGACCTGCCTTGTGAACTCGGTTAAGGCACCTGTCTCTTGGCCTCAGTGTTCTCATTTGTGCTGGAGAGGGTAGGACTCGCCAGCTCAGGAGGCGTCCAGGGCAAGATCTCAGAGTGTCAGAGGCCACGACTGTCAGCCCACAGACAGCAAGTGGCCTCAGAGACCTTCTGTTGGGCCTGCACAATGTTTTCTAAAACTTTTTATTTAGAGCCCGACATTAACGAGTTCCGGCCGCACCAAAAGGTCTAGGTCCTTAGTTTTTCTCGACAAAAATAAGAAGCTTGGTCATGGGCAGATTTCCTGGAAAGCTCAGGAAACCTGCTTCAGGCCCCATTCACTGGCATGGGCCCCTTCAAGGCCCTTTGCCTAGTTTTATATTTATAATTTTTTCAACATTTTATGTTGAAATAATTATCGATTCACAGGAAGTTGTAAAAAAATTAAAAAAATAAAAAGACAGGAAGGTCCCATATGCCCTTCACCTAGCTTTCCCCAGTGGCACATCTTGCATAACTAAAGCACAGCATCAAACCGGGAAATCGACCTTCGTGTGATCCACATAGCTCTGCTTTTCCAGGCGCTGTGTGTGTGTGTGTGTGTGTGTGTGTGTGTGTGTAGTTCTAGTACAATTCTGCAGCATGCGTAGATTTGTGTAGCACCCCTCCCTGCAATCAAATGTATCCCTAACTTTGTATTATTTTTCTTAAGGAGGGCCTTCGCCATTTTATAAGCTGCAGAGCCCTACAAAACCGGTATCTATTCCTCAGGCCAGCTTAGTACATGGGAACCACCGGATGGAGCCAAATGGAATCTGCCCCTTTAAGGAGGCTGCTCTCTCCAGCTCCCCCGGCCCCACTCAGCCCACTTCAGCCCCTGGTTCACCTTCCCTCATGTTGAAGATGAGGACGTTGAGGCCAGAGGCTCGCCCAAGGCCACGTAGCTGGTATGAGGCGGAGTTTAGACTCAAAGTCAAGTCTGGCGGAGTTGCAGTCAGAATGTCTGATTCTTGCTTATTGCCGCCCTGATCATCTGTGCCTCTGTGAGATTCCTCTCCCGTGTGCAAACCATGCTCATCCTTTAGGGCCTGATGCCAGTCTCTTCTTCCAGGAAGCCCTCCCTGACCACCCCTGTCTGTCCCCCTGGCTGCTTCCTCCTCTGGCTTCCTCCCAAGAGTGGGTGTCTGTGCAAACCCATTTGTGACAGATCCTCTATGACCTGTGAGCCTTTCAGGTCCCAGGGTTAGGAGTGGGGGCTCAGGACCCAACAGACCTGGGCTTCAGACTGTGTGACCCTGGGCAGTGACCTCCCCTCCCTGAGCCTCTTTTGCCCGGTTGAGATAAGGGCATAATGGGACGCATGCCACCGAGCTACTGGAAGAGTGGGATGGGAGGATGCAGGTGCCAGGCGCCTCACAGCAAGTTCTCAGTGGATGTCAGGTCCCTGTGATGGCTGAGCAGGGCCGTGTCTCAGCTTCTGAGATGTCTTCCAGCAGCTGATTGGGAGGGGCAGGACTCAGCAGCGGGCAGGGGGCAGAGAGGCGGGGGAGGGTAGCAGTTAAGGGAATGGCCTTTGGAGCTGGACAGGATCTACTGTGTGACTTCAGGCAGGTCACTCAGTTTCTCTGAACCTCAGCTCTGACATTTATAAAATGGGAGTAAACCACTCCTTCAAAGGATTTTGGCCTCGGTTTTCTCGTTTCTAAAAGAGTTAACAATTTTATCTGCTGTATTTGCCTGGGACAAGTAGGAGGTCAAAAATTGGTAGCCCTCAGCACCCTGGCCAGTAAGGCTCCCCCAAAATGGCCCACCTGGGATCTTCGGGATGTCAGCTCACCCCCAATTGCAGACTTCCTTCTGGAATGTTGGTAACATCCCACCCCATTGCCAGGCGGGAAGCCGACAGTGAGGACATTCGAAGGATATTCCTCTCCACTGCCCCCATCCCCCCAACCTCTGCCTCCCAGTCACCTCTACCCAGCCCCACCCCAGCCTCACACGTGCCACCTCCAGACACACTCCACTTCCAGATAGGCACCTACTTTCAAACGAGGACCAAAGACTCCAGTCTCACCCAATGCCAGCCCCCCTTGTGTCCTCAGCCCCCTTCGCTCATGGAGCTTGCCGTGCAAATCTCCAACAGGAGGTTCTATGACTGTGGCCCTGACTCCTCTCTCCCCACCCCTCCAACTACCCAGATCCTAGGGAGCACAGAGCTCTGATGAAAACAATGATAACAGCAGCAGTACCCACCGTAGCCTACACTTACCCAGTGCTTACCACGTGCTTGGTGCTATTTAATATTTAAATGTAATCACAGCATCCCTGTGCAGGAGGCACTACCATCTCCCCATTTTACAGATGAGGGAACAGAGGCACTGGCTGTTAAGTAAGTAACTTGCACAAGTTCACACAGTAGGGATTTGAACTCGGTTCATCTGTGCACTGTCTTCATTCGCTGTGTGGGTCGCCCCTTCCCCAGGGGTCCATGTTGCAGGGCAAGAAGTGAAGGGTTTGTAACAAAACAGTGGCCTAGCATTTTAGAATTTGCCAAAGGTTTTCACATAGATCCTGTCCTGTGACCCTCACTGCTGTCAGGTGAGGACTCTGGTCTTGAAGCCTGGGCCCTGTGAGAGCGGGGCTTTGCCCTGGGAGCAGGTGCGGCAGGAGGGACCACACTCTTTGCCATCAAGTTGCCGTCCTTTCCCCACTCCGCCCCCTGCCCCTAGGCCCTAGGTGACCCCTCCCCGCCAGGCCAGCCAACTCACCTGGTTCACCCTTGGGCCCTTGCAGTCCATCATGCCCATCCTTCCCGGGGGCCCCGGGCAGGCCTGGCATTCCGGGGATCCCGTAGCATTCTGTGGCGGCCAGGCCCCCAAGTGGCAGTGCCAGAAGGAGCAGCAGCAGTTTTAGTCCAAGGGGGAGCCAGATGCTGGCGCCTCTGTCCATCCTGGGGAAGGAGCTGGGTGGCAAAAGCTCGGTCGGCCCACCAGCCCCTCACCCACCCTCCTCACCCTCTCACTCTGGGGCTCACCCCTCTCCGCCCTCAGGAACCTCCCTCCCATCCCGGGGCCCCTCACCCTTGGGACCACACGATGGACGAACAGTGGGGTCACTTCTTTGAGCTGAGTGAGGATGGGGACCGTCCTCCCTCACAAATCAGGCTGTCCCTGGGGCCTTGCCTCAGGAAGGTGGTGGGGAAAAAGCTACCCGCTGCCCTCACCTGGACAGCGTCCTGCTCACCTGGGTAGGAGGCTTCTGGTCTGGTCACTGAGATGCCCTCTGATCTGCTTCCCCTCTCCCGGGCAGGAGGACACCGTGTCGGAGTGGACAGAGCGAGGAGGGCCTGGAGCGGACTGGGCGGCCCCCTCCTCCCCCTCCCCCCTGTCCCACATCCCCTTTCCCATATTTTTCCCTGACTCAGTACTTTCTGTTTTTTGGGTGCTGAGCCAGGCTGACCACAGTGACACCCTGTGCCCTCCACCCCGGTCATGAGTGTCTGAAACGAGGAAATGTCCACCGCCCCGGATCCCGGGAAGGGTGTGTGCGTGTCTGTGTTGTAAACACAGCCTCCTGGGCAGACTTCCCCTCCCGCCAAGTTCAGCCCATGCCAGGTCCGTCCCCACTTGTGGCGTTTGCTGCGCCCGAGACTCAGCTGTTTCACAACGTCCCAGGAGGAAGTCATAACCCCCCTGCGGCCGAGGAAACTGAGGCTCAGGGAGGTGCGAGCCTTGGCCCAGAGTCACGGAGTGAGTGGTTTCTGGGGGTCCAAAGCCTTGCTCTCACCCCTCTGCTTAGCTGCCCCCAGAAACAATCCTCATATGCGCTGGTCAAGTGGCAGGCCTTATTCTAGAAAGTTCCATACGCCCCTCTTCCCTATGATAGTTGGGGGGTGGACACCCGGATGGGCCAGCTTTGAGGGCAGGCAGCCTGCCGTGTTGGACAGAGTCCTCTGGCCACAGAGACAGGGGCTTCTGGGTCTCCTTCCAGCCATGCCCACCCCCCCTTTCCCTGAGGCCTTCAGCAAGCTGCCGCCCCCACCCAGGCCTCAGCTCCCGTCTGTGTATTGGGTGGTGGGGAGGCCACGGCTTTGCATGGTGGCACCGCTTCCTTTGCCTGGGCCCCTGATGACCTCCCCTTTCCTGCCCGCACCGCTTCACCTCCCTCCCCAGCACCCCTGCCTTTGGTCTTGGAGCCTGTGATGGCCGGTGAGGGGTTGCCCGTGGGGTCCGGCTGGCAGAGCTGAGTGGGGCCCCCTCCTCTCTTTCTCTACGCCTCACACAGAGTCAGGGAGGAAGGAGGAGTCGGGCTGCAGAGGGTCCAAGCCTGACCCACTCCTGCCCTTATGTCACCCTCGAGGTGTCGGTTCCCCCTCTGTAAATGGGGGGCTCCACTAGCTCCGCGGAGGGTAGTGGTGAGGTCTCTGTCTGATAGGTGTGCCCATGATACTTAGCCCTGCGCTGGGCATGAGCAGGGGTTCAGAGCCCTGCGCCTGCCTCCCCAGGTGACTCTCAGGGCCTCAGTTTCCCCCTCTGTTCCTGCGAACTCTGGCACAGGGCTGCAGAGGGGGGACGGGAGTGGAGATGTGCGTGCACCTGACCCTGGGAGTCTGGGGCGGAATGGATGGATGGCACCTGAGCGCCCATCTTCCTCGCCTCATTGGCGCCTGGGTCTGGTTTGTCCAGCAGATGGCAGCCTCGGCCCGTGCTCAGCCTTCCCGGCCCTGCCCGCCTGGTCCAGCTGCGTTCCTTCCTTCCAGAGGGGGGTAGGTACGGGTGGCATTCAGGGTAAGAGCAGCTCGCAGCCACTGTTTCTATAGCCTGGTCTCTTGGCCACTTACGGGGCTCCCCTGCTGACATTTCCTTTGGAGCCACTGCAATGAAAGAGGCCTCCCCTTTGGGGTCAGGCAGAGCTGGTTCAGATCTGGGCCCTGCCACTCTCTGGCAGTGTGACCTTGAGTCCATGTCTCCCTTCCCTGAGCCTGTGTTCTCAGCGATTTTGCTGGGATTAAGTGCATCAATGACTATGAAATGTTCAGCACATAGTAGGTGCTCAAAGACCTGTTTCTTTTCCCAGTCTGTGGGTGGGTATGTTCCAGGGGCAGGGGGACCGCTGGGGCAGAGCAGGGACCCAATGAGGGGCTGAGGGCCTGTGGAGTTCATCACTGCCCTGGGGGCATAGGGGGGCACTCCATTCTTCCTGACTCCCAAAGGCTGTTGGTGGGGCAGCCCAGGGGAGGGTCCCGACTGTTGGAGGTGAGGGTCGGGGGTTGGGCGTATGTGAGGACTCTGCGGCTGCTGTGTGTCAGTGGATGGGAGAGACGGTCCCTGTGAGGTGTCAGCACGCGTGGAGGTTAATGTGTGAGAAAACACTGGCATTTCTAAGGCACATGCGTGTTGGAGTGGAGGATGTGTCCATCTGCATGTCAGGGGTGTGTCTGGACACCCGTCTTAAGGTGTGTGTGTAAGAGCACTTCTGATGGTGTACCGGGAGCACTCAGGTGTCTGAGGCAGGGGTGTGTGGGTATGACGGCATGTGTTTCCCCAGGTATGAAGGCATAGCTCATGGGGACATCCAGGGGTGTACACGGGTGTGTGCTGAGGGAGGGGGTCATGTGTCCCCGCTTCAGTGAGGAGTGGACAAGTCTTGGTCAAGGAATGTGGGTCCCTGTGCATCTCAAGGGAGGTGTACACGGGTGGTGTGGTAAGGGGTGTGTGTACCGTGGTGTGTGTGGTGTGGATGCATGCCTGGTGTGTTTGTGTGTGTGCATGTGTGTGTGCATACATGCAGCACACAGATAAAACCGCTCCCTCTGGGAGAATGCACAGGGCATTGGACGTTTTCAGGGCTGCACTTCTGGTCTCCTTATTCTCCTCACATACAAAGGACACGCTGGGGCTTCTTGCTCCTGAGCAGCTCCCGGACCGGCCAAGTGGGAATGAGCCACAGACCTTCCAGATCCACTGTCCTCCTCCTTCCCTTTGGGAAGGACTGCAGATGCCCTGGGGCCAATTGCTCCCCCTCTCTGAGCCCCGCCCCAGCCTTTCTGGGTCAGGTTGAAAGCACTGTCATTGTCAGTGTGTGGCTGTGCAGGCTGACGAGGGTCACGGTTACACACGCAGGCGTGGGCACTCATAAGACCTGGAGTCGAATCCCAGCTCCTCCCTTGAACACTGACCTGGGCTTTGTGTCTGGCCCCAACTCCCAGCCTCAGTTTTATTATCTGTAAAATAGGGTCATAATACCCACGTCAGAGCTCGGTTGTAAAGATTATACAACGTGTAATGATAGCTAAAACTTATGTAGCTTTCGCGATGAACCAGGCTCTGCACTGCAATTTTCAAATATTAAATCATTGAATCTTCCAACAACCCTTTGAGGTGGGTGCTATTATTCTTCCCATTTTACAGACTAGAAAACTGAGGCTCACTGAAGTTACATAACATGCACACGATTGGACAACTAGTACCCGGTGGCCCCAGGATTTGAACCCAGGCCCCTGAGGCTCCCAGGACCTGTCAGATACATATTGTAAAATACCGAGCATGGGCCTGCCTTGTAAGTCCTCAACAGCTGTCATTCTTATGCCTCCCCACCAATGCCCAGGGTAGCGACTGAGCCTCACGCCAGCAGACAGGTACACAGGTATTTATTCCAGGAAGAGTTCTAAGAAATGCTCTCCCTCCAGCTAAAACAACAGCGCCCCCGCTTTACAGAGCAGAGCATAGAACCAGAGAGGTGGGGCGAGTGGGCGGGGGTTGCACAGCAGGAAGCAGGTGAGGCCAAGGTGGGGAGGGTCCCTCCCTGGTTCAGGTGGAAGGGAAGATGAGGAAGCCGCTGAAGACGCTGTCAGCCTCGGGACCCTGGTAAATGCGGCCCTTTACCGGGTCTTTTTCGATCCAGACCTGGTCTCCATCCTGGAGCTGGAGCACCGTGCCCCCCGACACCACCTGGAAGGTCCCCCTGCTGTTGGTGTCACAGAAGCCCACGGAGCTCTGGGTCAGGCCCCTCCTGGAGGACATGATGGACAGGCAGATGTCCCACTTGGACACCACCTGGAAGGTGAAGTAGTAGTAGCCGGGCACGGCGCAGACGAACCGGCCCGAGTGGCTCTGGTACCGGCCTTCCTCGTTGGTGATGACCGTGTCGAAGATGACCACGTTGCCGCCCGTCGGCGGGTTCCGCCTCACGGCCGAGAAGGCCGGCCGCGGCTGGTCGTTGATGTTTCCCGGGTTGCCTTTGATGCCCTTCAATCCTGGGGCGCCAGGGTTACCAATGGGGCCGCTAGGTCCTGGGTAGCCCATTTTGCCAGGGATTCCAGGGGGCCCAGGGTCCCCCTGGTCTCCTTTAAGACCTCGGATGCCTGTCCGGATGCCAGGGGCCCCTGTGGGAGGAAGGCCAGATTGGCAGTGAGAGTCCAGTTCTGCCCATCCTCAGGCAGATGGCTGGGACCCCGAAAGGCTGTGGGATAGCGGGTGGGGAGTGCCCGGGCCTTCAAGACATTGATTCTGACTGGCTCTGTGACCCTGGGCTTCTCAACCTCTCTGAGCCTCAGCTGCTTCCTCCCTAACATGGAGAGAAGTGGGAACAGGCACTTTTCACAGATTCTGTGACAAGCAGGACGCTGGCTCCTCCACGGGCTTCTGCCCACAGCCCTCACTCCACACCTCACAGGCCACGGACCCCGACCCCTTCTGTGTCAGGGACCCCACAGACTGTTAGAAACATCGCTGCAGCTCTCGCTGGCCTGCTGTGCACTGGGAGGCTCGGGGGCCTGTAGGAAACTTTCCTTTCCCATCTGGTCACATCCTCTCCCCCTTTCCTTCACCCCCAGCGTTTCCCTTGAATCTGAGAGTTTCTGAAGCCTGAACGGGTTGAGGAGGGGGGAGCAGGGCTGGGGGAGGAGCAGGTGGAAAACAGATAGTTGGCATCAATTGATCCCTCCCTCTGTGCCCAGTGGGGTTGGTTCTCTATCTTATAGATAAGGCCACTGAGTCTCAGAGAGGGTCACACAGCAGAACGAGGGCTCCCGAGTCTAAAACCTGAGTCAGGGCACTGGTCATCCTGGTAACTGAACAGGGGCCGAGGCCCGGGCCTGCTTCAGGACCATGCGTATTCACTGCTGCAGCGACCCATTCCCCAGAGGAGGAAGGTGAGCCCAAAGAGGCCCCAAGCCGTAAAGAGGACATGGAGAGGCCTGGGGGCTGGGGACATGGTCCGGGGAGCAGGCCAAGCCCTCCTCAGACCTTAGGACCCAGTACAGACTGCAGGAGCTTTATGTGGGGGCCCAGGTAGGCTCCTGCTTTTTGGTATCACCCCCAAACCTCCACTCTGGAGCCCAGGCCAGGCAAAGGGATGAGGGGCTGGGGTCCACAGGGAGGTACTTACCTGGCTCCCCTTGTTCCCCTTTGAGGCCTGGCCTCCCGGGTCGGCCAGGTTTTCCTGCAACCCCATCCCTCCCATCCGGTGCTCGGCACACGTTCTGGGTCACCGTAGAGGCCAAAGACATGGCCAGCACACCAACCACGAGCCAGCCCCATGGGGCTTCCATGATGCCACTGTAGAGACACGGCAGGGCCTGGGCAGGCTGGACATCACGCACTCACACACACCCGACTCACACACCGAGTCCCCCCCCACACACACAGGGATATGTCCACACCCCACACCACCCATGCACACCTCCCTGCTTGAGGGGTTTCTATGTCCACCCTCCATCCAGCTCCAGGGAACCCAAACCTTTATATAGAACCACAAACACACAGACACAGGCAACTGAGCACGCCCATGTGGTCACACGCTCAGACACACAAACAGCCTCTCACTCACACACGGCTGGACGCACAAACTGACACCCATCCCTCGCTCACCTGGACACACACTCCTACAGATGATCAGTTCTATTGAACAAATATTGATTGAGAGCCTGCTTCTCATTTAACACTCCCTCACCCAGATGGCAGAGCTGTGCACGCACAGAGGAATTCACACACGTCTGCTCACTGCCCTCCATACTCGTCCCCCTTCAGGCTGACTGTCACCCACGGTCCCCCTCTGTGGGACCCCTCTGCTGGGCTCTGAACCTCCCAGCCTTTTCTTAGCTTCTGGTAACTTGGGGGGATCAGGACCCAGAAACTCTGGTTAGAGCTGATGGCTCTGTGTCCCCATCTCCCACTATCTCCCCAAGTCCAAGGAATTAAGGTCCCCCTACTGATTCTGGGTCCTGAGTCTGTGCCCCACCCAACCCCGTCCTGCCACAGACCAGCTCTCCCTCCCTGACAGCCTCCGAGGGCAGCTCCTAGGCCTGCATCCCTGGGCTCTGACCTCACAGCCCCCTCCCGCTCAGGCCCTGGCCTCACCTGCCGCGGGTGGTCGACTCAACTGGATGCTCCTGCTGTCCACCCAGGGACCTCTGTGGGACGCCCAGCAGGACGGCACCGGCCAGCGGCCAAGTTTCGCATCCCTTCCCACTTCCCCTTCTCCTTCTCTGGACCTGCCCCCGGCATTGCCCTGGGGGCCAGGGGCAGGCCAGGGACATTTTGAGCCGACCTCAGCAAGACCGGGACATTGCACATCCTACCCCAAGCCACAGTGGTGTGGGGGCAGGGACAGCAGGCTGCAAGGGTGGAGGGGTGTGGAGGACCAGAGAAACACAAAACGTCAGGGCGGAAGGAACTTTTTCTGAAGTCAGTCACTTGTAAGACTTTTTTAGGATTTGAAAGCAACAGCATGTATTCATTGTCCAAAACTTGTAAATGCGGGAAGGCACAGAGGAAGGAGAACAGGGCCGTGTGATGAGCAGCTTAGTCATCAGCCTCTGGACCTGCCACCTCCTGGCTGCACACCCTTGGAAAGACACTGAGCCCCCCGGGGCCTTGGCTTCCTTATTGATAAAATCGGGAACAACAGACTCGCAACCTCATCGGATTACTGTAAAGTCTTAATGACATAATACACACACAAAACATGGGGCACATGGTGAATGCTTAAGAATTAGCTTTTATCCACATTTAAAAAGCAGTGACAAAGCCCATGAATTCTACCATCTAGAAGAGAATTGCTGCGAATGCTTGGATGACTCATCTAGCCTTGCTCACTCTCACTGACGGGGAGCTCACTACCTGCCAGCACAGCTCACGTCATCACTGCCAGCTTGGACCCTGAAAATGCTTTTCTTTAGATTCGGCGATCTGTCTCCCCCAGACTGGAGACCGGTGTGTTCAGGCCTGGGCTGTCCCTGTCTTTCTACTTCTTCCCATCACCATGTGTTTTTTCCCCCGAGAAATTCACCAGAGGGAGGCAGAGGAGAAAAAGGAAGGCAGAAGAAGTTGGTCTAGGGCCGGAGTTTTCAAGTTTTTGGGACTCCTTTTTTTATTTGCAATCTTGTATAGCACCCAATACTAGGATATATATATATATCCCACAGCTACAAATGGGGATGCATTCATTTAAAGGGAGGGCCAAGTGTTCCTCCCACAAGTCCCTTTCCTGCTCCCCAGGATTCAGGAGGTTAAGAGAATCTCTGTGTGACCCTGTGCAAGCCACATCCTTTCTCTGGACCTCAGTTTCGTTATCTGTAAAATGGGGGTAATCCAGCCTCCTCACTGGGCTGCTGAGAGATTCTGTAAACTTATGAGGGAGTTTATACTGTCAAGCACCACATTACAATAAGTCGTCATTATGAATAACATCTGTATGACCTTGAGCAAGTTACCTAACCTCTCTAAGCCTCACTTTCTCCATCTATCAAGATAAGGGCGTGGGTTGGAAGCAGGAAGGATTGCCCCAAACGTTCTGCACCATCCCTTCCAACATTCATTTTCTTTGCTTGCAGTGTTTCAGTTTTACTTCCCTGCGAGAGGAATGAGAAAGATCACATGTCAGAGTCAGAGCCGAGAGCCCCATTGTTCCCATTTTATAGATGAAAAAACTAAAGGCCAGCCCTAACCAGTTTGGCTCAGTGGATAGAGCGTCGGCCTGTGGATTGAAGGGTCCCAGGTTCAATTCTGGTCAAGGGCATGTACCTTGGTTGCGGGCACATCCCCAGTAGGGGGTGTGAAGGAGGCAGCTGATCAATGTTTCTCTCTCATCCATGTTTCTAGCTCTCTATCCCTCTCCCTTCCTCTCTGTAAAAAATCAATAAAATATATTTTAAAAAAACAAACTAAAGGCCAAAGACAGGGAGGCTCACCTAGAAAGTGGCAGAGTTGGCACGAGGAAAAGCCAAATACTGTGGGGCCTTGACTTACAAGTTCAATTCGTTCCATGACGAAGCTCGTAACTCAAATTACTCGTATGTCAAATCAATTTTCACCATTACAATGAATTGAATGCTGGGCAGATGTTGTGGCGTTTGCTGTGCCAACTAGCGGTGGGGTATCTGAAGCTGGCTCATAACCCGAATTTTAGTTCGCACCTTAAAGCAAAAAATCGGCTGAGAGATGGCTTGTATCTCGAAAAACTCGTTAGTCAGGACACTTGTAAGTCAAGGCCCCACTGTACATTTTACTAATTTTCTTTCATCTCTGACACTTCTATTATAGAGAAAGGGCAAATAGCAATATTAAAATATTAACACAAGAATTCCAGAATATTCATAAGGTTGCTAAGTGAGACACAAAACTGGTCCATGTCCTCTAGGGCAATAAAGTCATAATGTTGGGGTTATCTTCTGTATGGAAAAGCAATCATTTGCATCTCTACCAGACAACAATAATTTGCAACTTATCAGTTTTCTACCAGCTACTAGCTATCTTTACGGAGCCCTGCCCCTGATCAATAGTAAACAATAAGTCAAGCTAAGTGACATTCCCCTGGCGTGTCGGGCGACCCTTAGGAGGGCTTGTCAGACACGGCTCTCACCTGACTTTGAAAGGACACTCGTTATCTATTTGCTTTATTTCCAAGTGTGGGATGATTTTACTTATCAGGCTGTTGCAAGAGCCTAAACACTTCCCAAGAAATAAAAGGCATCGATAGTAATGAACATGTCATTAGTGTGAAAAGTAAATGGGTCCGTGACAATGGCACAACGCGGGCATCTTCTGTCAGAGGGGATAGGCAAACAGTTCCCATTTCTCCAGAGCTCAGCCAAGTGCCGGGAGGCGGGAAGGAGGGAAGAAAGGGAACCTTGTCATACTCCTAGATCCCTCATCCAGGGTCCCAGGCTCAGGGTGCTGTCAGGGGCCTAACGAATAACCAAAGAAGTCATCCCTAGCCCTAGCCAGTTTAGCTCAGTGGACGGAGTGTGGGCCTGTAGATTGAAGGATCCTGGGTTCTCGGGTTCGATTCCGGTCAAGGGCACATGCCCAGGTTGCGGGCTCAATCCCCAGTAGGGGGCGTGCAGGAGGTAGCCAATCAATGACTGTGTCATCATTGATGTTTCTATCTCTCTCTTTCTCCCTTCCTCTCTGAAATCAATAAAAATATTTTTTAAAAATCATCTCTAAATGACTCCAGTTCTTTCTGGGGGAGTCACATCTCACTCAAGGGTTGGGTTCCAAAATCAGCATATTGGACAAAAATTGTAAATGGTAAGTATTACTGTTGGGGAAAAAATACTTCGGAAAGTGCCACGTTGGAGACCATGTTACCATTTCTCAGGGGTCCTATGCCGTCACGTTTCTCTTTGGCATTAGAATAGGTTTCTATTTATCAGTTGGCTAAGGTGCATGCCCTTTTTTGAAGAAAGATGGGAGTCATACTCAGTGGGAGGTGTTTAGACCATGAGGAGCTCATAGGAGCCGAAGCAGACGTGGGGAAAGACTTGGGGACAGGCTTGGGGACCGCAGGGGCAGCCAGGTTTCCCGTCTACGCACCGTGGGTCTGGAGTGACAGCAGCATCCCCTACCTCATTCAAATCCGTATCCTTATCTATTTTTCTCTCTGAATCTTATAGGCAAAACGCAGAGAATCAAACGTGTATGGAACATAACTCTGAAGTTCTTGCCTTTCTTTTTTTAGTTAAAAAATCAAGGTTGAATTCACAGACAGTAAAATGCAGTCTTCAGCGCACTGCTCACACACCGTTTGCCACCACCCAGATCAAAATGTAGACCATCCCCGTCACCCCAGCAAGTTGCCTTGTGCCTCCTGTGTTGCCCCCAAGCCCCAAAATGACCAATGAGTTCTGACTTCCGTCACCACTGGGAACTTCTGCCTGTTCTGGAACTTCATGTACAGAGAAGCATGGAGTATGTGTCTTCTGTGTCCGGCTTCTTTCGCTTCCCATGCTGTGAGGTTCACCCGGCGTAGTATTGCTGAGAAGTATTCCGTTGTGTGCAGGTACCACCCTTTGCATAGCCCTTCCCCGTTTGTGGGCATCTGGGGTGATGATGAATAAAGCTGCTAAGAACATTCTTGTAGGAGTCCACCTCCGGGTGCCGCCCTGTGAACATATGTGCTCAGCCCCCTGCTGTAGTATTTGAACACTAGGGAGTGGCACTGAGTTTACACCGACGCCCCTTCCTCTCCCATCCACTGCCCCACAGCTCTCTCCTCAACAGCCTCTTTCTAAAACAAACAAACAAAAACAACAAAAATTCCTCCTGCACCCTCTGCCTGAACCACGTTTTCTCCTTCTCACTCACTCTTCCCCTTCTCCCTGCTCTGTATTATGAAGATTGTCTTCTCCCTAACCGGTTTGGCTCGGTGGATAGAGCATCAGCCTGTGGACTGAATGGTCCCAGGTTTGATTCTGGTCAAGGGCATGTACCTTGGTTGAGGGCACATCCCCAGTAGGGGGTGTTCAGGAAGCAGCTGATCAATGGTTCTCTCTCATCGATATTTCTAACTCTCTATCCCTCTCTCTTCCTCTCTGTAAAAAATCAATCTCTGTAAAAAATCAATAAAATATATTTTTTTAAAAAAGGAAAGATGTACTTTTTTTTTTTTTTAAAGATTGTCTCTATTTTGTCTTTCTGGCTAAGTCCCTTCCTTCCAGGGACCTTCTGGGTCTCTCCTTCTATTCTCCAGCCCTTTACCCGACAAGATCAAGGTTTTGTTGGGGGCGGGGATGCTTGGGAAAAGAGGAGGGAGCTGTCAGAGCCTGCCTGCCACACATCTTCAGTGCACGTTCTTTACTCTTCGCATCTCTCTTGGCAGATAAAAGCTCTTTTGGGGACTGTTTTATGAAAAACTGCGGGGATTGTAAACAATGCATAATATGTGCCTCCCATTTGCCCTGTCTGGGGATGACAACGACCCTTTAAGTTGTGGCTGGAGTGGCTCAGTGGTTGAGTGTTGACCTATGAACCAGGAGGTTATGGTTTGATTCCCACTCAGGGCACATGCCCAGGTTGCAGGCTCAATCCCTGCAGGCCCGGTGGGGGGTGTGCAGGAGGCAGCCGATCAATGCTTCTCTCTCATCATTGATGTTTCTATCTCTCTCTCTCCCTCTCCCTTCCTCTCTGAAATCAATGGAAACATTTTTTTTAAAAAAAATAAAACAAAACAAAAGAAATTGTGGTCAGGCTTCAGATCGGTGAGCTGAGTCCCTGACCTGTGGTAGGCACTGAGCAAAAATCCCATCTCCTCCTCCTTCCAGCTCCTGCCACTCAGGGGGCCAGGGCATGCACAGTTGAGAAGGTCTCCCCCCTCCATCCCGGCCCCAGCTGGAGCCCAGAGTCCTGGCTGCCCCGAGGGAAGCAGTAAGCCTGCCAGGGGCCAGGTGGAGCTCTGGGAGCAGTTCCAGCACCAGATCTCCCAGGAAAGGTGCTAATGGAAGCCACCAGGGGTGCAGGCAGGTGAGATGTAAAAAGATTAAGAGGATTTGGAGAGAGTTTGGAAAACAAACAGCAGGCTGTGGGAGCCAGCAAGGAGGCCTGCCTCTGCCTTGTGGGGGCTGGGTCCTGGGGGCTTTCAGGGACCATAGTCCCCAGAGGCCAGGAGAATACTGGCCCACACAGAGTCCAGGTCAGTCACAGGTGAGGGACTAGGGGAAAGCTCCCCAGGGAGAAATGATCTCCTTCATCGGCCTCACCTGCCTGACACTCCACCTGGACCCATGGCTTCCATGGGGTAAGCCTTCTCTAGGATGTTTCATGAAGATGTGTCCTGGAGCATTGGCAAGAGGTGACTGGGCCCTACTTAGTGAGGCCTACTGCCAGGCTTAGTACTCGTGCTGAATACACTATCTCATTTAATCATCCCAACTCCCAGGAGGGAGTACTTGATTGATGAGCCCCTTTTACAGATGAGGCAACTGAGGCTCAGACAGGGCAAGTGAATTACACAGGGTCACACAGCCAGTAAATGGTAGCGTTATTTCTACCACACAGCCTATTTCTCTGAGGGCTTTTATCTGCCAAGAGAGATGCAAAGAATAAAGAACGTGCAGGTACCTTTCTGAAGTTGTTCCACTGTCGTCCTACACACCTGGGGCCTGAAACAGGAGCTCTGAAAGAAAGCGGAGAACGGAGGAGGTAAACGTATTGGGTATGAGACGCTGAAGAAGGCAAGACTTGCCAGCTTCGCATATTCACCTCCCCGTGCTGGGCATCTTACACACATCATCTCACTTAATTTACACAGTGTCCTTACAGGGTAGTGTTTTGGCTTATTTTCAAAGAAGGAGCTGAGGCCCAGGGAAATGAAGTGACTTGCTCATGGGTCTGGGGTTGCTCGATTTGCCAAATAAAAACATAGAATGCCCAGTTCCACTTGAATTTCAGGCCAACAACGGTATGCAGGGGTATGTTTATATTAAAAAAAAAAAAAAAGAAGGCCCATTCTACATTTTATATGGCCCCCTACAGAGATCATACAGCCTGGGGGTAAGTGACTATTCCCCACGCTCTGGCTCATAGGAAGGAAGAGGTGGGCTGAAGGGGGCGCTCCTCTCTGCCTCCCAGGGAAATAGGGTCAAGGCCACTGCTTTTGTGGGGGAGCCACAAACCCCAGCAAGGCTCCCCCACCATGACCCCCCCCCCCATCGTTGCCATGGCAGGCTGCGCTCTGGGTATCTCTCCCTGCCCCAGAATTTCATCAGGAGGGGCCACTGTGGGCGGGAGGCACGGGACTTGGGTTCCATTTCCAGCTCCGAGTGTCCTAGACGTACTCCTCTGGGCCTCAGCCCCCCAATCCCCATCTGTAAAAAAGAGGGGGGAGTTGAAACAGCAGTGGTCAGAGTCACCTGGGGGAGCGGGTTGAGAATAGCATAGCCTGAGCTGCACCCTTACTTACAAAATCAGAAGCTCTGGGGCGGGGCGTCTGTGGTGTTCACAGGTGCCCGGTGAGCTGAGGCAGGCAGCCTGGTATCTTTTACAGCAACTGAATGGCTTTCCAACCTGGACAAGTTGGGGTCACAAGGAGGGCCAGGCCAGGCCAGGCCAGGCCAGGGCCAGAGTTTGTGCTCCAGCTCGCAGTCATTTTCTACCCGCGGAGCTACTCCCGCATTTGGGTGAAGGACAGCTGCTCCTGCCCTGTTTCCGCCCCCTCCTCCCGGCCGCTGCTGATTACAAATAAACACCCGGTCTACGCGGGAGAGTAATTAACTCTGCGAAGTGGGGAGAACTAATCAGCCCGGAGTTTGCTGCAGGTGGGAAAAGCAAAGGCTTTCCTAAGTAGTATGCAAATGGCACCGTAGTATGCAAATCAACCCCCGAGGCTCCGGGAAAGGCCGGCAGAGCTGCCAGCACCGCGCTGAGGAGGGACAGGCTCGGGGAGGGAGGCCCTGATCTGGGCAGGGCCTGTCCTTCAAGTTCAGGCGGCTGGAGAGGTGAGAGGAGACGTGGAGGACAGGGGGGGCTCACCTTCTGGGTTCCCTAGAACAGCTGCAGCTTGAGTCTGGAGCACTGGGGGAGGTAGAGAAATAGGCTGGGGGCTCAGGGAGGAGTTAGAACCTGAACTTCTCGGGTCCTCACCTCTATGACCTTAGTGAGTGATTTGCGGGGTCTCCGTCTTCTCATTGAACGATGGGGACAATGCATACTCCTCAGGCTGCACTGAGAAGGTGTTCAGTAACAGGGAACCCTTTCCAGAAAGCATCCAGCTGAGCCGGTGGCACCCCCGTGGGCCACATGCTGCTAAGTCAAAGCCCAACCCCGGGACTGGCTTCAGCAGGTCTGCCTGCCAGGGGTGCGGTTGGCCTTGTGATTGGCTACGGAAAGGCTCCCGAGTGTCCTCTGCTCCCAGGCACGTTCTCCTTCTGCCTGAAATTCTGGACCAGGACGAGTAAGGAGACTGAGGCCCACAGGGAGCAGTATTTAAGGAGGCACACACTCTCAGGATTCCCCGGGAGCGAGCACCTCCTTAACATTGTGCACACCCCGTGCACCTCACTCACTTCATCCTTGTCCAGGCCCAACGCACAAAATACCAGAGGTGATTTATTCAAGAAATCCAGAGGGCTTGCTCAGAGAATCTTGGCCAGCTGGCTGGGCGGGATGAGCCTTCAGAGGGAGTGTGAGTTCAGAGTCAGTGGGCACCTCTGGGGGCCTGGAGCGAAGGCACAGGAGAAACAGGGCCAGTGGCCCTTGGCTCGGCGAGTTCTCCCCCTGGGAAAAAGACTTCTGAGCAGCCCTTTCTGGGGGTCCCCCACTCCGCTTCTCCAGCCTCTTGGCTCTAGGCAGATAGGCAGTGGCTGGAAGACCCAAATGGAAGCTGGCACATACCAGGGTAGGGGCTGGTGGGATAAGCACCCTTCCCTTCGTTCTCACCATCTCCTGCAGGAACAAGGCTGTGACAGGGCGGGGGGTGGTGGGGAGCGGAGGGCGCTGACTTGACCTGGTGGGGAGCAGAGGAAGCCTCTGGGTCCGGCCTGGGGTGTGGTTTCAAAGGTGTAGCTAGAGCCAGGCCAGGGCACTAGTTCTTGGCAGATGCGTGGGAAGAGCCCTGGCGCGGGAGCCTGGAGACCGGGTGATCGGCCTGGTTCTCCTCCCTTCCTCCTCAGGTGTCAGTCACTACACCGCTAACAGGCACTGTCCCCCTGCCTCGTGGGGCGACCTGCTCAGGGCCCCCCACAGACATCCAGTAAGAGACAGAGCAGGTCCTGAACCTGGAGATGTTTATGGAGCAGAAAGAGGGCTGGCTCTGCTCCCCGTGCAGCCCAACTGCGGCCTCCAGTCAGTGACCCCATCTGAGAGCCTCAGTTTCCCTGTCGCCGATGGCAATGGCAGTTACCATGCTACAGGATGGGCAGGCAGGGGTTCTTATTTTATGTTTTAAAATACATTTTTATTGATTTCAGAGAGGAAGAGAGAGGGAGAGATAGATGAGAGAGAATCACTGATCGGCTGCCTCCTGCACGCCCCCTACGGAGTATTGAGCCCACAACCCAGGCATGTGCCCTTGACTGGAATCGCACCTGGGACCCTTCAGTCTGCAGGCTGATGCTCTATTCACTGAACCAAACCAGCCAGGGCTAGGCAGGGGTATTTAATTATTATATCCAAATGTTTACAACTTCCTTTCAGGGTAGGCATGTCACTCCTAGTGTACGGATAATAAAGAGGGCTCTGAGGGGCAAGGCCCCTCACCCACGGCCATGCACTCAGCGAGCTGCAGACTGGGCTGTAGCACACAGCTGTGTGGCCTTGAGCGAGCACCGTTGCCTCTCTGAGCTTCAGTTTTCCCATCTGTAAAATGGGGATGGCGGTCTCTCTCCTGCGAGTGCTGAGCACTGGGAGGCAGCAACACTCGGAGGAGAGCTGGCTGAGGTTTGACCCCCTGGCCCCGCTGGACACTGGGCTGCCTGTCACCCCAGGCGTGGGACTGGGTGACCTCCAAGAGCAGCTTGGCTCGGACATTTCCCAGCCTTCACCTGAGCCTCCAGATTCCTTGCAGGCCTTGGCCTGATTTCAGTGGGTCTGTTGCCTGCTGTTCCTCAGAACGCAGGCCTCAGGTCCCGGGGCTGGCTTTGAGGATGTGGGGCCCCCGCTCTCAGCTCTAGTTCCCGGAGCCCCCGCGTGTGAGGGTCCTCCATGGCCAGGAGGCGGTCGTGATGTCCTAGGGCTTTCAGCATCTGGGAAGGGCGAACTGGGGGCGCCACTCCAGAGCACCCCCGCTTTGTTTCCCAGCAGGAGGGGGTGGCCAGGTTATTTTTGTGATAAAAGTTTAATAAATTGAAAGGCCTGGTTTTCATTCCGTGGGTAATTAGCTGCGGCCGCTGGGCTCCCTCCTAATTGTCTCTCTCACACCAGACGGGCGCAGATCAATAGGAAGCGGCCGCTGTGCGGTGAAAGTCACAATTAATTAATTGTCAGGCGAGTGTGTGTCTCCATCTCTGTCACTTCAAAGGCCTGAGGGTGGCAGCTGCCCATGTTTCTGGCTCTGCCGGGCTGGCCCAGCCCAGAGCCCCAGGTGTGTGTGGCCACAAGCCACTGCGCATGCTTCCTGCCTCTCCCTCGGGCAGGGGGAGGCTGGTGGGAAGGGGTCCCCCGAGACCCCAGGCTCCAGAGCCTTCTCTGACAGCCAGCATTGTCTTGCCTCCTCACTGCAAATGCAACCTCCACCATATCTCTGCCGGGTACCTGCACCCTGGTCGCCTTGTCTCGCCCCTGCCTGTCCACTCCACCCTCTTCCCTGTAGTCCAACCCCACAGCTGTTCTAGGCTAAAGCTTTGCCTGTATCTGGAATAGTGGAGGCGGGTGGTATTCGCTGAGAGAGAGGACATTCTGGGATGCTGGGAAGGCTTTATGATTTTATTTGGGGGAAGGGGGGTGGTTTCATGGATGCATACTTATGTGCCAAACCATTTTGTGGTACCGCTGAAGATTAGTGCAAACAGTTAAACACACACAGACCAACGCCCCTCCCCCATCCAGCAATAACTTAGGTTTATGTGTCGTTGAGACACTAGGACAGTGATGGTGAACCTTTTGAGCTCGGCGTGTCAGCATTTTGAAAAACCCTAACTTAACTCTGATGCCATGTCACATATAGAATTTTTTTGATATTTGCAACCATAGTAACACGCTTATATTTTTTATATTTATTTTATATCTTTAAATGCCATTTAACAAAGAAAAATCAGCCAAAAAAAGTGAGTTCGTAGGTTCGCCATCACTGCACTAGGATGACAAGGAACACGGCCCTGCTTAAACATGTCTTTCCTAATCCTCCCCACCGGTCTTGGAGATAGGTAGCATTTCCCCCTTTTTACAGATGGGGAAACAGAGGCACAGGAAGGGGTTGGGAAGGAACTAAGGAGAGGAGAGGGGAGAAGAGGATGGAGGGTGGCGGGAAGGAGGGTTGAGGAGGGACCTAAGGCCATGGGGGGCTCGTGGGGCTCAGTGCTCCACACACCACCACCTCACCATGAAAGGAAAGCCACACGTCCCATGTTCCAGCGGAGGCTCAGGGGGGGGCCCTTGTCTGAGGTCACAGGGCCTGGGAGGGGCGAGCTGGGTCTGGATCCTGGGCTGTCTCATTCCAACGTCTTTCTGAGGGGGAGACACGGAAGAAGGGGAGGGAGGACAGAGAGAGGTGCGGGTGAGGGGGCTTGAGGTGGGATGAATGAGCCAGGGAGGTGTGAGCATGAAAGGGGGGGTGCTAAAAACACACGCGTGGGTGCACACACAGGCATGCACGCACCTGCACCCCTACTGTGGCTTTACTCTTTCTCCAGGGGCTTCCTGCTGCCTCTCTGGGGCCAGCCTTCCCTCATCTGTAAAGGGGGGGAGGAACCGTGCGGCCCCAAGGTTTGCTGTGGCCTGTCCAGTGCCCAGCACACACAGGGCTCAGTGAGGGGCTGGCCTTTCCTCTCCTTCTCAGCTGGAGCCGGCCGGGGCCGTGCTGGGCTCCCTGCCACGCGGCCTTGGGAAGGGCCAGGCCGGCTGTCCCAGCCCGTGGCCAGTGCTCTGCTCTGCCCACCCCCCAAGCGTGCTCATCTGTGTCCCTCTGGAGCTCAGGGGTTGACAAATATTGTAAGAGCCTCCTGGCGGTGGGGAGAGGCGGTACCTGTCCTTCTGTCGCCGTTTCTCCGTGAGAACACAGCAGCGCGTCCAGCTCCCGCTCACGGCTGGCCGTCAGGGGAGGCCACCTCCACACTCCCGCCACCGTCCCCGCCTGTCATCGCCCCTTTGAAGTGGCGCCTGATTTTCCAGTCTGTCTGAAGTCGCTTGCTGTTTATGCAGCAGCTGGTCCAGCAAGTCCCCCGCCGGGCCTCTCCATGACGGTGCCGGCCGCCAGGGACTCGGGGAGACAGCCACCGGGCCTCCGGGGGGTGGGGGTGGGGTAGCGAGAGGAAGCCGAGATGGCATTTCTATCTCCAGGGTCTTCTAGACTGAGCTTGCTTACTTTTTGTTTAAAAGGAAGAGAAAAAGAGTTTCCAAAACCCCCAATGTGCTATTTTCTTCAAAGAAAAAGGAATAAAGATAAAAAACAAAAAACAAGGGCCAAAGGTAACGCTTTCAGATTCTGTGAACGTTTTTAGTGCTGTGGCAGTGCGCGGGGGAGGGCGCTAGGCCGGGAATCCTTTCATGGATGCTAATGTGCCGTGTGACCTTGGGCAAGTCACTTCTCTCTGGGCTCAGATCCCTGATGAGGGTCTGCCCGGGCCCGCTCCGCTCCGCACTGGGGGACCTTCTGATGCTATTTGTTTCTCCCGAAACTCACTGCCACAGGCTGCCTCCTCCTTTTGAATAGGAAAGTCTTTCTTAGTCCAGGAAACCAGAGAGAGGGGCGGAGGGGCCTCCAGACAGCAGAAGAGCAGGGTGGTCCCTTTCAGGCACGGATGCCTGAGACCTCCCTGTTGAGGGTGTCACAGCTGAGGACCGGTGAGGTTAAGCGACTTTCCCAAGGGCACACAGCGAGGGCGTCTGCGGTAGAAGCGGTAGAAGCGGGGTTAAATCTGTGTCTTTAGCTCCGGCCGGGGCTTTTTCTCCCGCTCATCAAGCCGCAGGAGGACGTTTCCAGTGAGCGAGCGGGGAACCACATTTATGGGACATGCATGTTCCAACTGAGGCTCCTGAGAGTGGAGTTTGAGGGTGAGGGCCCTGGGGTCAAACAGAACGTGTCCCTGCATCTGCTGCACTCTTTGTGTGACCTTAGGCAGTCAATTTCAGGGCTCTGCGCCTCAGTTTTCCTAACTGTAAAATGGGGCCATTCCTTGAGGTGCTCATGAAGCACTCAGCGTGGATCCTGGCACCTGGGAGCCCTTCCGAAATGCTGGCTGCTACTCTTGCGAGCCTTTAGCATGGGGCTGGGGCCGCACTGTCTTCTTCATCCAGCTCGTGGGGAAGGAGGGCATAGCGGGCCAGCCTCTCAGGCCTGGCTGTCACATCTGCCTTTCATGCCACACGCCCTCCCCCCAGAGCCGCTGCCCGGGAGAGACAGGCAGCCCATGGCAGGCTGTGCTGGAAATGTCAGCCTCATCTTGCTGAGGGGCCTCTGCTGACACTGACGAGACCCCTGGCTGGTGGAGTTGCCAGGGAGCAGCTCAGGGCCCGGCCTCGCACCCTCTGGGCCTGGCCTTTCTTGGCCTCCCTGTCACCGCTCTGGCTTCAGCCCCAGGAGGCGAACCAGAAGGTCTCCTGGGGCTGGGGAGCCATCAGCCGAGGGGCCGGCTTTAAATGGAGCTGCTGGGTGGGCAGCTGGGTGGGCTCAGCTTTAAACAAAGGGTCCAGGAGGCATGGGCTCAGGGCTTGGGTGCAGAATGAACTGGGTGGGAATCTGACCCTGACTTCACCCGCATTAGCGGTGTCACCAGGATCAAGGCAAGTTGCCTGTGTAAATCAGGTTCTCCAATGGGAAACTTGGTAAAACTAAAGGAGGCTTTGTTGCACACTTACTAGAATTAGCTAGCCCAGTTCCAGGCACTGGGGAGATATGGAGAAAAGACTCCTGCCCTGGTGGAGTTGACATTCTAGTGGGAGAGGGTGTGGGGGCTCAGAGGCTCAGAGAGAACAAAGGATGGGGCTGGGCAGCAGCAGATAGTAAAGCAAAGAGAACTGAAGACGAGAGTTCAAATCCTGTCTCAGCCCCTAATTCGCTGTGTGTAAGCACTTCCCCCCTCTGGGCTTTAGTTTCCACATTTGCAAAATGGAACTCGCCCCTCAGCCTCGCATCCCCGAGAGATGAGTCTCCAGTGAGGGCAGTCTCGGGAGGGCACCAGGAGAGCGGGGCTCCTTCCCCTGTGCAGCTTCTCTACCCTGAGATCGGGGTGGGCAACTGGCAGAAGTGCCATCGACAGCACTTCTGCTCAACCTGGACGCCCCCGCCCAGCATTTCCGAGCTACACACCTGGAAATGGCCGCTCCACCTTTGGAAGTCTGGCCCTAAAGTGGGGTTGGGAGCTCTGAATGTCTCCTCCCTCCCTACACCTCCAGACTATCACCCCCTCCTTGGAATCCTGTGTCTTCTAGTCATCCTAGGGGTAGGATTCTGGGGCTCTAAGGCAGCCTTGCTGCTGGAGAAGACCAGCTATATTCATTCATTCACTCATTCACCCATTCATTCATTATCAATCATTTGGTTGGTCATCAGACAAACACTTATCCCCCAGTTACCATGTGGCAACCCATGTTAGGCACAGGAGATCAGGATACGGTGTGTGTGTGTGTGTGTGTGTGTGTGTGTGTGTGTGTGTGCAAATATTAAGCATCTCCTCTGTGCTGGGCTCTGTGCTTGACACGGGGGACAAAGTGGTTAATTGGTTTATTTAATGTTTAGAGGTGCCTGTCATGTGCCCTGTGCTGAGCGCAAACGAATACTGAAGCCCTACTCTGTGCCAAATACTGTGACAGCCCCAGGGAGCACAGCCCCTCCTGCTTGCTGAGCCGGGCACCATGCGCCGGGAGAACAGTGGCCGGCGTTTTGTATGCAGACATGAAACCCAGCGTCTCCCTGTGGCTAATGAATCATCGGGCTTCACATGAGAAGCGCGAACAGACCTCCTTGTCCATGAATTTGCTAATTGAGCTCCTCGAACTCAGACATTAACCTGAATTACCATAAATACTGCAGAGAACAGCCACTCTCGATACATGCTCAGTGGTAATGGAGGGAATCAGTCGAGGAATAAGACTAAAATGGAATCATAAAACTTCATTTTCACCATTAATTTGAACTTAGTTTTCCCTAAATGCCATTCACTAAATGTTTCTATGACACTCCAGGGCTAGAGAGAGGAGGTGCGGGGGGTGGGGTTGGGGGTGTGCGGGAGGAAGGGAGAGGCTGTACCGTGGAGGCTGGGGTGTAGACATGGGGGCTGGAGGGCTGGGGGCTCCTAGGCTGGCCTGCCTGCTCTGCTCCATTTGGGTCACTGGCCTGGTGGTGGCGGCAGAGTTGGTCTTGGGTGATGAGTGATCCCAGCTCCACACGTGGAGAGAAATGGGGGTGGGGAATGACATGGTGGATGGACAGGTGGACAGACAGGAAGGCAGGACTGACCGAGGAAAACACACGGACACACTGAAACCCAGACAGGCGGCCAGCCTGAGCAATGACGGGATAAACAGACAGACTGACAGAAGGCTGTAAAGACAGACTGGGTGATGGGCAGCCAGATAGACTTGATAGGAAAACACAGAGGACGACCAGCAGACAGACTGACAGACATATGGACTCACAAGAAGCCTGACAGCCAACACCGAGCAGTCAGACGGGCACAGTGACAGTCCAGGAAGCAGATCAAGGGAGCGGCAGGCAGCCAGTCTGCCCTTTGGGAGGACAGATGGACGGACGGACTGGGCAGCGGGCAGTGGAGGCTGGAGTTGGGACAGAGGCTGGGCTTGCTGACCCTCCCTAGGTGTGAGGGAGGGCGTTGGGGAGAGGGGAGGGAGCGAGCAGAAGAGGCCTGGCGGATGCCTTCACATCGCGTGTCAAGCCCCTTGCGTGAGGGAGGCCGGCAGGCGTGCGGGGTGCTCCCCTGGGCCGAGGCTTCACGGCCTCTTCCCCTCCTCCTCACAGCTGTGCGCATCCTCTGGCACGCAAGGCAAGAAGGCACAGAGCCATCCCTGAGGTCTTCTCCGTGTGGGGAGTAGGGGTAGGGCCGGTCCTCTCAATGGGGCACCTGGACCCAGTGTCTGTGGGGGGCTCACACCCAGTGAAGGATCCTGGCCCTGGGGACGTGGGGGGTTGGGAAACCCTGGAGGGGGCTTGTTGGTCTGGTGCCACCCTCCCCCTCCACCTCATTTGTACCCTCTGACCCTGGCCCCAATTCTGTGTGGTGGGTTCTGCTATCACCCCCACTTACAGGATTTACAGGGTAGCAAGCTGGGTCTTGGAATGGGGAAGCTCTCAGGCCAAGGGCTCTCACACGAGGGTGGTGGGTCTTTTCCTCTGGGAGCCAGGCTGCCCACAGGAGGCTGTACTCTGCTCCCCTGCAGTTGATGGGCTGCCAGGTCCAGTGCCCTTGTGGCTGGGCAGTGAGTCTGTGGGACCCCGGGGTTCGCCATAGGAAACCTACAAGCCCTCAAACATAGGCCACATCGTTCAATATCACCTTCCCAATGACCAAGACGCCTCTGCCTCTCTGTCTCTCAGTCAGTTGCAAAGTCAGGTGGGCAAACCCCAGGAATGGGGGCCCCGGTCAGCCTGATTCTCTATTGCTTGTCCCCCCACCTTGTGAACATGGCTGTTTTCCTAAGAAGTGCCCCTCTCCTTTATGAATGGAGCCGTTACTCCCACCACCTTGATGTTTATCAGTTTCTCTTTTTTGGTCACCAAGCTCTAGGGACAAGAAATACTTCCACCCCTTAATCCTGTATAATAAAAGGCTAATATGCAAATCGACTGAACAATGGAATGGCCGGTTGCTATGATGTGCACTGACCACCAGGGGGGCAGACCCTCAATGCAGGAGCTGCCCCCTAGTGGTCAGTGCACTCCCACAGGGGGAGCGCCACTCAGCCAGAAGCTGGGCTCATGACTGGCGAGCACAGCGGTGATGGTGGAAGCCTCTCTTGCCTCTGCAGCAGCGCTAAAAACCCCTTGGGTGGTGTCTGACTGTGTGTGTGTGTGTGGGGGGGGCAGTGCACGAATGTCATGCACTGGGCCTCTAGTATAATGATAATAACTGCAGTAGCACTATTACTGCTAGAGTAGCAATAGTAGTAGCAGTAGCATTAGGTAGCAGCAGCAGCAGCAGTAGTATTAATAGTACTAGCAGTAGTAGCAGTAATGGCCATTAATTGAGTGATAACCAAGAGAAGATAAACTATAGCCCAAGCCCTAGACACATTAACTCACACCTCACAGTGACCCTGTGAGGCAGGCGTCTTCTCTATGTGACTGGAGGGGAAGCCAACTCTCACGTGGCTCCTCCGAAATCTCATAGTAAGAGGCAGAGCCAGGATCGAGACTCCGGTCTGATTCAAAGCCTGGGCTCATTCTGCCACCCGAGGCCGGTGCAGTTGGAGCCTGGTGGGACTTCTGAGAGCGATGGCTGGGCGTGGGGAGCAGGGGCGGAGAGCAAGATGGTGGCAGATGGTGGGGCAGGGCGGGTCAGAGAACCCGCAGAGCGGGAGGCAGGTGGCCTCGGTGACCTACAGGCAGCTGCCTCCACCGCCCTGGGGTGCTGCAGGTGAGACACGCTGTCCCAGTCCTCATGAAAGAAACATCAGTGTTAATCGGATCAGGCCTCACACCCTGGGCTGGGAGCCTCATTCATTTTAAATTTATTTCTTCCTTAAAACTCAACCCATGGGGAGGGAAAGGGGAGGGAGTGAGAAGGCTGTGAGGAGCCATTGGGGAGAAGGTAGGAATCCTACACCTTCTGGGTTGGTTTGGGAGCCTTTGCAGCCCAGAGGCTAACAGTGCAGGGTTGGAATCCCGTGCCTGGGTGTGATTTCAGCTCAGTTTTTTACAAGCCACGTGACCTTGAGCAAGTCATCTGCCCTCTCTGAGCCTCAGTCTCCTCCTCTGTTACACAGCCTGATGACATACACACCTGTGAGTTGTGGAAGGCACATCCTAGGTGTTCAAGTAACGTCATCCCTTGTGCCAAGGACTGGCCTGCTCTCCTGGGGACCCTAGAGAAAATGGCATGCTTTGTCTTTCTCACTGTCGGGAAGCTCATCTCTTCCGGAAGCACACTGACCCCTTGCTAGGGGAACTCTGACTTAAGCGCAGTTGAAATCTGTCTCCCTGAAGCCCCCACTGCCTGATTCTGGGAAGAAACAGCCTGAGTGCCTTTCCCAGGACAGCCCTCCAGGATCTGAAGACATGATTGGTGATGCCCATGTCTTCACCAGGGTCTTGCCCTGTTTCCCTCCCTCCCCCCTCCGCTCCCAGCATGGAACATGACAGCAAAACCATCTCCCTGATCGCAACTCTGCTTCTACCAATCTAACATGGGCTCCTCCCAGAGCCCCGAGATGTCCCGGCCAGGCCCTGGAGGCAAGCCCGCCCGAAGTGGCTTCAGGACCACGGACAGCTCCCAGCGTCGCGGGCCGCAGCATGGATTTGAGGCTCAGGTAGTCTGAGGAAGGTAATGGGTTCTACATATAAAGACACATTTATTAACCTCAGCCATCCGCACCTTCATGGCATACACTAGTACTCATCCACCATAGTCATACTCACATACACACACACAGTTATACTAGTACACACACTTGCCACACATACCCTTTTACATAGTCACAGGCCACCACATGCACAAACATTTCCACACAACTCCTCACAGTCCCCCACTTACAACAAAGCACAAACCCATAGCATTGGGCCCGTCCCCTCTGGCCCATCACTCACCCCCTTGGCCAGTGGGCCTGGGATGCTTCCCCCCAGGAGAAAGATTCAGGTGTGACCTACTGGTTGGGCATGAGTCCGGAGCTCAGGGACAGGGCTCACACCATTAGCCACCCCCTCCAGCGCACCCCACCATTGCCTCTCCCCAAAGCGACAGGCTGACCTGGATTTAAATACTGGCTCGTCAGTCACCAGCTGTGTAACATAACCTCCCCGTGCCTCAGTTTCCTGACTAGTGTAACACTCACAATGTTTCTGTGAGAACTGGGATCCATATGCATAGAAGAGACTTGTCACTGTGTCTGGCACATGATAAAAGTGCAGTAAATAGTGACTCATTATTAGCAATAACAATAATCCACCCACATAGGTTCCCAATAGACGTCATACCAACAGCCTTCTTTCTCTTTGCAGCCCCTTTCACATGTGTGTGTGTGTGTGTGTGTGTGCGCGCGCACGCATGTACGTCCATAAGGGGGGAATAATTAGTTTTAGCACCAAAGTGGATGCCAGCATTGGGAGGGCGAGGGGGGGCACCTGGACTCCCCTTCCCTTTCCTTCCTGCTCTGGCCCCAGCCTTGGGCCACCTTGGCTGTGCCTCCTGAACTTCTCTCCCAATGGGTCCCTGCTCCCTTCACCTGAGTCTGCATCAGCTCTACTCCGGCTCCCTCTCCAGCCGAGGCCCGCAGGCCCCTTTCTTCCCTAGGGCTCTTGCCACCTGAAGGCAGGAAGATGGCTCTCCGGTTTATTTTGGCGTATTTTACAGTTGGTGCTGGACCCCTCATTTTTGGTATTCAGAGAGAAGCTCTTGCACTATCTCCCCATTCTAAATGCTCATCACATTTCTCTTAAAGCCACAGGATCCCCCCCCCATTTCCCATCTTTTATTCATCACCTACCACCAGCCCCAACACAGGAGACATGGAAATGCAAACCCTCCAAGGACTGCGAGTTTCATGCCCGCAGATGACCCTTCCCCAGCGCCTACGGCGAGGGAGATGGCGGTGTCCTAATGAGGTGCCTGGGCTTCGGGGGTGGAGTGTGAGAGGTGGCGGCTCACATTATGTGGTCTCTTCTCCTCTGCTCATACACCCCCTTGTAGGGTGGGGGGCTTTGACCAGCCTTGTCCACACTGGGGACTCAGAGTCGTTTTTCCAGGGGCTTCTGTTTACCCCCAGGGAGTCCACAGTGAGCAGGGCTCCCTGCAGAGAGGCGAGGTCCCATCGGTGGGAATTCAGGCGGGTGTCTGATGAAAGGGTAAGGCGCCCCTCTGCCCAAGGATTTCCTTTGGTCCTCGAGGGAATTTGCTTCCCTTCTGCAGGTGGTACCTACATGGCACCCAAGAGCCGGGGGTAGAGGAGAGGCCAAGGCTGCTTTGGGGGGGGGGCGGGGGGGCTTCCTTTGGATACAACAAATGAGAAGCGAGGTGACCTGGGTTCAGGTGCAGACTATGCCTCTGGCGCTGTGTAAACCTGGGCGAGTCCTGTTCCCTCTCTGGGCAAGGCTGGCTTTCTTATTTCAGAAACAAAGAAGGTGTAGAGAGTGAAAAACCTGTTTCCCTCAAAGCCCTCTAATACTCTGAGAAGAGCAAAGGGACTTACTCCAGCACTCTGGATCCTGTGACTTGGTCTCTCTGCTGTCTCCAGGCCAGTGGTTCTCAACGTTCCTAATGCCGTGACCCTTTCATACAGCTCCTCATGTTGTGGTGACCTCCAGTTTCATTGTTACAAATTGAACATAATTAAAGCATAGTGATTCATCACAAAAACAATATGTCATTACATATGTGTTTTCCGATGGTCTTAGGCGACCCCTGTGAAAGGGTCGTTGGACTCCCAAAGGGGTCACAACCCACAGGTTGAGAACCGCTGCTCTAGCCTGTGAGTATCTTAAGGGCAAGACTTGTCTTATTTGTTCCAGAGTTCCCAGAGCCAAGAACAGGGCCTGTCACAGATGAGGTGCTCAGTAAATATGCATTCATTCATTCATTCATCCAACAAATATACGTTACACAGAAATGAGGGCCATCGGTGTGCTGTGTGCTAGGGTTAAAGCACTGAGTGAGTTAGGTGAGGTACCTGGGTTTTTGGAGCATACTGAACGATGGGGGCATAAACTACATAACCAAACAATAAATGAGATCACGTCAACTGGTGCTAACTGTTGCAGATACAATCACACTGGGCAGCACCGCAGAAAGTGACGCAGGTGGGAGGTGGTCACGCTCCAGCTGACCCCTTTGCAGACATGGAAGAGCATCAGGTAGAGGGAGGAGCTAGTGCCCAGGCCTGGCACGCTGGAGAGTAAAAGGCAGGGTGGGAGTGAGGGGGAGGATGGCCAGAGGCGGATTGGAGCGGCCTGCAGGAACAGAGCAGGTAGGGTGTTTTGGGCCAGGTGAGGATTTCAGGTGTCATTATAAACTTGACCAGAAGATTTTGGGGGGTTAAAACTGGAAAAGCAGCAAGATCTGGGTTATGTTTTTAAAAGATCCCTCAGGCCACTTATGGAGAATGGGTTAGTGGGGAGGAGCAAGAACAGAAGAAGGGAGGCCGGTGAGGAGACCCCTGCAGAGGTCCAGGGGAGAGGTGGTGGCGGCAGCTCCGATGCAGGGCGGGTGGGGATAAATGGTTAGATTGGGATTTTGGAGAGAGAGCTGCTGATTCCTTGCAGCACAACCAGTCTTCCCCACTGGGGTCCAGCACCCTGGACAGCGCACCCCCAGGTTTCCGGAAGGGCCAGTCCCCTTTCTCAGGGACACCGAGATTCTGATGGCAGCCCTAAGAAGCCCCTCTTGTGTTTTTTAAAAACATTTTTTGAGTTATAAAACACTTCAACATACAGAAAATGATGTAACAGACACATACGTATCTATCAAGATGAAATGGGTGTTAACATTTTGCCATATTCGCTTCAGAGCCCTCTCCTCTTTAAAAAAGAAAGCCAGTGAAACACTGTAGATACAGCTCCACACCCCATTCTTCCTTCCCCTCCTTCCCCAGGGGTAACTGAGCAAAAACTGGCGTTTATCTGTCCCAGGCATGTACTGTCCTTATCTAGTTCTGCACTCAAAACCTGTCATTCTATTGTTAAACAGATTTTAAAAGTTTAAATAAATGGTATAATACTGTACATATTCCCCTGTCCTTTATTTTTTTTTTCACTCCATATTGTGTCCTGGAGACGTATCCCTTTTGGTGCATGTGGATGGAGTTCGCTCATTTTAACCGTGATCAACGATTTCATTGTACTTACACGGCAGCTTAATTTCCTGTTTGCCAGCGGAGAGGCAGGCTGCTCCTCGTTTCCCTATTACGGACGAAGGTGCGATGAATATCCTAGGACGTGCATGCTTTGCATATGAGTATGAGAAGGATGCACACAGAGCACTGTACGTGCCCTACCCAGGTTCCTTCACCTGCAGGTGTCCTCTCTCCCCAGCTGCTATTGGCTGCTAAGCACTCCTCGCTGCCCCCTTCTGGGGAACCTCCTCACCCTCACCATGGGGCAGTGCATAGGCAATGACTGATGAACATGGGGTACCAAAGACTGGCTCCTGGCCTCCAGGCGGATCAACGCGGTGGTGTTATTAATGCTGCAAGCCTCTCGGTGGCATCAGATTGAAGCTAATCTCCAACAGAGAACACATAATTGCTTAGCTTTCCCTCCCACCCTCTCTGCCGTCCCCCGTCTCTTTCACCCGGGAGCTCTTCCTCAATAAATCACCTGCACAAGAACCCCAGGCACTGCTTAGGGACCCAACCTAAGACAGGCACACACCAAGGTGGTACTGCCGGGCCTTCGATTTGCTCACCTTAAAATTTGTTAAGTATTCCCGAAGTGCTCTCCCACGTAGTTGGACCAGTTTGCATTCCCATCAGCTCCCCTCGCCCCCCAACACACACTTTCATCAATACTATATAGACTAATTTTGCCCATCAGATTGGTGCAATACCGATTTCATTGCTGTGTTTTCATCTGCATTTCCATGTTTACTAGTGATGTTGAGAATCTTTTTATGTGTTTATCGGCCATTCACATTTCCTTCTCTTTTACTTGTCTGTTCATATCTTTTGCCCATTTTCCTATGGCTTTGGAAATTGATGCGCTGAAGTTTTAAAGTAATTTTGTTTTGGAAACGAATTATTGGTTGGTTATACAGGTTGCCAGTATCTTCTCTCAGTCGTGGCTTTAACAATTTTTTATTTTTATTTTTTTGTCACGTAGAAGTTTTTTATTTTAATGAAATAAGGTTTATTGTTATTTTTTATCATTTGTGTTTATTTTCTGATAAAGTTATTTTCCTGTGTTTTTAAAATACAATTTTATAGTCTACCTTTTATATTTAGGACTTTGATTACTGGGAACTTTATTTTGTGAGTGGTGTGAGTAGGGGTCTAATTTTACCTTTTTCTGGGGGGTGGGGTGGGGCGGTGGGGGGTGGGAGTATTTAATTGTCCTAATAACTCCTTGTCATGTTTCAAACTTTCATATATATTTGGGTCTATTCCCAGGCATATTCCCCATTCTTTCATCTGTTTCTCTATTTCTGGGACCAAATCAAACCGTTTTAATGAGTAGAGTTTTATAATAATTACTAGAGGAAAGTTGCACGAAAAGATCTGTGCAATAGGCCTTCCCTTCCCCTGGCTGCCGGCACCGGTTTTCCTCCAGCACCCGGGACCCAGGTCTTCGCTCCGGCCGGAGCTGCCTTCAGTCTTCGTTCTGCCGCTTCGCGCCTACATATGCAAATTAACCACCATCTTTGTTGGCAGTTAATTTGCATATTTCACTGATTAGCCAATGGGAGGTGTAGTGAAGGTACAGTCAATTACCATGTTTGTCTATTATTAGATAGGATTATATCTGGCAGGATGAGGTTCCCTTCCGCTTCCTGCCCTTTCTTCTTCAAAATCATCTTAGCTATTCTAGTTTCTTTATCATCCCATATGCATTGTGGGATGGCCTTGTCAAATTGCAGAGAAAGCCCCATTGCAGATGGTATTGGAAATAAAATCTATAGAGTAGATTGGAGGGGGCTGGCCAACTCTCTGACAGGACTCCCCACCTGCAAACGGGGTTCGGTTTTTCTCCGGCTGTATCCTTCCTCTCCTCCGAATCCCATTCTCCGACAGGGAGCTGCCCAGGAAATGAGCCTCCAGTCCCTTCTCATCCTTCAATGCCCAGCTGAATGCCCCCTCCTCCAGGGAGTCCTTGGAGACAGCCCTGACCTTGCAGGCTCTCTCTCCTCTAACCCGTCTCGGTGCCCCCTTTCCAGGACACTGAGCACACTGGGTCTGACTGAGGGAGCCACATCTCCTCATCTCAGCCTCTGAAGAGAAGGGCTGCATCACCTTCATCTTGTACTCCCAGTGGTACCCATTGCACAGTTGATGCCCAGTGGGCTCTGGGTGATTGGCCCTTAGGTAAGATAAGTGTGTATAACGGGTGCTTCCTCCATGGGGAGGGGCCTGGAATAGAGTTTGGAGTTTCAGGGAGACACACCTCACTGAAGTCAGACAGATCTAGCTCGTCATGGTGGTGCGCTTCATGGGACAGTGGCCTCTCTGAGCATGTGCCCATCTGTGAGGCGGGGACATTACCGGCCTCACAGGGCTGTAGTGATCACGGCTGAGACTGTAGGGGCACACTGCAGGTGTTTTCTCCCTGTTCCACCTTCCCAGTGCGAGGCAAGTACAGAGTCAGACCTGCCCTCAGCCAGGCAGGCTGCTGGGGATCATTTTCTTGTTCACCAGGAAGACCCCAGGGCACCTTCCCCAAATGTCTGAGCCATTGACTCTAATGGACTCCACTCTGCCCGTCTCCTGCCCAGCCTCTGATGCCACCCCCTGCCTCCGGCTGCTGTGCCCTTTCCTGGAGCAGAGGTGGGTCCTATGGAACATGCTTGCACCCCATCTTCCCTGCCCTGCCTCATAGCACCCATCTCTCTCGATGGACCCCTGGGCCCCGAGTTGTTCCCATGACATGCTTCTTCCTCGTGCTACTCCTCCAGGGGGCATCTTCCTTCCCCGGGAGAACCAGGGGCAAAGGCAACGTCCGGCTGCGAGGGATCGCGTTCCAGCGCTAAGCACCGTCTGCACATCTTGGAAGAGAGACTATGGGGCTGATGGGGGTGCTTCCTGGCGGAGCACGGGCTCAAGTTGGACACATCCGGGCTCTGATCCAGAACTTGATGTTAGGTAAGTTGGCCTCTATAGGACTCAGCTTCTCCATACATAAAATGGGTACATGGATCTGACCTCTTGGGGGAGAGGAGGCCAGAAAGGAAGAAATGCATAGGATACATCAGGTAGCGGTCCAGCATGAGGTGGCCCCTTCCTTACAAGATTGTAGGAATGGAAAAAAATGAGGGACACAAGTCAAAGATGAGGCAGAATTTATTCTCCTTGTGGGCAAGTTCAAGACTCATGATGGAGACCACAGAGAGCAGTTCCCCGGGACCCTGGAGGGCACCTCACGCCGGGGACAGGGGCACACTTTTGTAAGTGCCAGCCCCACTGGGCCCCCTGACTATGAGGATCCAGAGTCCAGGAGCTGGGTCAGAGTGGGGTGGGGGCGGGGGGAAGACAGGTCCTCCCCAGATCCTGTCCTGACCGTGTTTCCGACTTCCATAGGAAGGAAGAACAGCTCGGCTATATAGTAATATATAGAGGTGTAGAGAGCTGGCCGCGGCACCTGGGCGGGGCGGAGACCCCTTGAATTATTGCAGGAGGGAGAGGGGACTCAGTGCTGGTGTTTCCGCGGAATAGCTGTGCTGGCCACAGGGAGGTCTAGGCCTGCCCTTCTCTTGGGGCCAGCAGGACGTCCCCAGCATCCTGCCCTGTGGGGTTCCTTGGGCCCTGCCAGCTCCCCCTGGGGTGCAGCCTTCTCACCCTGGGTGCCTCTTATGTGCTTTGAAGACCATTTTTGCATTGTCAGGAGGAAAAAATATTCTGACATGGTAGAAAAAGATATTTACATACCCTGGTGGGCCGTAAGGGAGGGGGTCAGTCTCTGAATGGGGGCGCTGGCTAAACCCCCTCCCCACCCACAGCTGTCCACGTGGGATGGTGAAGGGAAAGGGCCCTGGGAAGAGGCTCAGCTCCAAACTTGGCTGCTGTGTGACTTGGACAAGACACACTCCCTTGGTCTGCCCAGACGGTGGAGGAGTGGAGGACTTGGTCCCCGACTCCAGGCAGGGGGCTGGAGGGCAATGAGGTTGGCAGAGGGACTGCCAAGTGTGGAGCCCTGGGCTGTGGAGGGGCATCAGAGACTAGAGGAAACTTGGTGGCCCCTGGCCAGGCAGCCAAGTCCAGCTGAGGGCATCTCACCAACCCTGCGGTGATGCCTATACAGAGGTGGCCAGAGGGGCTGGCCGGGAACCCTGTTTTCCTGGTGAAGCAGCGGAGGAAGCCAGGTGGAGGCTGCAGGTGGCCCCCCACCAGCTAGAGGGAGGGCTCAGACCTGAGATAGAGCCGGGAGTGGGATCCCCTGGGGGAGACAAGGGTGGGCCTGGTGCTGGTGTGGTTCAGAAGTGGCCCCTGGCTCCGGCCTCCAGGCCTGGGGGGAGGTGGGTGTGAGCCCCTCTCCAGTCGCTGTGGCTGCTGGGACCTGCACCCACATTCAGTGGGCATTCACACCGAGTTTCCTGCTCACAGGCAGGGACACTCAACCTCATTCATGACCTGCCACCCATGGTCACATGTACACGTGCTCCCAGTCTCAGTGAAGAAGCCTGTGGGCCCTAACTGGCACACATCGATGCTGGGACCTGGCAGGTGGACACACATGCACACAATCCATGACCTTGTAACAACACACCCCATACGGCACAGGAGCACATGTGTGCGGACACACACACAGAGGCAGGTGATCGACGTCTCTGTGGGGCTCAGTGGCGTTGAGGCTCCAGCATCTGGGACAGAAAAGGCCCTCTGCCCTGGGGCCAGGCGTCCCAGCTGTGCTGGCACCAACGGTCCCTTTCAGGTGGCCTGACCCCGATGACTCAGATCCGGTGGGGGAGTCCTCGGCCTCACTGGTGCCTGGCAGGAAGGCAGCCAAGGAGAGGGGCACAAGCCTGGGGCCACCCTGACCGCTGGCCAACCCCGCGAGTCCTCCAACAGCTGGCATGACCTGGGGCCGCGGTGGTCTGGTCAGAGGTGCCGGCGGGGCCCCTGGGTGCTGGTCAGCTGGGCCCTCATGGTCTGGATGCTGCCCAGGATCTTCTTCTGGTGGCCCATAAGGGTGATGCCCAGGGCGCGCACGTCCCTGTGAGGGAAGGGTGGTGCTGGCCAGGTCGGCCTGGGAGGCTGGGAGCCATGGAGACAGGGACATACTCCTTCCCGGGAGCTGCCTCTGGCCCCCTGCCCTCTCCCCGTGCCCCTGCCCCAGGGGACCACCACTTACTGGGCGTTCATTCGCAGCACCATGCCCAGCGAGGAGTAACCACCAGCGGCAAAATGGTCCCGGTAGCGGCCCATTCGGATGGAGTCCAGCCAGTCCCCCACGGTGAGGCCCCCGCTGCCAGCCCCGCCCCCGCGGAGGTCAAAGCAGCTCCGGGCAAAGGCGGGGGCCGGGCACCTGGGGCACAGGGGCCCTGGGTAAGTGCCTTCCTCGAGGACCCGGCATTAACCACCCTCAGTCTCCATTCAGGCCCAGCAGTGGGCAAGGGGTATAAAGGGTTAGACCCCAGGCTGGGAAGGAGAGGGCTGGGGAAGGCCCAGACCTCACAGGGGTCAGTGCCCAGGTCAGGTTGGACCTGGTCCAAGGGTCAGGACAGGGCTGTCCAGGGTCAGGACTAAGTCAGGGCAATGCTGGGAGGGCAGCTGAGCTGGGCCAGAGCTGGGGGCAGGGGGAAGGGGGGGCGCCAGGCACCTGCTGACCGTGGCTGTGGTCCTGAGACTCTCAGGGTTGCGGATCAGGGCATCAAGGATGCTGACAATCTGGGAAAAGCGAGGCCGCTGAGCCCGGTCCTTGTGCCAACAGTCAAGCATGAGCTGGTGCAGGGCCCGGGGGCAGCCCATGGGTGCTGGCAAGCGGTACCCCTCCTCCACGGAGCTGATGACCTGGGGCGGGGGGCACAGGCTGGGCTCGAGGCTGTCCTGCCCTCCAGGCTCCGCCGCCCCTGCCTGTCCAGGGCCCCACACTCACGTCCCGGTTGGTCATGTTCCAGTAGGGCCTCTCCCCGTAGGCTAGCACCTCCCACATGACCACACCAAAGCTCCACACGTCACTGGCCGAGGAGAAGGTCCGGAAGGCGATGGCCTCGGGGGCTGTCCAGCGGATGGGGATCTTCCCTCCCTGTGAGGGACACAGGAACGGTGACGGCTTCTCCTTAGCCCAGCCGGGGGCTGAGCCCTGGGGCCGTTTCCCACTGGGGTCCTGCTGAGCAGTCCAGGGCGGGAGACACAGCCAGGAGGCCTGGGGCGGAGGACTGGCCAGGGAGACCTGCACCCGAGCTGCCGTGTGGACTGAATGAAAGAAAGGTGCGATGCCTGGCACACAGTGGACACTCAGTATCAGTGAAGGGGTCACGGCCT
The DNA here is from genome assembly GCF_000327345.1 of Myotis davidii. Lineage (NCBI taxonomy): Eukaryota > Metazoa > Chordata > Mammalia > Chiroptera > Vespertilionidae > Myotis > Myotis davidii. The sequence continues at coordinate 4,507,505 of NW_006352194.1, forward strand.
GAGCCAGGGATGCAGCTCAGAGACCATGGCCGAGCACGTCTGTCCCTCTCTCCCCCTCTCCCTCTCTCTTCCTCTTTAGGGAGAGGGGGTGTCACAAACCCTTCCTCTAAGTGAGATCTTATTTGGAGGCTCAGAGGTTGAGATGCAAAGGGAGGTTCTGACTGAGGCAGGGGTGGGGGCCCAAGCCCCTGCCACTCAGCCTCCTGCCTTTGAGGCAGCCCCCAAGGTACCTCCAGGGGAGCCCAAATCTCCATAAAATGCATTTTGAAAAAGCTTATATTTAGCCAAACTTTAGAGAGACAAATGTGGAGTCACCGTGTTTCAGCCAGACGCTAACTCTCCCACAGCCTCCCAGCGCATGGCAGTGGGGCCGGCTCTGGGGTCCACAGCCCCCCAGGACCAAGGAAGGGGAGGCCAGGCTGCTCCCATTACCAAGGGGGACACATTTCTCAGGGGGAAGGCCACCTTCACTGAAGGACAGGGTGTATGTGGGGGGTCACCCTCTGTCCCACACTGCCCCTCCCTGGGCCTATAGGAGGGGAGGGTGGGCCACGCACCGTGGTGGTGTAGGCGGCATCGGGGTCGTCCTCCAGTACCCGCGAGAGCCCGAAGTCGGACACCTTGCAGACCAGGTTGCCATCCACCAGGACGTTGCGGGCGGCCAGGTCGCGGTGGACGTAGCCCAGGCCGGAGAGGTAGCGCATGCCGGCGCCCACCCCTCTGAGCATGCCCACCAGCTGCATGATGGTGAACTGCCCGTCGTGAGTCTGCGGAGGACATGGCTTGGGCTGCAGGGAGGCTCTTTGCAGTTCGCAAAGTGCTTCACTGCTTAGGAAGCATAGGACGGGTTAAGGTTTGTTCCACTCCACTCACAGCAACCCTGAGAGGTAGAGGGGGCAGGGAGGACAGTGCTTCCATTTTGCAGAAGAAATAAAGGCACAGAGAGGTCAAGTCCTGTGTCTAAGAGCACCCAGCAAAGGAACGGCTGGGAGGGCTGGAGATCTAGGGATTTCCACGACACCCACCATGCCTCCCATCTGGGGTGGGGGAGGGTGCCTGGATCCCACTGAGGCACCTTCTGAGCCGGTGCCAGGGCAGCAGGACCCCATGCAACACAGGGACTCTCACGTGATGGGGTTAAAAGGCAGCGTGACTGGCGGACGGTTAAGACTCTGTAGCTGGTTCTCCCTTCCCCAGGGCTGTTGGGCCCACGTTTCCGGGGTGTTTGGAGGCCTAACGTTATTTCCCAACACCCAGGCTGACCTTCCCGCTCCCAGCCCATGTGACGGGTGAGGGGCACGCACCCTCAGGAAGGCGTCCAGAGAGCCGTTCTCCATGTACTCGGTCACGATCATTGCCAGGCGGCCTGGGAAAGGGACGGGAGGCAGAGGCTGCTGGTGGAGGAGTCAGGGCTGCGGATCAGAGACCCCCGGGATGTCCCCCACCAGGAGCTGGGCCAGCACTGAGGAACCGGGGAGCCTGGGACTCCTCCTGGGTCCCAGACGCTGGGCCCCTTCCTGACCGAGTCGTCCGAGGATGTGAGATGGGCCTGGACAGAGCAGGTGGTGTGGGGATGGACCCAGCCCCGCCTGGGCCACGGGGCCCTGCAGGGTGAGCTGCCTTCACACCCCCCGCCCCCGCACCTACCACGCGTAACGACGCCTTCCAAGCGGATGATGTTGGGGTGGTCAAACTGACCCATGATGGACGCCTCACTCAGGAAGTCCCGCCGCTGCCTCTCCGTGTAGCCGGCTTTGAGGGCCTTGATGGCCACGGGCATATCCTGCTGCCCCGGCACCCGCAGCCGCCCGTAGCAGACTTCTCCCGACTCTCCTGTGGACCGGGAGTGGGGCAGGCGGGGAGGACGGTGGTACCCTCCTTCCTCAGCCCGGATCTCCACACCCCCCCAGCCTCACACATGCAAGCGCCTCCCTGGGGCCTGGTCATCCCAGGCGCCTCAGTCCCCCTTGCCCGCTGCCCTGGTGCCCTTCATGCTACCCCCCCCTCCCCCCCGAGGCTCACCGGAGCCAATGATTTTCTCGATGTGGATCCTGGAGGCCTCGATCTCTCGGGTGAAGCTGCGGCCCGCCCGGCCCGGCTCCTCATAGGTATGTGGTTCTGCATAGAACTGGGGCTCCGGGATCTTCCCCCGGGGGTGGTGCAGGGGCAGGAAGACAGGTGGGGGTGCTGAGGGGCCAGGGCAGAAGGGCCTTCAGTGGGGTCCCAGAGGCCTTTCCCTCCCACCATCCCGTGGGGCTGGGGCCGGTGTGGGGGGAGGGTGAGGAGTGTGTCTGGGAATCTCGGGGTGTGGTGGCAAACACGAAGTGCCCAACATGTGCTCGCCAAGTGAAAGCAGGTCTCTATGGAGTCGCTCTGGAGTCTCTAGGGACCTGGGGGGTCTCCAGTGGGTTTGGAGAACGCCTGTCATTTTCTGGGGTCACTTCTGCTCAATTGTTCTGGGGCAAAAAGTGGCAAAAAGATTTCATTTCAAGAGCCAAGCTAGATGGATTGAAAATGGTTTTCTAAACAACTGTGTTAAGAGGGATTCTGAGCCTGCATTCAGGCAGAATGGGAACCGGTACCATGACTGATACCAATGTCCACCTGGGCACAGAAATGGGGTGTGGAGGTAGGCACCCCTTGTATTTGCTTTGTTTTCTGGGGTCTCTGCAGGGTCCTGAAAAAACTCTCTCTAGCAGGGGTTCTTGTCCAAGAACATATGAACCTCCCTGAGGTTGTACGCAAAGCTGTGTGTTAGCGCACACACTTGTACGTTTCCCTGGGGGGTGGGGGGGTCCCTCACATCCTCGGCGGGGTCTGTGAACCCACGGAAGGGGAACCGCACCGCACCTTCGGGGTCTCAGGTCTCTGTGATGTCCTGGTGTCTATCTCTGGGGCTCTGGTCTTTCTCTGGGCACCCTTCTCCTCCCCCTCGCCCCCCGGACCAGCCCTGGCTCCCACAGTGACCTCCTCTTTGCCCTCCGATCCCGGCCCCGCGCTCACCCTGCCCATTCTGGTAATGCATCTTCTCCTCATCCGAGTCCTGGAAGGCCTTGCTGTAGCCGCAGTGCCTGTGGGGGATGGGCACAGCTCTGCCTGGGGTCCCGCCGCCCTAGACCCAGCCCCCAGCCCCGGCCCCATTCAGGGACAAATCAGCGCTCCCCTCCCCCTGAAGGCAGCACCTGACACCCCAGCCCCTGCCCCTGCTGGGGGGAGGCCCCACCCTCAGGCTCTCATCTCAGCTGAACTGTGATGTCCTTGACATTTATAAAACCTTCATAATTTATACAGTCGAGTCCACTTAGCCCTCCCAGCAAATTCTGTGGATTATTAGGCTCTTTTCTCATGAAACTGTCCTTGGTGAAGGGCTGAGAGAGGAGGCGCCTGATGCCAGCTCTGCTGGGACCTTGGCAGGTCCCTTCTCTCCCCTTCCCTGGCCTCAGTTTCTCCACCTACTGGAAGAGCCGGGACCCTAAAGCCACGTAAGCACAGAGTCCCATTCCCACCTCCTCTGGAATGGAGGGGAGACGGGAGAGCGACTCAGAGTGTGGTGTTTCGTTAAGAGAGACCTGGGTCCAAGGCCCAGTCCTGGCATCTATTTGGCACGTGGCCTGACCTCTCTGATATCCAGGCTACTCGCCTGCAAAACAAGGTCAGAATCCCCACACCACGGGAGTAGCCTCAGGATGAAAGGAGATGGAGGTGGGTGTGGAAGGGAGACCAGTGGACTTGCTAGTGGATGGATGTGGCATGAGAGAGAGAAGTCGAGAATGACAACCTGGGTTGGCGCTGGAGTAGCCCCATGAATGGTGGTGCCACGTCCTAAGCTGGGGAGCCCTGTGGAGGTGCAGGCTGGGGAGGTGCAGACGGTGCAGGTTTGTCTAAAGCACATCCATGTGGAGATGGGAGTGGGCAGCCGGACCTCAGGAGAGAGGTCTGTGCTGTGCCACATGAATTTGGGGGCCGTAAGGGTGAACGTGGAACTGAAAGCCATGGGCCCTGAGGAGGTCACTCAGAGAGATGGACCTGGGACAATGGACAGAGGGTAAGGCCCCAGATGAGCCCAGGTCTGAGGGGCTGGGGAGATGGAGGACAGGCCAGATATGTGGACAAAAGTATATGTGTGTGTAGTGGGGGGGAGGGGCTGGGAGTTGGCAAGAGAAAAGCGTCCCTTCCAAGAAGGAGGACAGAACAGCTGTGTCTGTTAGTGTGCCCAGCCCCAGGCACAGGAAGTGGCTCGGCGCTCCCGGGGGATGGGGGGCTTGGAGGGGCTGGGGCAC
>NW_006352194.1:4512051-4515117 GCF_000327345.1 Myotis davidii
GCCGGAGTAGCCCCATGAATGGTGGTGCCACGTCCTAAGCTGGGGAGCCCTGTGGAGGTGCAGGCTGGGGAGGTGCAGACGGTGCAGGTTTGTCTAAAGCACATCCATGTGGAGATGGGAGTGGGCAGCCGGACCTCAGGAGAGAGGTCTGTGCTGTGCCACATGAATTTGGGGGCCGTAAGGGTGAACGTGGAACTGAAAGCCATGGGCCCTGAGGAGGTCACTCAGAGAGATGGACCTGGGACAATGGACAGAGGGTAAGGCCCCAGATGAGCCCAGGTCTGAGGGGCTGGGGAGATGGAGGACAGGCCAGATATGTGGACAAAAGTATATGTGTGTGTAGTGGGGGGGAGGGGCTGGGAGTTGGCAAGAGAAAAGCGTCCCTTCCAAGAAGGAGGACAGAACAGCTGTGTCTGTTAGTGTGCCCAGCCCCAGGCACAGGAAGTGGCTCGGCGCTCCCGGGGGATGGGGGGCTTGGAGGGGCTGGGGCCCAGGGCCACCCACCTCTTCTTGCAGATCAGCAGGAGCAGAAGCACGACCAGGCCGGTGATGAGGGTCAGGCAGATCCACACGATGGTCCGGGTGTCATGGCGGGGCCCTGCAGGGGGAACGGGTGGGGAGGCTCTCAGGCCTGGCCTCGGGCCCAGGGTGCTGGTGGCTCTCCCTGAACCTGGGGGGCAGCCTCTTCAGGTGAGCGTCAGCCCAGAGTCAGGACACAGGCCACCTCCTCTGACCCACCTCCCCTCTGCTAGCTTCTCCTTCAAAGCCCTGCTGCCCCAGGCTTCCTGGCTTCCCACCCCTGTACTACCACTTCCTGGGGCTGTGTGACCTGGGGAGAGTTGCTGGACTTCTCTGAGCCTCAGTTTTCTCCCCTGTAATATGAGTTAAAAAAAAAAATGCCCGTTGAGAGCTGCACCTGCCAGTCTCAATGAACCCTCCTCATCCCTTCCAGGGAGGTATTATCTCCCATTTTCAGGAGAGAAAACTGAGGCTCTTACTCAAAGCCACACGGTGAATGGGATGCAGCAGGGCCGGATTCCTATCTGCACAGTCTCACTCTGGTATCAGACCTGGGGGCCCTGGAGACACAGCGCCCAGCGAGTGCAGGTGAGCACAGCCACAACTCAGCCTTGAACCCTCCTATCCTGACACCACCCGCTGGAGGCTGCCCGAGGGTAGGAAAAGACCCCGGCTGGCTGGAGATGGGGCAGGGAGTGCATCAAGCTTGACCTTGTGGGCTCAATAAAACCTACATGGATCGGCCCCTGCCCCAGGGTTTCTGTTCAGAGAATCAGCATTTCCGATAGCTCCCAGGTGCTGCTGACGCTGCTGGCCCCACACCACACTGTGGGACCCACTGCTCCAGAGGCTGAGGTGGGGTGATGGGGGGGAGGGGCACAGAATTTGCCCCCAAACTGACCATGTTCAAATCCTGCTTTGCTGGGTAATTGTGGGCAATTCACTGTATTGCTCTGACCCTCGGTTTCCTTGTCTATAAAATGGGGATCTGGATGATGCCAATGCACTAGGGCAGCGGTTCTCAACCTGTGGGTCGCGACCCCTTTGGGGGTCGAACGACCCTTTCACAGGGGTCGCCTAAGACCATCCTGCAGATCAGATATTCACATGACGATTCATAACAGTAACAACATTACCGTTATGAAGTAGCAACGAAAATAATTTTATGGTTGGGTCACAACATGAGGAACTGTATTTAAAGGGCCAGAAGGTTGAGAACCACTGCACTAGAGGGTCTCTGGGACGACAAGCAGGTTGTCCGGCTGGCAAAGGGCATCATGATGCCTGCATGTCACACCGACCTTCAGTAAAAGCCAGGGTTTGGGCTGTTAGGAGCTCGGTTGCCTGGGGGCAAGTCCCTTCCCTTCTCTGAGCCTCAGCTGCTTTCAGCTGTGAAAATGCCAAACCAGCACCGGCACCAGCTGGGCAAGTTCCCTTCCTCTGACCGCCTGGCCTGGCCCAGCTCCCTTGCCCTCCCTGCACTCACGTGGTTTCCCCGTCTCCACCTCCATGGCCTGGCTGAAGCGGCCGCAGCCGGCCGAGGTGCGGGCTCGGACCTGGAACACGTAGCGGGTGCCCGGCTTGAGGCCCGAGACCGTGGCCCTGGTGGTGACAGCCTTGAGGGTGGAGTAGCTCTGCATCTCCTTGTCCTGTCCACGGGGGCGGAGGCACCGTCAGCCAAGGGCACCCCTGCCTGGCGCTGCCCCCCTCCTCCCTGCCGGAGGCTGGTACCTTCTCATAGTACTTGATCTCGTACTCCAGGATGATGCCGTTGGGCTGCTCGGGCTCCTGCCACAGCAGCGAGACGCTGGTCTGCCCGGCCCACTCCTGGCGGATCACCACCACCTGGGACGGGGCTGGGGCGGGAGGCCGGCCTTGGTCAGATGGGTGGATGGGTGATAACTGGGGCCGGCCTCTGTCCTACCCCTTCCCAGGCCCTGCGTGGGCCATGCTTGCTGGCTGTTCTGCTTCTGCCCCGGAGAGCCCGCCCCCTGCAGTCCTCCTGGCAAATCATAGGCCGCCGCCTGGTCAGTCACCTGGGCTCTGCACAGCTGCCTCTGGCCTGGGACGCTGCGGGTGGCTTGACCCAGACAAGGCCTGAGGGCCCCGGCTTTCACTCCTCTTCCGTCTCCTCTCTGGCCAGGCCCTGCCTCTGGGAGTGCAGGCCCCCAGCAGCCCCAGCAAGCAGCGGCTCTCGTCCACTCTGGGGCCCCATCACCTGATGTCTCTGCCTCCATGTCTCCCACCCCAGCCCTCTGTGCGACAGCTCTCAGGACTGCCCGAGGGAGGAGGACGAAGGAAGGGCACCAATGGAGGGAGCCCGCACCCGCTCCGCCGGGCTTGGAGGTATGACCAGGACGGATCAGTATACTTCGGGAAGGGACATGAGCCGAGCTGGCCCGTTTGAGCTCACGTGTTCTCACAGTCACACGAAGACAGCCATTCACCCTCACTCAGTGACCGATTCACCCGTTCCCTCCTCCATTCATTCCCCTCCCTCCCTCCCCCTTCCCTCCCTTCCTCCTTCTTCTTCCCCTTCCTTCCTTC
>NW_006352194.1:4515654-4531403 GCF_000327345.1 Myotis davidii
CCTCCCTCCCATGTCCAGTGCAATTATCCTGGAGTGGGTCTGCTGCAAAGTGTCAGATAGAGACCCAGCCACAGCCAACCAGGAAAGTCCCTGCAGGGATGCACCCCCCTCTCCCTGTCCCTCCAGCCCGCAGGCCTCCTCTTTCCCCTCTGCTCACCCCTGCGCCTCCTGTGTCCCCCACCTGCCTCATATCTGGGCATCTTGTCTCCTGGGAGGCCTGGGAGGCCCCTGAAGGCAGAGACCGCACATAGTAGCTGCTCAGTAAATACTGTACTTTGACATGAAAAGGTAAGAAGCGACTCCAGAGGTAAGTTGGAGGGTGTGGTACATAGGTGACCCCACAGTCTGGGACTCACAGCCCAGCCCCTCTCTTGCTGGCTGGGTCTCATGGCTGCAGCTTCCCCATCCAGACAGCAGCTAAGCTAGTGAGCTAGTGGGCACCCCTGCCAGGAAGACTGAGGATCAGATGAGACCATTGCAGTGATGCACACGCAGAGCCAGGAATACGAACACCTCTTAAAGTGGAAGAAATTGCCAAGGCAACAGTGTGGGTGGGGCAGACAGAGGGAGATCAGAACTCCTAGGTGGGAGGGAAGTGGGCGGGGCGCCAGAGAAGGCTTTCGGAAAAGAGGGGGTTGTGGAGAAGAGGTGAGGACAGGATGGGGAGCAAGTGGTCTCTGAGGATAAACCTTGACCATTTGCTCAGGGCTGTTGAGCTGTGGGGTTCACTCTATGGTGCCCCTAGGGTTTCCTGAATGCCTTCCACAGGCCCGGCACTGGGCTAGGACCTGGGGAGACTGCAGGGACCCAGACAGCCTTCAAGGCGCTCACGGTCCCGGAAGGGAGACAGTGAATAAGAATATAAGTCAGTGCATGATGACAGGTTGGTGAAGTGCCGTGTGAGACAGGAAGAGGGAGCTGTGATGGAAAGGACCTCCCACAGGGGTCAGGAGGGACCTGGCCATGTCAGCTGGGCTGGCCAGGGTAGGCCTCCCTGGGGTGGGGATGCCAGTCGAGCTGAGGACTGAAGGAACCAGCCATGGGGACCTCACAGGGCGGAGCGAGTCACTGTGATGGAGAAGCAAGGCCAAGGCCCAGCGGGGGAAGGGCTTGATGTGTTCCAGGATGGGAACCGAGGCCAGTGCGGCTCAAAGGGAAGAGCCAGGCAAGAGTGCATGGGTCAGGCTGGAGAAGCAGGCAGGGGCCGCTCATGCTAATAACATTATATAAATTTAGGCAACCAACGCAATGGGAGAAGATATTTGCAAACGATACTTCCGATAAGGGGGCTGATAGCCAAAGTATATAAAGAACTCATACAACCCAACAACAGAAAAAGAGTCTGAATAAAAAATGGGCAAAGGCCCTGCATAGACAGTTCTCCAAGGGAGACATAAGGTAGATGGCCAACGGACCTATGAAAAGATGCTCCACATCATTATTAGGAGGGAAATGTAAATCAAAACCACAGTGAGATACTACTCCCAGCTGTTAGAATGGCTGTTATCAATTAGACAAGAGATAGCAAGTGTTGAAGAGGATGTGGAGAAATCTTACCTTTTTAAAGCTCATTCAGGATGTGGTGTGAGAACCAAGGTGGGAGGGGGCTCCTGTGGTTGTCCAGGCAACACGTGATGGGCACATGGGAGGTGTTATGGATGTTAACTGTGTGTCCCCACTCCCCCCAATGAATATATTGAAGCCCAAACCCCTAATGTGATCATTGGAGCTGGACCTTCAGGAGGTAGTTAGGTTAAGATAAGTTCATGGGGGAGGAAGAGGCTCATATTGGAATTGGTGCCTTTCTAAGAAAAGACACCGGAGAGTTCACTTGGGAGTGAGACAGCTGTGAGTTCGATTCCTGGCTCTGCCACTTCCTATGGGGTGATGCTGGGTGGCTCTCTGCCCCTCTGTTTCCTGCGCTGGGACTTGGTGGGAGAGGCGTCTGCTGGGCCGGTGTGGTGTGGGGAGGAGAGGATGAGGCGCGGTGGGGGTCCAGGCCACGTGTGCGGTGGCTGCTGACAGGGGAGCTGGCTGCCACTGTGGGCTTAGGTCAGGCTGTCACTTGATGGGCAGGACCCACCAGAATTTGGAAAGAAAGAGGTTCCAGTAGCTAAATTCAGTGCAACCACCGGCTAGAAACAGAGATAAATGGCTGGCTGTTGTCCAGACCAGGAGACCAAGTCCATGGGCCGGATGCTGGGCCAAGCATTTCCCTTCCTTCATTTAAGCTTCCTAACAGTGCCTCGGGCAGGTACTATGCATGCCAGTGCACCGGGGAGCAAGCAGAGGCAGAGAGGGAAAGTTCTGGAACCCAGGCCCATGATGGCCGTGAGCACCTGCCTCTGTGCTTTCTGGATCATAGGATGCGTCCTACTGTCCCAAAGGAGCCCGGAGCTCCAGGTCCTGGTGAGCAGGCCAGGCACAGAGAGGCAGGCACCAGCCCAAGGCCACGCCAGCGCTCAGGGGCCTGGGAGGGCAGGGCCGGGGAGCTGGGCACGGAGCGGCTCCGCCTACCTGCCTGGTTCGTGGTGATGTTGACGACGGCGGCCTGGCGGGGCTCAGGGCTCAGGTCCGACACGCCGTTGACGGCCTCGATCCAGAAGGAGTAGTTCATGTGGGCCAGCAGGTTGGCCACCAGCAGGCTGGCCTGCACCAGGCTCGTCTGCTGGGGCACGAAGCGGGTGCCGCTCCCGCACTTCTCGCAGTGGCCCAGCGCCCAGGGGCAGCGGCGGCACACGGCGTTGTAGGTGATGTCGCTGCGGCCGCCCGGGTCCAACGGAGGGGCCCACTCCAGGGTCACAGAGGTCCCATTCACACTGGAGATGAGGTTCACTGGTGCTGAGGGCGGCCCTGGGCGCAGAGAATAACAGGGGGAGCGGGATGAAGGGTATTATTTGGGGTGGTCCAGTTCACCCCACAGACCAGGGAAGGTCTTGGGATCCCCCATGATATTTGGGGTTCCCTAAGGATAAGGACACACCTGCCCTATGCTCTAGAACAGTGGTTTTCAACCTTCCTAATGCCCCGTCCCTTTCATACAGTTCCTCATGTTGTGCTGACCCCCAACCATAGAATTATTTTCGTTGCTACTTCATAACTATGATTTTGCTACTGTTATGAATCGTCATGTAAATATCTGTTATGCAGGATGTATTTTCGTTGTTACAAATTGAACATAATTAAAGCATAGTGATTCATCACAAAAACAATATGTAATTATATATGTGTTTTCCGATGGTCTTAGGTGACCCCTGTGAAAGGGTCGTTCGACCCCAAAGGGGTTGCGATCCACAGGTTGAGAACCACTGATCTAGAAGCATAGGGTGGAGGCAGTGTCTGCCACTGGACTTGGGCCACAGGGTCACAGTCTGTCCCAGAAATCTAAGGCCCCCCTTCCTCCGCTGGACAACAGGGCGCCTGGGGCTTGTGCTTCCCAGCGGTTTCATAAGAGCCGGAAAGAGACCGCATGGCCCAGGCGTGCCCACAGCAGCCTCTCTGGGGGTGAAACGTCCCAGTCATTGGTGCCCACACTCCACTCCTTAGCCCCCTGTGCTGAACGTCATGTAAATGCCACTGAGCACTTGGCTAGAGCAGAGTGAGGCCCCAGGAAGCCCAGTGGGTGTCCCCAAGCCCTCCCTCCCCCAAGATGAGAGCCCCCATCTGGGCAGCACGGAACCTTGGAGAGAGCGGTGGGGCCGGGGTGAGCCCCTGAGGATGGGGACTGGAGCCTTGGAGCCAGGAGAGCCCTGGTTGGGGGCGGGACTGTGGAGACCCCTGGGCCTCAGAATTCCAACGCCCAGAATCCTAGGAAGGCGATCTTAGATCTTAAGAGAATGGTGGAATCTCGGAATCAGGGAGAATCTTCGATCTGAAGGGTCTGGAATACTAAAAGCCCAGCCTTAAGATGTCTAGAGCCCAGACAGTGAATTTGGAGAAAAACCCGAGTCTAGGGCAACTGTCAGTGACCTAGACAGGCTGGGCTCTCCTGGGCCGGGAGCCCAGAGATGCCACATGTCACTCAGCCATCCATTCTGTCCCGGCAGGTCCCACAGGCACAGGCCTGCACAGGAATGCACAGGGCTGGGCAGAACGGTGGAGGGAGTGTGTGTGTGCGTGTGCGTGTGTGCGTGTGCGTGTGCGCGCGCGCGTGTGTGTGTGTGTGTGTGTGGTATGAATACACTTGGGCCCTCACTTGCCTTGTGCACGGAGCCTGGGGCTGGGTGGTGATGGAGATGGGGGCAGGGAAAGATGGGGATCAGGTTGGAGTAAATTCTGGGGTAAAATCGGTCAGAACCGTGTGAAGTCCACCTCGTCCCACCACAAGAGCCCAGGGCTGGCAAGTGGGGTGGCTGTGCTGGCTGCAGCCCCACCCCAGCTGGGATGGGAGGCGAGAGGCCCCTTCAGGTTGGGGGACAAGAGGCAATGGAGGAGCCGAGTCAGCAGAAAGTCCAGACAAGTAGGCGTGACGCCAGACTCCTTCAGAGTCACCTCAGGTACCCCGGACACGCACGCACACGACCACACCTGCCCCAGCACACGCTTCCCCTGCAGGGCCAGGAGCGCACACGTGGCGCTCACAGGGCTCTACTGGGGCTCAGGAGTCCCCTACAGGTTCCCAGACACGTGCACAGGCCCCCAAAGAACCCCTCACGCACATGGTGCTGGGTCTAGGGATGGTACTCACGGGTGCAGGCTGCAGACGGTGGGTCTAGCGCTGCGCGATAGTAGCTGAGGTCACAGCGGCAGGCCTGGGTGGCCGGGGCCGCGGAGTGGCTGTGGGGAGGGCAGCGGGCACACAGCTGGTCCCCGGGGGCCGACTTGTAGAAGCCCAGCTCACAGGCTGTGGAGGAGAAGGTGGCTGGAGGTAAGCCAGCTGGTCTCGGGGACAACTCTCACTCTGACCCAGGGCTTCCTGGCGGGGCGGGGGGTGGGGGGGTCCCCTGAGGGACAGAGGTGCAGACCTTCAGCATCCCCCGTCCTACCTTCATTTGTGAGGGAGGGACCGGAGCACAGAGAGGACCAGTGACTTATACAGGGCTGCACAGCAAGTCGAAGGCCGAGCTGAGGCCGGGACCCTGACACCGGAGTCCCAGCCCCAAAGGCGGCACAGGGAAGGGCCTCTCCTCCCACAGCCCCTCCCCCCAGGACCTGTCCATCACAGGACACGGGTCTTGAGTGAGACACAGCCTCAGGGCAGGGCCAAGAGGCTAAGACTCAAAGGGGAGCCAAACCCAGGATGTCACTTAGGCCGGACATGACACGGGACAGGGAGTGAGAGTGGGCAGACACTCACTGGGAAAGACCCGTGTGCTAGGAGTTAGAAGAGCAGGGGTGCGGGAGAGGGGGTGGAAGTCAGTGTTTGACAAGCTCTCCATGCAATGCTGCCCATTCAGGAATTGCGGGCCCCCAGCCCCTCTCAGATCGCGTCACTGTCACCGTGGCTGCCACGGACTTGTCTCCTACGTGGCCCTCTCTCCAGCCTCTGCCTCATCTCTCACCTGGATGGCTCAGCAGCCTCCACACCCGGCCTCCAGCCCTGCTTCCCCAACCCAGTGGCTGCGTGGGCACCTGCTCGGTGCCAGGCACTGACTGGGCGCTGGAGAGACGGCCATGAACAGATCCACATGGTCTCTGCCTTCAGGGGGTGGCATTTGGGGGCACACAAGAAACAGGGTGTGGTATTCCCAGAAAGGAAAGAAAGGAGCAGCCAGCTCCCCCCAGAGGGAGACAGGAGGTCACATGTGAGCTGTGGCCTGAAGGACAAGAATGAGTCAGCCGTGCTGGGGCCGGGCGGCCGCTGGGTTGAGGGACCCACTGTAAGGACACCTGACTCTGTCGCTGCCAGTTCCAATCCTCACGGGCCCCCATAAGCCTGGCACCCCACGCCCTCCCTGCAGCCCCCTCACCCAGATCCTCAGGCAGAACTAAAGGACTGGCCATTCCTCACACCCGCAGGTTCTTTCCCTCTCAGAGCCTTTGCGCGTGCCACACCTTCCTCCTGGGATGCCTTTTCTCCTGTGTCCCCCTGTCAAACTCTTTCCAGATTCCTTTTAACCATTTCTTCACTGAAGCCTTTTTGGACGCCCACCCCCCCGCCATCACACACACACACGGCCACACGCACACAGAAGTGACCACTGCCCTCCCTATTCCGCAGCCCCCGCTCAGCCTCACCACCTGTAACACTTTGCTGTACTTGTTTATCTGTGTCTCACTCTCCTCCTAGACCAGAATGTCCCTGTGGGCAGACCCTTGTGAATAAGGCCCAGGACGGCCGTATTCATCCCACGGTTCCTAGCACCAGGCCAAGAGGTTGCCAACGCCGCTGTGAGTTTTCCAAGGGAGCTCCTCCCACCATTATCTGCTCTGGGCAGAGCCCCAGGCCTTCAGGAGGCCCAGATGCCACCCAGCCAGGAGCCCCCAGCTCCGCCCCTGGAACCGAGCCCTCTGCACCAGGGACCCCCAGGGAGCTCACGGGCTCTCTTCCCACTATGTCCGGTTCTAGAAAACTCTGGGCTTGCGAGGAGCTCTATTTGACAAGACATTACATCATTTTAAAAATCATCTCTCTTTATTATAATAGCTAAAATCAGGTTAATTTGTAAAATTCTACTAACTTGAGAGGAAACCTGAAATCCAGAGACACGATGATGTCCTTAAATTGCTGCAGAGACTCAGAAGCCGTGGAGCCAGGGGGGCCTCCAGGGTGGGGAAAACGTGCCCCGGTTTTGAGACCCATCTGGGGAGGATCTGAGGGGCCTCGGGCCTGACTGGGGGCTGGGAGCTTGGAATGGGGGGGGGCTCCTAATTGGCACACTGTGGTCTCACCTCCTCTTCCCAGGAGCCCCCCAGGAGGCCCAGTCCTGGGCCCAGCCCAAGAGCTCCCTTCTGAGCCCGGGACGCGGGCTCTGCGCTTGGTCAGCAAATATTTGTTGAATGTACTGTTGAACTGACGGACAGGGATCCCCACTGTAATTATCGGATCCACGTCGATCAGCACCTCAGGGACTGTTTGCTTATTCTGTCCCTCAGTTACTCCTTCACCCACATTCACTGAGCACCTATGGGCCCGAGCATCTATGGACCCAGCTCAGGAAGAGCTGGTCCTGCTCTCAGGGAGCTTTCAGAGCCGCAAGGGGCAGACAAGGACACATGCCGTGACATCCTGGCGTGATGCCTGGCACCAAGGAAGCACGCAACAGTCTTCATTCAGAGACCCTGACCGTTCGGAGTTCATCTAAGACCTTGCCAGTTAAGACCAGCCCTGGGGTGCAGGCTGCCCGGGTTCCTTTTCTTGTCTAACCTCTTCACCTAAACTAAGTACCATGGGGCATGTTGCTGGGCCTCAGTTTCCTCATCTGTACAATGGGGGCTCCGAGGGCTGATGTGAAGATAACATGAATGCATACACGTGCATTCACGCCAGGATGCTGCCGGGCACTTATTATTACAATTCTATGTTGTCGGCATTAATACATCTGTTTGACAGTGAGGAAACAGGTTCGGGGAGCTTGAGTGCCTCGCCCTCATCACCCCCACCCTCGCCACACCCCCGGCCAGAATGCAAACTTGGGAGGCGTCCCTGGCCTGGGAGATGGCCCCGCCACTCTGCCGCTCGCCAATGGGCAGTTCTCACACGCTCCACTAATCCCCATATGGCTCGAACGTGTCAAGGCCAGATTAATCCGCGCAATGAAATAAAATAATCTTTAATAAGAATACTAATCACCAGGCCTCGGGGAGCCCAGAGACCTGGAGGCAGAGCCGGGAATTAATGGCCCAGACAGATGGAGCAGCTCTGGGCTGGGGCCCGGCCCTGCCCGTCGACCCAGGGCGCTTCCGGAGTCTGCGTGTGCCTGGCCCGTGCGGCCGTGGGCCAGGAGGGGCCCCTGCCCCTGCCGAGGGCACCTTGCCCAGGCCGCCTGGCAGGCCAGCAGCTGCCCGAGGCCCCGGCCACCTCTCTCTTCTCCCCCGCTAAGAGCTTGAGATTTGACAAATAAGGTGTCTGCCGGTGGACGACCAGAGGAAATTAATTCTAAATCAGATTTTAAACACAGTCAGGAGGCAAGAGAGCTCGGCGTTCATGCTCCCCCTCTGAAATGAGACTCCGATATTTATAGAAAGATGATTAGGGCGGTGGAGGGTGATTTATAGTCGGTGTCCAGGTGACAGGAAGGACGGAACTGGGACTTCAGGCTGGGCTGCTGCTCCCCGGGTGATACTCTCGGAGATCCTCCCCTGTCTGGGGCAGGGGTGGGAAGGGAGAGTGCCAGGTGTGGGGGAGTTCACTGGGTCAGGAACTGTGAGGCCTGGGGAGCTTCCTGGTCAGGGAGCTGATTCAGTCCACCACCCCTGGCTGTGTGCCCTGGGGCCAGTCACTTCACCTCTCTGGGCCTCCATTTCCTCCCTGGGAAGCTGCATTCCCTCCTTACGGCTCTGATATTCTTCTGTGGGTCTCAGTCAGGCCTCCAAACAGTGCTGTGACCAGCTAGGTGCCTTCTCCTGGGTGAAGGCAAGCACAGCCCACTGCTGATGGGCGCTGTGAGGGCGAAACTCGAGAAACAGGATCCCGGTGGCTCTCATGTGGCCTGGGCCCTGCTGCAGGCCTCAGGGGTGCGGGGGGTGGGGAGGGCACTCAGGGCTGAGCAACTCAGGACCCCCCTCTTAGCAAGTCCCAGCCCTTCCTCTCCTCACTGTTTGCTCAGAGAGACCCATCCACCGGAGAAGGAGCCCCATAAACTGAGGAGGTCCCACAGCTCTGAGAGGACCCCCCTCAAGTAGCCACAGCCCAGGAAATGCACCCCCATCTGTTCCCAGCTTCTTATTGGTCCCCATCTCCGCACAGTCAGGCTACCCACCAAGGAGGGGGTGGGGATGGGGGACACAGCCGCCTCCCTTCCGTGGGCCTCAGCGCTGGGCCTGTGCTGCTTCCTTAAGGAGGTGCAGCGGACAATCCCAGAAGCCCACCCACAGGACGATCAGAAACCCTCTCTCCTCGTGTGACTTAAAACCGGCATTCTGTCCTGAAACCTCGCTGCCTGCAGCTGGGTACGTGAATTAATATTTTCTATAAAACCTATAATTACCTTGCAACTGGCATCATCGTGTGTATTGTGATTTAAATGTAAAATTCAAAATCTGCTGCAATTCCCTGGCCCTGCTTTGCCTTCTCTTTATTTTTTATCGCCGCCCAGCAGCTCCAGGAAATGGGGGTGGCCTTGGCCTCCCCGGCCCTGGAGGGTTCGCTGCTCAGCTTTTGGGGTTTCCACCAAGAAGCCCTGCCCCTGACATGCTGTGGGACCTTGGGCAAGACACAGTCCCTCTCTGAGCTCCTCTTCCCGCCTCTGTCTAAGGAGGCCGGAGCAGTAGCTCTGAGCAAGGCCCCAACCCTGACGTCAGGAGGACCGGTCTCCCTCCTGCGGGCGAGCGCATCTCAGCGCACACAGGACAAGCAAGGGGCTTGTGTGTGCTTGGGGGCTGGACAGACCCAGAGCTGGGGGCAGCGGCGGACAGATGTCCACCTGCCGGTGAGCCAGTTACTGTCTGAGTGTTACCCGGGGAGGAGGGAGGCGGGGCTTCAAGGACACAGGAAACAGTTCAGGGCTCGGGAGTGAGACACCTGGCATCCGATCTCTCCCGTGTGACTGAAGTTGAGGGGCTCAATGTCTCGCATCTGTAAGGTGGGGACATAATACTTAGCTTCGGGAACTATTGTAAGGATGAGAAACTGCGTGAACTCTCTGAAGGCGGGGACTCCCTGTGTCTATATCCCCGGGGCCTGGGACACAGTTAGATGCTCCATAAAATGAGTAGCTAACATGATGTGTAAGAATCACTAAGTGCCTGGCACATGGCAAATGCTAAAAAAATCGTCTCTAAAGGACTTTATTATCCCTACAGAAGGAGCGGGTGTTGGAAGCCAGCTCTGCTGAGAAAAGCAGTTGGGGTGGGCCAGCGATAGGTACACGCCTACCTCTGGCTCAGAGCAAGACAGACTAGGTCCCAGCTTCACCTCTCACCAGCTGTGAGACCTCAGTAGGTGACCCAACCGTCTGGGCCTCAGTTTTCCCATCTATAAAATGGAATTATAATACCTGCCTTGCTACAATGAGCAAATGAACTGATGGCTGAGGAATCCCCTTGCAAGCTGTCAGGGCAACAGGGATGTCTGTTATTATTATTATTACCCAGCCGGGAGCTGAGAAATACAGGGATGTCTGTAACAGGGACCAGGGGAGGCTAGGGACCTGGGGAGCCCAGTGCACTAGGCCACAGAGGGTAGAACAAACCCCGAAACAGGCGAATGTCACAGAAGGTGCTTTGAGTCTAGGGTCCAGGAGCAGTGAAGACTCGTAGCAGTTGGGAGTGTGAAGAAAGATTTTTAAGGAAACCAGAGAGCCCCAGAGAGGGGCTGGAAAGGGACTGGTAGCTGGATGGACGATCCTGGTCCCAGAGAATGACCTTGGTCCCCACAGCAGGCTTCACTGTGCTGAGTGGCTGAGCTGCCATGTGTCCAGCCCCCGGGGAGGCCAAGGAAGGGCAGAGGGCAACCAGGCTGGGACCAGTACCAGCTGGGGTGCCAGCTGTCTGTCCACACCTGCTCTCCCAGTGCTCCTGGGCTCGGGGGATGCTCGGCTGCACTGTGCCACGTGGGGGTCTGCTGACCACACACACGTGCACGTGCACGCACACACACACACACACACAAACACACACACACACACATACACACACACACACACAGCTTGAGGTCGGCCTGGCTCCTGGTCCCTGACATGGGAACCCCAGCAGTACACCTGTGGGGGCAGGTGTCCTGCTAGTCATGACCCAGGTGCCCTCAGCTGTCCTCCTTCACAAGCACCTGGGCTGTCCTCTCCCAAGGCCCTTAGTAAGATGCCCCTGTGACATGCCCCACCTGGACAGCTCTCCCTGGTGTCCCTGCCCACAGACCTTCACAATGGCCCCACACGGCACCCACTCATGGGGCCTGGCGCCACCTCCCTCCACCCCACAGGCCAGCAGCTTAGCGGTTTTGAGCACGGACTTTAGAGCCAGACTTCTGGGTTCACATCACAGCCCTGTCCCTCCCCAGCTGTGTGACCTTGGGTCAAGTCACTTTGCCTCTCTGTGCATCTCCTCGTCTACAAAACCAGGACAATTGTCGTTTCTGTTTCATAGGTGGTGGTGGGATGGGATGAGTTAGTACGTGAAAGGTGCTTAGAACAACACTGCCCTGTCAGCTCACCGCACTGTTCCCTAGCACAGGTGTGCACCCAGGAACCCTGATTACACAGGGTCCTGTAGGGTTACCTCTCCACATGCCGCAGAGGGTACCGCCTGGCTGGAGTGTGTTTCCCTCCTTGCCCCCCACCACACACAGATGGCCGGCGCATTTGCTGACCCAGAAACACGGGAGGTTCACCACTATCCCAGGTGCTGTGTGCACCACCCAGACGCCTACAGATTGTGGAGTGCTCCCCCCTGCAGCCACGGTTGAGAACCACTGCTCTAGGAGCTGATGATATTTTTGTCCTCCGAGTGCCGCACGCACTGGCCCCGCACCTCCACCAGCGAGGAAGAGTCCGCCCCGGTCACCGCCTCCGAGAAGGCGGCCAGGTTGCGCACCATGGTGGGGCACTTCTTGTAGTAGATGCGGAGGGACAGGATGGCGAGGCAGGCCCCGATGTCCTGGAAGGCCAGGTAGAAGCCGCGCTTGCTGAGCGGGCCCACGCCGCGCACCTCCGTGTTGAGCTTGAGGCGCCGCACGCCCAGGTCAGCGCCCGTGAAGCTCTCGTCCGCCGCGATGGTGTCGATCTTGAGGAACTGGCTCTCCTGCGTGCTGGCGCCCAGGTCGCGGTCCGACTCCAGGTAGTAGAGGTTGAAGGTCTCCTTGCAGGTGCCCAGCACGCCGGGCATGCTGTTGCAGTCGCGCAGGGTGAACTTGATCTCGGCGTAGACGCGGCGGGCGCCGTCGCGGGGCACCCAGCTGGTGCGCAGCCAGTTGTTCTGGTTGGGGCTCATGACGTTGCACACCTGGTACGTGTGGATGGGCCGGAAGGACTCGTCCACCTCGTTGATGGAGTCCCACTGCGGCAGAAAGAGCACAGCCTGCTGAAATGGGAGTCTGACAGTGCCCCTGCCCCCTGCATCGTGCTGGGGGGTCCTGGGGAAGAAAGAGGGGGGGCATTCTCCAGCCTGGAGGAGCTGACCTTGTCTGGCGGCTGTCACAGCTGCTAGACACCAGGCACCTACAGATGTGGGGGCAGAGTGCCACTCCTTCTGGGGAGGGGTTACGTAGGGCCTGTTTACAGATGGGCAAACAGAGGCTCAGACATTTGAGCCCCGTGCCTGAGGTCGCATAACTAACAAATGATGGAGCCAGGACTGGGTCCGAGACCAAGGCTGCACCGCTCCGGCCTCGTCTCTCTGTGGCCACTCCTATCCCTCCCAGAGTGCGGGGACCCGCCGGGGGGAAGTCAGCGAGCCCACAGGCCAGTTTCCACATCAGCTCTCAGAGGAATCTCTCTAATGCACAGACCCCACCTCAAATCCTGCAGCAGCGCCCTCTGGTCTGGCGCTAGTTCAGTGACTGATGGATGGACTTGTCCCTGCTGCTCGTGATGGTCCCTCAGCCCCCCACACACAGGGCTGGGGGCTCCCGGGCCGGCCTGGGTCCACTCACAGGTGCCAGGATGCGGGAAAGTGGAGTGTGACTGCTTCTGTGCCAGGTGCTGGCCAGGCATCGCTGACCTCACCAGACACTACCAATGGAGTGAAACGGCACAGCGGATGGGAGAAAACATCTGCAAATCACGTCTCCGATAAGGAATTAATATCCACAATCTGTAAAGAACTCCTACAACTCAATAACAAAAACACAAGCAGCCCAATTTAATAAAGGGCAAAGGCCTGGAATGGACATTTCTCTGAAGAAGATAGACAGACGTGGAAAGACACGCAACATCACTAACCAGCCGGGAAGTGTGACTCAAAAGCACAGTGCGGTTCCACCTTACGCCCATGAGTTCTGATCAAAACAACAGCGAAAAACGAGTTTTGGTGAGGATGGGGAGAGACGGGAGCCCTGGAGAGTGGCTGGTGGGAATGTACAACGGTACAGGCGGGCACGCTGCGAAACAGTATGGTGGCTCCTCAGAAAACTAAACACAGAATCACCATACGGTCCAGCAATTCCACTTCTAATGAAATAAAGGCAGGGACTCAGACAGGTATCCGCACACCCGCATTCACAGCAGCCAGAAGGTGGGATCACGTGTCCATCGGTGGATGAATGGACACCCAGAATGTGGCCCAGCCACGCACGGGGTCAGTATTCAACCTGCAGACACAGGCTGCAACGTGGGGGACCCCCAGGACATCGCACAGAATGAGATAAACCCGACACAAAAGGACAACTGCGGCGTGACTCCACTTCCACGAGGCTCTCACACCAGTCAGATTCAGAGAGAGACGGGAAGCAGACGGGGGTGCCAGGGGCTGGGGAAGGCAGTGGGGGGTCATAGTTTAATGGGCACAGAAGTTTCGATTGGTAATCACGAAACAGTGCTGGACGCAGGGTACAGCATAGGGAACACAGTCAATACTGCTGCGATGACCGTGTATGGCGCCAGGTGGGTTCTGGACTTAGGGGGGTTACGATTGCGTAAATGTCTAACCACTGTGCGGTACACCTGAAACTAATATAAGACAATATTGAACGTCAACTATAACAGAAAAGAAAGAAATAGAGTCAAAAGAAAAGGGGGACAAAAGGTAAAAGCCGCCACCACCACTCCTAGCAGTGCCCTGAGAAGCCGTGGGGTTCTGAGCTGCCCACAAGAGGCAGAGCGAGGACCACGGGCACCTCACATCCTTCCTGACACAGCCCCTCTGTTCCACCGCATCTTGGCCAGCCGTGTGGTCTGGACCCGCAGCACCCACAGCTGTGAAACGGAGCTCAGACAGGCCCACCTCTCCAAGGCCTCTGAGGATGGAGAGCGAGCCTCACAGTGTGCCGCTCGGGCCTGGCAGAGAGAGGCACCAAGGAGTCGGGCCGCTACCACGCTGGGCACCTTCCCAGCCCGCCTGCGCCTGCCTCCGGGGACCACTGGGTGGAAGCCCAGCCTGTGCCAGCCTCACCTGAAAGAGATCATGCTTCCTGCACCCCCCACCCCAAGAGGACCCCTGCCCTGCACCCCACCCCACAGCTGGGGTCTCTAGGCAGTGCTGTGTCAGTCACATCTGGGGTTAAAGTCACTGTCACAATTAACAAAGCACCAAAGAGCCAACCAGCTGCTCCCTGTCTGTTTCCTGCCAGGACCCGGGATAAATTAATCAGCTCTATTCAAGTCCGTTCCAGCTGCCCCACCGATGCCAACGGCCTGACCTGGCCCTGCCAGCCCCAGGGCTGCTGCTGGTGCCCAGAGTGGCAGGAATTCCTGGAGGCTGGCAAAAAGGTGGACTCCGTTCTGCTCTCCACCTGGGGCACCCCATCCCGGGCTGGGCGCCACTCCCACCCCAGCTGCCTCTCTAGCCCTGGCACCCTCCTGCCTCAACCCCCACCACTGCTCTGGAACTCAGTCTCACTCCCTGAACGGAACGGAACGCAGTGAACCAGCTGGCAGCCCTGGGTATAACACATCCCTCTCTGAGCCTCGGGCTCTCCTCTCCTATGTAGAATGGGGTGGCTGCAGCCTGCCCATTCCATCCCCTCTGGGGGATGGGGAGGATCCAGTGAGACAATGGAAAGGAATGTGTGCCCTCCTCTGAGGCAGCTGTTATTTACCAGAGGTGAAGCCAGCCCAGTGTGTGGAGGGCGGGGTGCAAAGGGAAGGGCGCAGCCTGGTGAAAAGCATGGGTTCTGGGGCCAGACTCCCCCCCACCGTCCCCCGCGCCCCAGCTTAGCGGAGATGCTTCACCTCTCAGATCTTCTGGTTTGTTACCAGTAGACTGTCCTTTTCATGCATCATCTCATAGACGACAACTCCACGGAGCCGGTGTTACCGTCCCCACGTTATAAACATGGGGGTTGGGGGGAGGTAAAGGATTTGCCGGAGTCACACTGACTGGAGGCGGCAGAGCACCGGCTCATGGGGACCCAGCGCCTTGGCCTTCAGGCTGAGCCGTCTGCCTGATAATCTGATAACTCTGCTGATACTGCAGGCGGTCCTGGGTGAGCCTGTACCAGGGTGTTTAACGGGCTACAGGACCAGAGGGGCGGAAGGAACCTCAAGGACCATCTCTAAAGGCTCCCCACCCAGCTGGCAGGACACTCACCTGGAAGGCATATTAAACCAAAGATCCCAGCTCCTCCCTAGACCCCCTGGATGTCAGCATCGGCAAGCACCTGGTAGCCCAGTTCGGGTTCAAGGCCTCGAGTCTGGGAGCCAGGGGTCTCCCCTGGCCTTGTATTCTCCCTGGGCAAGCCCCACAGAGACAGGAGGTGGTCCATAACTCAGGCTACAATGCAGGGCTGCCTTCCAACCTCACAATGAGGGCAGAGACCAAAGAGGGCAGAAGGGACTCAACTCGGGCTCCAGGCTCAGAGATGAGTTCCAGTCTCTCACTTAGTGTGGTGAGCCAGCACAGCCATGGCACACTCAGCCCCACGTTGGGCACCATATGAGCCGCGCCAGCTCAGCCAGGTTCGGTGAGCCTGAGATGGGGCGGTGAAGGACTGAGAAAAGACAGACAAGAGAATGAAAGCTGGGTCTGGGTGGGATGCTGTCCTCTCTGATGGAGAGCTG
>NW_006352194.1:4531471-4535814 GCF_000327345.1 Myotis davidii
CCCTTGGCTGTAATTGTGCTGGGAGGGCTCTGCCCTCCAAGCTGGGACTTGCACGTGGCTTTGCCGTGAGAGAACCGTGCCCTCTCATTAGTCCGAGTCTTGAACCTGTCCGAACACTGTAGCCGCTCTCCACAACTTAGAACCTGTCTGACAATGAGTAATGATCTCCCAGTGCTCTGAGCCTCAGCGTCCTCATCTGTAAAATGGGGTGGCTGTACCTGCTTGCAGGATTGGGAGTGGGGATTAAATGAGATAACATCTGTAGATTGTTAAGAGCTATTGGATATAAGTTATTATTTGTTCTAAGTCCCAAATGAAATGGGATGACTCTGAGCCATACTTCACAGCACCCTGCAAACAAAAGAATTACACAAGTCAGGTCCTGCTCCTCGCCTGCTTAAAATCCTCACCACTCCTCGTTACCCTCAAAAGCAAGTCCTGAGATCTGAGGGGGACAGAGACACCCAGAGCCAACCTGGAGCCAGGCCCACTCCCGCTTAGCTGCAGGGCATCAGGGGAAATGCTGACCCAAACCACAGCCAGGCAGTCCCCTCCTCATGGGCCAGGCCCTGGCCCCGGCAGAGCCAAGATCCTTGTTCACCCTCCTCCCCCCTAGGAGACAGCCAACAGCGGCACACAGAGAACACTGCCCAGGGAGAGGCGGAGGCCCAGGGAGGTAAAGGGACACCCCAAGGACCAGCTTTTGTCTCTTGGGCCCTGAGGCCTAACCCTCCAGCTCCTGAAGCCTGGTGCCCAAGGGCTGAGGACAGGAAGCAGACTCAGCTTCCTGCTCCCTGGGACCCCGGGAGAGGAGGGGAGTTCTGACCTCAGCCACAGGCCACAGGCCACAAATGGCCCGGATGAAAAGCCTACCTCAAAGTAAAGAAATAACCCCCTTCATCAATGTGAAGTCCTGGTGTCACGATCATCGTTACTATTATTGACACGATTAGCCCTCTGTCCCCAGAGCCACGGAAACCAGTGTTCACAAAAGAACTTGTGGTACATGATGTGCTCACGTCTAAAGCAGGGATGTCCGTGCGTGTGCGTGCATGTGCGTGTGTGTGTGTATGTGCGTGCGTGTGTGTATGTTTCTGAGCACATTTGTAGGAGGAAATGTATGTGAGATACAACTATATTACCCTATATAATAAAAACGTAGTATGAAAATTGTCCTCTCAACCAGAAGGTCATGCAGGAGTTCGACCAGGGGGCAGGGCTGGCCGGGGGAAGGGAGGGAGGCTCCAGCCAGCAACTAGCAGCCTCTAGGGACCCTACCAGTGCACGAATTTCCTGTACTGGGCCTCTAGTGTACAATAACAGTGATGGTGACAATACATTCAGGGAAGGCTCACTGGTAACAGGCACAGTCTAACATCATGTGTCACCAAAGCCCACGGGATGGTCACATGCTCCTCCCTTTCTAGAGACGGGAAACAGACCCGGGGGGGGGGGGTGAGGTGGTGACTCAGGGCCCCAGCTTGTTGATAGCTGAGCCAGGACCCTACCAGACTCATGGCTTGCTTTGGCTTTCCTGCCCCGCCTCCTGGGATTTGGATAAGAGAAGTGGAGGGACTGGGCAGTGCAGCCTTGTCCCTGGAGTTACCATGTCTACTCCCAGGAGAGTGGGAGGGGTTCTCCCATGAGCATTGACCCAAAGGGAGCTGATGGGCTGAACCAGGTAGGCCTGGGGCTGGCAATGCCAGCCAGGTGGTGCTGATGGAAAAGAGAAGCAAGCAGGGAATTCAGATTTCCTGACAGCCCCTGGTGAGGGCAGGGCAGCTGTGAGGGAGGGGACGAATCCTGAAGCCATGAAAGCCCTGGATAGGGCCCTTCCTGGCCCTGTTCCTCGACAATGACATGCCTTAGGCTGCTCTGGGCCCAGCTGTGGCACATCGTGAGTCTGCAGACCCAGGACGCAGACATGAGGATCCCACATCTGGGGCCTCAGATATGAAGCACCAGTTGCCCAGCACCAGGGGTGGTTCTCTATTCCCAAGGCTCTGTGCACACAAAACTGTTAAGAAATCAGCAGCTCTGTCTCTCATTGCTGTGTGTCCTCGGGTAAGTGCCTTCACCTCTCTGTGCCTCTGCTTCTTATTGATTAGATTCTGTGAGTCACAGCCGCTCTCTGCCCCACTGTCCATCACTTACCCCGTGAGCCGGATACGTGAGCCAGCCCCAGTCCCCATAGATGGTTGATGTGTCCAGCAAGTTCACTGCAAAACAGGAGACGAGAGCACATCAGATCCCTGGGACCGCCTTCCCTGGTGCCACACGCCCAGCCCCCCCCCCCCCCCCGGCCCAGTCACACGCCAGGCCCTGCGTTTACCGATGTCTGTGTGTGTTTACACAGGGCCTTGCTGGTCAGTCTCACGCCAGCTCCATAGCTATGTGTCCTTTCTGACTTGCCCAGTCCATCAAGGCTCAGCTCAAGTTCTCTCTCTTCCCTGAAGCCTTCTTCTACCACTTCAGCCAAAACACGGTCTTCTGAACTCCCAGAATACAAGCTGCCCCGAGTGCCAGCTGCCCCGCTTGGTGGGCCAGTGGACTGGCTGAGACAGGCTTAGGAGGCTGGAGGCCTGGGTCATAACCCCGGCTCTGGCACTTAGAAGCTGTGTCCTGAGCACGTCCCTTCCCCTCCCTGAGCCTCAGCTTCCTCCTCTGTAAAATGGGGTGCCAGTGGTTCCTGTCTCACAGGGATTTGTGAAGATGACCCTCGCCTATTCATGGGACATAATGGCATTCAAAGTTACCACCAAACTTCATGCTGTGAGGCCATACCTCCCCCAGAGAACTGGCCCAGCTTTATAATCACCAGTGTCCCCCAGGAGATGCTCCGCACCCAATAGGTCCTCTGTGCACAATTAATGCGGAGGGACTTAGGGCAGTAGAGCTGCCTCTCGGTGAGCACCTACTATGTGCTGAGCTCTGCAAGGAGAGCTTGAGATGCCTCATCCGTGACCCACACAACCACCCTGAGAGGTGACCTTTCTTATCTGCATTTTGTAGATGAAAACACTGAGCCACAGGGAAGTTCAGGAACGTGCCCAGGGCACCACAGGTGTGGCCAGCGGGGTTGGCATTCAGAGCACCTGCTGTGGCAGCCACAGACGATGCCCCCAGCCCTGGCAGCCTGGCTCCAGGTGCAGGGGAAGGAGCTCTGGCCAGACCCTCACAGCAGGGAAACGAGCCCACAATTGGAGTCAAACACCTCTGGGCTCCTATCTCAATACATCTACTTGCAGCAGGAGGTTCTCTGACCCTCAGTTTCCTCCCCTGTAAAATGGGGATAATAATATCAAAGGGTGGATGAGGGTCAACTGTAAAGCCTGGAGTCAATGCCAGTTCCCTGTCCCTAAGTCCTGCCTCTCTCTTTGTACCTCAAACCCACCCACTCCCTTTTCAGCGATAAAGAAATCAGGGCTTGGATCCCAGTTCTGTCTCTAACTGCTGTGTGTCCTTGGGGAAGTCCCTTCACCTCTCTGGGCCCCTGCTGCCTTTGCTGTACCTGGTGATAGTTGTCTGAGAGAGTTTTTGGCTCCCCAGGGCTTTCCATTTCACTCTCTGCTCACGTACCCCCTCTGCCAGCCAGCAATCATGGGTTTCCAACTAACCAGATGGGCAGGCTTGAGCAGGTTACAGAGGGTTAAAGCGGGCCCTCCTTACACTCTGCCTGCTGGAAGGCTGGAAGACAGAAGCCTGAGATTTGTGGAGCTCGATGCCTGCCCCTCAAAGATGGAGACAAGTGTCCTCATGAAAATGTTGGAGGGAGGATGCTAGTATTTGCTGATTTTCTTTCTCCTTTCACCCTCCCCACCCAACTGGGGAGTTGATGGGAGCAGGCTGGCTGGAGCGAGGGCTTGCAGAACCAGGGAGGGGTCCCCAGAGTCCAGGTAGGATCAGGGGATGGATCTCCCCTCCCCGGCCCTACACCAGGGGCGCAGGCAGAACAGCCTTCCCGCCTGCCTCCCTCCCTCCCTCTCAGGCAATGGAAAGAAAACTGGGTCAGGCAGCTCTCTCCTGCTGCCTGGAGGGAGGGAGAGGGGGCCGCACTGCAGTTTCCCCCAGACCAGCAGGGCCTAGTTTGGGGAGAGGGGGCGAAAGAGACCTGTGGATGCCCCCACCCTCCCTACCCCTTCTCCACGCTGCTCAGCCTGCCCCTGCACAGCGGATACCTGACTGAATGTCCCCTGCCTGGACTCTTCCCCCTAGAATACCCTGACTCTAGGGCAGCTGCCTACAGACCCCGCTTTCCAGCCCTCCCCTCCCCTGGGAGCACCCCCCCCCATTTGCAGCAGATTCTGGACCAGCCAGCCAGCAGGGTCGGGGGGGGGGGGGGG
>NW_006352194.1:4536035-4538499 GCF_000327345.1 Myotis davidii
TTTGCAGCAGTTCTGGACCAGCCAGCCAGCAGGGTCGGGGGCGGGGGGGCTCAGATAATCCAAAGATAAGTCAAAAATCGATTCTATCGGATTCAGGAAGAGCTATAGGATTCCAGGGCTGCTTGTTCTAATTCTTTCCAGACCCTTCTCGGCCCCTCCCCGCTCTTCTCCCTGTCCCCCTCTCCCTACCTCCTGTCCCCTCTGGTGGGGGGACGCTGAGTGTCTTTCATGGGCAGCTCTGGCCACGGCAGTTTTCATCAGGGCTGGAGGGAATCCCAGCATCAGGCCCGCGTGGCCTGGCCCGAGCCCCCAAGGCGATGCACACCCTTCTGGTCACCAGGGCTGGGCTGTCTCCTGCTTCTTGTACTGCCGACCGTGTGACCTCTGTGATGTCCATTCCCCTCTCTGGGCCTGTCTCCCCACTTACAAATGTAAGGGTTGGGCTAGACCCAAGTCCCTGAACACCTCTGTGCCTCAGTTTCCTCATCTGCCAGATGTCCATCTACATCCCTTCTGGGTCTGCCTGCCCGGCGGTTCCGGGGGATCAGATGGGTCCCCCTCCTGCGTTGAGAAGAACAGACAAGCCTTTCCTGTTGGACTGTGGAAGGCATTATGCGATTCCTTTTTTCTCCAGCACCGTCACCTTCCCCCATTCCATTTCGCTGAGACTAATACTTAAATTGATTTACATTCCCCGAGGACACAGCGCATGATGGTGAGGCTGGAGGATTCGGGGTGGCCAGGGGATGTCAGCCAGGACGCCAATGCCTCTGAGATCACCCGGAGAGTGGGTAGTCCCACCGGAGTAATGAAGGCTGCGAGCCTGGCGGGGCTGGCTGTGGGGGGCCGGAGGAGGGACCTGGTATAGGGACACCTGACCAGCCTGGGGCACTGCCACCTTTGGGACCCCAGTGGGGAACAGAGCCCCCTCCTCGAGTTCCAACAGTCCCCCTGGCTGCCCTGGCTCTGCGCCGGCTGAGCTGGAAGGGACTCCTGGATGTCCCACGAGGAACATTCCCTAGGTCCCCACCCATGGCTCCTGACCCACAAGGGGAACCCGGGCCCGGCTGTGGGTGCCTGCTGCACTGACCGGATAGGTGTGGACAATGCGTCCCCCACCCTGCCGACCTCCCCGCCTGCCTCTCTGTATAGATCTTGCCTCTTCCCCAACTGTTGCCTCTCGTGGACACAGACACGTCCTCTCTCTCAGGCTGGTGGTCTATCCTCCCCCAAGTCCCCTCCCTAGGGGACTCTGGTGTTTGCTGCTGCAATTCCAGAGGGTGCTGGCTCTACCCCAGGAGAGAGCTGATTTAAGGAATTGAGGGTGCACCACCCAATGCCCAGAGCCTTGATGCCGGTCCCCTCAGAATCCTACTGGGTAAAGCAACTGCCCCCTTCCCTGTACTCAACCCTGGAAGACTGCTGCTCAGACCACAGCTCTGAGTCACTGCCCGCCCCTCCTGACTCCTGGTGCCTCAGGAGCCCATGCCCCAGCCAGGCTGTTCCTCCTGCCATCTCACCTTAGCTCCCCTGCTGTGGTCCCTGCTTGCATGACCCGTTTCGTTGGAAACTATGAGTTTACCGATGTCTGTGCATTTATTCTGTGCACACGCATTTCCATGGCACGAATGCAAGTTTGAAGGCCTCCTTATATGTGGTGTCTGCCCACAGATGTGCATATTTTCAAATGTAGGCATCTGTACAGACATGTGTGTGCACACGTGTACTGCCTGCATTTCTGTGCGTGACAGTGGGGGGACGGGGGCTGTCACGCACAGGGGTCCCTACAGGCCTGGATCTATGCATGTGAAGCCTGCTGTGTCCATGTGTGCGTGTGTGCTTGAGGGTCTGGCTACATCTCTGTGAGCTGTTCGTGTGTGTGTGTGTGTGTGTGTGTGTGTGTGTATGAGGAACACTGGCTCTGGCGCTCCCTTGAATCTGAAGTTCGTTCTCCCAGGTGAGACCCAGGACATCAGTCCTGGGATCCTGCACGGAGCACTAGGTCGCTTCCTCTGGGCAGCAGAGATCTGGGGGGCGGGGGGAGGGGAGCAGAACACAGGGCAGCACCCTGTGTTTGCCAGGTGTGGGGCCCTGCCTTGGTGTTGGGGACCCTGATGGAGGCCCCCTCCCAGCTTTCCTTGTCCCCTCCCATCACCGGCAGGTCACCTTCCGGACCCTTTTGGTCCTGACTGTTCAGTTCACAGCCCTGCTCCAGCCTCTCTCCCATGTGCCCTGAGTGACCGTACTGCCCCAGCCTTGTCCCTGGACAAGACCCTGATCTCCGGGCCTTGCTTGCCTCAGTTCCTCCGCCAACCCCTACGCTGTCCCCTCACTGGCTCTTCTTCCCAAGGCCACCCCTTCCTGCCCACCATCGCTGCCTCCCCACCAGCTATTCCTCCCTGGCTGCAGCCCCCACCCCGCAGCCCTCCAGCCCCCAGCCCCCAGCCCTCCAGGCCCCAGCCCC
>NW_006352194.1:4538551-4539007 GCF_000327345.1 Myotis davidii
CCTTCATTTCTGTCTTTCCCCGAACCTGTCCTGTTCTCTCTGGTCCTCAGTTCCTGTTCCCCCTCTCAGTGCCACCCCTGCCCCTTTTCCTCCAGCCTCTGACCTCACCCTGCATCTCTGAGCCCCTCTGTCACACTGTGCTCTGGCCCCACCCGTCCCTGCCCGCTCTGTGCCCTCTCTCCTCTACACCTCTCCTCTCATCTCCTGTCCCCCATCCTGTCCCCCGTCCCCAGTGTCTGATCCTCAGTTCGCCGTCCCCAGCTCGGAATCCCTCAGCCCTGTCCCCCGTCCCCCCTGCCTCTGCCCTCAGCCCCAACCCTTCGGTCCCGTCCCCTTCTCCATCCCACTGTTCCTGGACCCCAGGTCCCTCCCGCAGGCAACCCCTGTCCCCCCAAGCCCAGGTCCCAGCCCCAAGCCCCCCAAGCCCAGGGTCCCAGCCCCGGTGGCGCTCAGGGT
>NW_006352194.1:4539295-4541824 GCF_000327345.1 Myotis davidii
TCCGTGCCACAGTCAGGACGCCCCCGCGACACCGGGATACACAGACCCGCCGGGAGAAGCCCCGGGTGCACACAAGGGTCGCGTCCACCTGCACACTCACTCTTACACGCACGACTCACACTCACTCGCCTACACCCGCCCAGGGACCCGCTCGGATGCACACATACTCCTTCACCAACAGAGGCTCAGAGACCCGCCTAGAGGCGACCTCAGAAAGCACTCCTCGGTGAAAACGCTCATGATGGGCATGAAGGGGGCACCCTGGGTTTAGAGTGCAGTGGTCTGGAGCACTAGCTCTGGGCATTACATCCTGACTGTGCCGCCCGGGGCAAGTGTCTTAACCTCTCTGAGCCTCAGCCTCCATGTCTGTGAAACAAGGACAATAGAATCCGAGTCCCAGGGCTGTTGTGCGATTTATATGCAAGGACGCAGGTACAGTGCACCGCCTACGCCAGGCACACAGCCAGGAGGCTGGCAGTGGCAGCTGCTCTGGGATGGTGGGGATTACCACTCCCTGCTTCTCCCCCCTTGCCTTTCCCCACCTCCCCTTCCATTCCCAGGAGTGGGCTTTCATCCTGGGAAAGCTGTGGGGGGAGGGCAGGGACCTGGGGATCCCTCCAGGTGTCAACGCCCCCCCGCCCCAACCCCATGAGTTCCTCATGGGCCAAGAGGTCCTGGAAGCGGATAAGAGGTCTGCAGCTCCCAGGGGCTGGCCCTCGAGCGGGAGGTGCCCCCTGGGGACACGTCTGATGCTACCTCTGACTTCTATTACCCCTGACCACACTCCCAGCTCCTGCGCTCGCCAGGGAAGAGCTGGACCCGCGGCTGGAGGTTAAAGGATGATAAAGGCTCTCTGGGGAGTGTGCGCCATGCGCCAGGCCCTGCGCTAGGAGCTTTGTAAACTTGCTCTACTTTAAGCGTCACAGGGCCCTGCGGGCAGGTGCAGCTAAGGAAACTGAAGTGCAAAAAGGCCCTCATTTGCCTTAGATCACACCGCTGGGTAAATGCTCAGACCCAGATGCACTGGACTCCAACGCCCACTCTCTGCCATGCGTCTTGGTTACAGAAGGAGAAAGACAGCTCCAAGTGGGAGCCCTTTCCCCACAGCTCAGATCAACGGTCTCAAACCGGGTAGTAAGCCCCTTGTTACCGGGGGCATTCAAGCCGACACTGGGTGGAGACTGTCAGGGATGCTGTGAAGGGGTGGGGGGACAAAGGGAGCAGGCTGCACGAGACCCAGATAAGCGAACGCAGATGCCTGCGGGAGACAGGCTGGCCCCCTGATGGAACCTGCTCGGGGAGTGCTCCGGGCTCCAGACAACACTGCCGTGGGGACGGGAGCCCAGTTTTCTGCATTTTCAGGAGAAGTTTATGTCTTGATTTTTTATGTGGTGTCTCCTAATATTTACAGTTGGCAGCAAATGCAAACATTGTAAGAACACTGTAGTGTGGGCAAACCCGTGGGTGGAGGGGCGAAGCGTCCCCAGCTTCCCCATCAGGGCCAGACTCTCCATCCTTCCTCTCACCTCCTCTCATCGAATCCCTAGGAAGTAGGGCTTTCACCCATTTTAAAGGCACAGAGACCGAGATGCCTGAGGACTGGCTAACGAGTGGGAAGCAGGGACGGGTCTGTGCTGGCTGTGTCTCATGTGTCTCCTCTCCCCGCTGGATTCCCAGCCTCCTGAGGGCAACGTCCAGCGCAGGGTCCCGGCAGGGTCACGCGTGGTCCTCCTGGTGCCCAAGGTGTCCTGGGAACCTTCGCTGAACGGCAGGGCGATGAATGAGCAGACTTCCAAGAGGCCCACAGTTTGAGGGCTGGACTGCCGCACAGGTGTGCTAGCCAGATCTGCTAAGTGGCCGTGACTTCCACTCTCCGAGGGCTGAATCTGAAGAGCACTCACCGCTCCCACCAGCACCTTGACACTGTGGGTCCTCGGGTCCTCGTCCTCCTTGTAGGAACAGGCAAGGGGGGCGGGGGCGGGGGGCTGGGAGGAGCTGGACTTGGCCAAGCAGGGCAGCCCCTGAGCCAGTCCTGCCCCCACCTCCCAGCCCCTCCCCCGACCCTCGTCTCTCGCTTCTGGGAGTGGGAAGGGGAGCTGTAGGGGACATCAGGTGAGCCCCACCACATGTGGCCTCTCCCAAGAGTGTTTCTTCTCTTCCCAGCTAATAAGATAGGACCCTTTCCTTGAAGTGCTTCCAGGATGGAGGGAGGCAGCCTCAGTTTTGCGAACTATAAACGTGAGGCTACGCCACCAACTCAGAGAGGTGCTGGTGGCTCAGGCGAGTTCCCCAATGCAAACCTGCTTGGGGACCTGGGCAGAGACGGTGCTGGAGGGCATGGCTGTAGTTTCCAGGACGGGGTGCTGGGCACTTCTGTACCAGAAGGGATGGCCTGCGCAGGGCACCAGTTTGATAGAAGAAATGGTGCTGGCAGGAAAGATGGGTGAGTGTGAGTGTGCAGGTGGGAGCGGTGGGTAGTGGTGAAGTCCACTCAGCCTTCAGCCACCCTCCCCCTGCCCTGGAAGCCTC
>NW_006352194.1:4542545-4550442 GCF_000327345.1 Myotis davidii
CCTGCGGAGAAACCCCTGCCCCCAGCCCCTCTCACGCTCTGCTTGGTTTACTGTGAGGGGATGGATCGGAGGGGTCAGGCAGCCCTCACATTTGTGCAGAAACCTCTCCTTCTGCCCTGGCTTGGGGACAGAGCCATTGCGATCTTAGCCAAAACCCGGTTCTCAACATGAGGCCCACGTGGCTCCCTCGATGAGGGACTGTGTTCCCATCTGTAACGGGCCAACTCCGTTTTCCGAGTTATAAGGGGCATGAAGGGAACAGGTGCTAGCACTCCATTGGGGTGGGGGAAGGGCTGGGGTTCCCAGGTAATAAGATAGGACCCTTCCCTCGAAGTGCTTCCCGGACGGAGGGAGGCAGCCCCAGAATCCAGTGAAAAAGCAGCTTATGCTGCATAGGAGAGACTCGCTCAGACCACAAGGACGGTGTTAAAACCACACGGCACGCCAGAGCCAGGGTCGGGGGGCGGGGGGGCGGTCTAAGGCAGCCCTGGCCGATGGAAAGACGATGTGGCCACATATGAAATGCAATTTTTTTCTCGTGGCCACAGTAAAAAAGTAAAAGAAATAGGTAACATTTAAATGGAATAATATAGTTGCTGGGCGCATGCTGCCTGGGATGTAAGACGAATTCACTAATCCACGCAGTCGTTCCACAGCTCGCCATCGAGCCCCCCAGGCGCGGGGAGGAGATGGGGGGCCCACGGGTGCGGTCTTGGCCGCACAGAGCTCCGGTCCAGCGGGAAGCAGATCATTAAACGGGCGACGACCAAAGCCCCTTCCACATATGGGAAGGTTTCGGAAACTGTAAGCACCACAACGTAAAATAAAATTTACAATTTAAATTATTTTTTGATATAAAGTCCTCTTGAAGCAGAAAATATCGAATGTGACTCAGCTCCTTCCCGGTGGCTTGGCGTGAACAAAGGCCCCCCCAGGTCCTGATGTGGGAGAGGGCCGAGCCAGGCGTCCGAACCTCTGTGGGGGACAAGACGAGGCGGACATACCTGAGAAGTGGGTGGGCCCACGCACCCCATCACCTAAAGGCCCCGGGCTTCCCTGCTGTCACATGTCCCCCCGTGTCCCCTCACCCCGCAGCTGCCAGCTGCTCCTCTCCCCTGGGGGGCTCCTGCCTGGCAGTGCCCACTGCCTCCTAAGGGGCTGCTTCCAGTCTCTTTCCGGCTAAGAAAGAAGGTGCACGCTTCTCCAAGCTGCAGGTAAAGCAGGAGTCAGTGGCTCTAAGTGAGGGGCTTCCCCGGGAGTGGAGGATGTGAGCGTGGCCTTGGCCTGCTCCTGGCTGGTCTCAGGGTATCTGATCTCAGGTTGGAGGGAAGTGAGGTGTTGTTATAAATGCGTAAGAGGCTTATTAATGGCCGGGCATGCCCAGACTAATTGCTTCCTCCTGTTTACATATAATCAATCACTTCCACAGGCGGGAACCACTGGCGAGGAGCAGGGCGGAGGGAAAACATGACCACATGCCACGGCCTCCGAGGTCTGGCTGCCCCACCATCGCTCACGCTCACGTCTTCTCTGTCCTGAAAAAAACAAACTGTCCCTCTCTCCCCTCGCCTGCTGCCTTCTCCCTCTCTACCCGCCTTCCCCGCAAGCTTCTGGAAAGAATCGGCGTCCTCATGGACTTCACCCTCTCTCCGTGGCTCCTCGTCCATGATCACCTCCACAGTCCCTTCAACATCACCCACCCCGGACCCCACCCCAGGATTCTCTGTCTCACGCCAGGTCCTCACTGGACACGCCCCACCCTGCCCCACCCAGCTGTGCCAGTCCAGGAACCCGAACTTCGTCTCCGTCCCTCCTCCTCCATCAGCTGTGTATGTGGGACATTCCAAGTCCTTTGCATCCACTCCTCGCCGCTGCCACCAGCTGCTGAGTCCCCAGCACCTCTCTCTGGGGCAGCCGGCCTCCGTGCACACTCTCTGGCCCCTCCGTACACTGCAACCAGAAAGCCCCGTCAGTGCAAAGGTCATGGTCAGCTCCTGCCCATGCCCTCCCCTTCCCCGACTTCCAGAGCCTTCCGGTTGTTCCCTCTGGATGAAGATTCGAAGCCTTTTCCTGCTGCACATCCTTGTCCGGGAGACCTGGACCCCACCACCTCTGCAGCCACCACCTCCCTCCTGCTGCACCTGGGCTCAGTGTGCATTCCTTGGCCCACACCTGCGTCTCACCTCCCTGAGAGCAGGGGCGGCCTCTGCTTCTGCTGGGCACCAAATCCCCAGCGTCCGCACGTGGGCGGCCCTCCCTCCATAGGACTTTTGCCTGGGCCCAGGCTCCCTTTGAGGCCGGGCCCAAACCTGGAACAGGGGCTAGATTCGAGTGTGTGTGACTCCAGGCAAACCTGCTTACCTCTCGGGGGTGCTGCTCAGTGTGGGGGAAGGCTCTCAACATCTAGGATAATATGGCCCAATACCCCCTGTTCATACTAATCTTAACAGCAGCCTTTGGAGTAAGTTCTGTTGTCTGCACTTCCTAAGTGAGGGGAGTCAGGTGGGGTGACAGGATTCCTCCAAGATGCCACAGCTACTCAAGCGACCTGCTTGGGATTCAAACGCAGACCTGTGGCTCCCCCGCCCACGGCAGCGGGGAGCAGGGAGGGCGTGAGCGCTCAGCTGGGTGGAAAGTCTGGGCCCTGGGTTGGTCAAGGCGAGGAGAGAGCAGGTGGCACAGTGGGCCATGGATCTGTGGGTTAGGCAGTGGTGACCCTCTCTGAGCCCCTCAGGCTCCTGAGGGAGGGGGGCGGGGAGTCAAGGAGCTCAGGGCCCCGAGGACAGGCCACCACTGGGCGACCGCAGGCAGGGCTGGGGGAGGGAGGTCCCGCCTGGCCCCTGGCTGTATTCTTGAGCCAGAGTGGGGCTTGACCTCTCCGCTTGACCGTGGGACAGAGCAGGACCCTCCCCCTGGAGTGTCGACAGGGCTTCTGGGCAGCAGCTTGGGGAAAGTCTCTAGATTCGTTGAGCTAATGACCTTGGGTCCAGACTTAGACGTGGTTCAGATCTCAGGCCTAACCCTCCCTGTGTGTCGCTGGGAAGTCACCTTACTCCTCTGGGCCTCAGGGTCCGGTCTGTAAAATGAGGACACCACCACCTTTCCTGTAGGGCTGTGATGATGAAAAGGGTGCCTGGCGCACAGTAGGCCCCCATGCATCCCAGCACATCCCACCTAGCCCCAAGACCTTCCTCAGAGAGCAGGAGGGATCAGGCTGGGGCTCGTTATCAGAAAGAGGAGCATTAATATCCCTGATATTAAAAAATAACCTTATCGTCACTCTGCCTGGTGGGGCGGAGATGAGCCACATCAGCATCCTGACAGATGGGAGCAGCTCCGTGCGAGCCGCTGACAATGGCTTGCTGGGGCGGGGGTTGTGGAGGGTGGGAGGGGGTGGGCGGTGATGGCACCTCTCACCTCTGGAGCAGGGGAGCAGTTTTAGGAGGTGACTTGCTAATATCCAATATCGGAATGCATTGAAATGCTAAGCAGCCCTCTGATCTCTGTCTGATTTTCATTAAAACTGCGGAGGCAGCCGGGTGATGGGAGGGGTAGTGGCTCCATCATCATCGCTTGCCTGGAAGGTCTGACTGCAGGAGCCACAGCCCGGTCGTGACCAGCGAGGCCCCTCCCACCCACACCTCTGCCACCACCTGCCCAGCCGCCTCCCCAGTTACCAGTCACCATCACCGGCGATGAGGGAGCCCTGGTCCTGTGGGAGGCCCTTGCTCATGGAGCCGCCTCAGTCACTCCGTGGATGTCACCTCTGGGCTCCCCCCGGCTGACCCCCTCGGCCTGATCCTAGTCCATTTGCTCCTCTGTCATAGGGACAGAGAAGAGTCCCTGTCCTCCCCCATCCCGTGTCTTCCACCTATGCTTCCTGAGCCCGGCAGTGTCGGGGGCCGGGCGGGGTGGGGGGGCTGTGCTGGGTGCAGGGTTGGGGGACACATCAACCGCCCTCCAGG
This sequence comes from Myotis davidii, assembly GCF_000327345.1. NCBI lineage: Eukaryota > Metazoa > Chordata > Mammalia > Chiroptera > Vespertilionidae > Myotis > Myotis davidii. The sequence continues at coordinate 4,546,511 of NW_006352194.1, forward strand.
AACCGCTCGTCTGATGGCGCAGACAGACCTAGAACAGGTCAGTTCACGGCCGAGGTGGGAACACCCAGCTTCTGAAGGGTCAGAAGGAGGGAGAGCCGTGTGGGGAAGAGGCGGAGGGTAGTCACAACTAGAGGGCAGGTACTCCCCAAGGTCACGCCCCTCGGAAGCAGCCGAGAGGTGAACCCAGAGAACTGTGTGTCCCCCTGGGCCAGCTGGGCGGCTTCTTGGGAGGGAGACAGAGTGGAACTCGGGAGCTGGAGAGCCATCAGGGCCCGGGGTCACCTGCAAGGGCCCCCCAAGAGTCCTGTTGGGTTTGGAAAGGTCCCAAATGCAGATTCACACCCTGGGATGAGGGTGGGAGAGGGGCTGGGAGCCCGGGGCTGCCGGCCAGGCTGTTTGAATTCCGGCCAAGCTGTCCGGCCTGGACTAAGGTCATTTGTTCGGGAAGAACGGCAGCTGCTCAGCCCCGTGCAGGCCCTCCCTGCTCCGAGCCGGGAGCCGGGAGCCGGGAGCCGGGAGCTGAAGGACAGCGCTCCTGGTGCAAGCAGATTACCCGGTGAGGGGCTGGCGGCGGATGGCACCGTGGTGACAGGTCCATCAGGCCTGCCTCTGCCTCTCAGAGGGGATGTTTCCTGGGGCTGCTGGTGACAGGCCCGGGGCTGCGGAGGGCGGGCTGATGAGGTGGAGACAGCCTGGCCCCAGCCCGGAGCGCTGGACGGGTCTCAGCCTCTCTGCCTCCCCCGAGAAGCCAGAGCCGTCGGCCATCACCAGCCCTTTCCAGCTGCTACCATCCACGGATCTGTCCCCTCTTTAACTCCCTCTCTCCTGGCACAGCCTCCGGGGGCCTCCCTGCCTCCATGCCACCTCCACTCCTGCCTTCCCCTCAGTCAGAGTGATCTTTTCTTTTCTTTTTAAAAAAATATTTTTATTGATTTCAGAGAGTAAGGCAGAGAGAGAGAGAGAGAGAAACATCATCGATGAGAGAGAATCATTGATCGGCTGCCTCCTGCATGCTCCCTACTGGGGATCGAGCCCGCAACCTGGGCATGTGCCCTTGACCGCAATCGAACCCGGGGGGACCTTTCAGTCCGCAGGTCAACGCTCTATCCACTGAGCCACACAGGCTGGGGCCAGGCGAACTTTCTAAAGCACGTGCCCGCTGCAGTGACCCCGCTGTCCCGGGAGAGAGCCCAGCTCCTTGGCCTGAGAAGCAAAGACCAGACCTCCGTGCTCTGGCTTCTGCCTCTCGCTGAGGCTGCACCTTATGCTCAGCCCTCTCTGCTTGGGGCCTTTACTGCTCCTTCCTCCTGGCACCCTCCCCTCACCGGCCACTTCCTCATGGGGCGGGGGGCGGGGGGAAGCAATGAGGGGGGTAACTTCTATTTCTCCCGTGGCCTCAGCTGGGATAGAACCTCCCTGGGAAGCCTTCCCTAGACTAAGGCCCTGCAGTCTGCATTGGGTGCCCCCCGCGCTCCGGCACTGACCCGTGACCACCCCCACAGCTCGCTGCGATAGACTGAAGGCGTGTGGGGCCTGTGCTAAGGGCTGTGCCATGTTGCCTCAGTCCACCTGGCACTGGCCAGGGTGTGGTCAATGCCTATTTGTCCATCTCACGCCCCACACAGGGGTGCCTCATGATTGCCCACTTTCTAAAGGGGGGGGGTGATGTGCTCCAAGGCACCAGCAGGTACAGGGCTGGTATGAACCAAGAATCCAAGGATCCTGACCACTCCGAGTCCAGCCCACATCCCCCCCTTGAGACCACGGCTTCTGGAGGCCGTTCTGGGTCCGCCCAGATGCCAGCCCTGGTCAGTCAGACCTCCTCCAGGTCCGGCCCTCCCAGCAGCCCCGAGCCTCCAGGCCCCTCACAGGTCTGAGCAGCTTCCGTGCTGCTCCTCCCAGTGGGGCCGCATCCAGGCCTCTTCTCTGGCTCTCGGCCCCAGGCGGCAGTGGCTACAGCTCCTGCAGCTCCTGACCTTTCCCGTCCCGACCCCTGGCTTCTGGATGCACCCCCGCTGGTCCCTGATCCCCATCTCCACTCAGAGCAGCCTCTTGGTCCCACCCGCCTCCACTTGCCGGCTCATTTGGTGGCTGGGGACCCTGGACCCCGCTTGAGCCCTGCCCCAGCCCTCAGTCCGGGCTCTGGCTTCTTCTGTCAGCCTGTCCCCCCGCCCCCCATCAGAGCTTTGAACCCCAACGTGGAGCTCAACGCTCTGCCCAGCCTCTCCTCTCCCCACCACCACCGAGGGGCCGAGGGGCCGGGGGCTGCGGATGATGAAGTCGTCTCCGAAGAAGGAAGCTAAAGATGTAAACGAGCCCGTGAAATCCCCGATGACAGCCGTGACCACTGCGGCTCCAGCCATTAAACACGGAGCTTTAACGGCCCCTGAAATACACCTGGGGCGCTTGTCAGCTGCTCCTGCTCATCACATGTGCACATGCAGCCCGTGCACACGCCTGTAAACGCGGGCACGCACACACAGGCTCAGCGAGCAGAACAGAAGGTGGGATGGGGGACCCGGGAGACGGTTCCAGCAGTTCCCTTGGCCTAGGATGGGGGCCCTGGGGCCCAGCGTGGAGGCCCAGGCACCCTTCACTCTGCATTCCTCCTGGCCTCCCTATCCTGCAGACTGCGCGTTCTGTGTGCAGAGCACTCGCTCACCCCCTGCATCCTCCCGAAATGGCTTTGATGAGGGCCAGGTCCTATTTAACATCCGCCCTCCCCTGGTCCCCCAGCTCAGCCTCACACAGCGGCTCGGAGCCTGGCACACAGCGGGCACCAGCGATTCCTTCTACTGATGCACCCAGCGGCCTCAGCCACGGAGGAAGGCTCCTATCCGAGAACCGTGCGCTCTGAGGCCCACTCGGTCGGATTTGAAGCCCCGGCTGGGGAGCCTGGCTCTGGGTTCCGGCCTTGGCACTGACTCCCGTGTGACCTTGGCCTCCTGGTGAGCAAGGCCTCCCGCTCTTGGCTGTCAGTTTCCTTTCTGAGCAGCCCACCTTGCCCGAGTCACCAGAGCAGCCCTGCTGGGTGTCTGACTCACGTGGGAATGTTGGCTGGTCTGTGGTCCCTGCAGCCTGGCCGGGACGGTGGCCTGGCCGCTCTGGGAGCCACAGCCTGCCGGGCACTCGTGGCTGAGAGGCTCTGTTAGAGGTGCTTCCTTTGTGGGCAAGCGCTTTTAAGCACAGGGCACGTAGTAGGTGCTCGCATAGTAGGAGGGTTATTAGTCTGAACTTAACCACCAACTCCTGTCAGAGCGAATTTTCAGGAAGCATTCAGAAATCCCTTCTTCTGTGTCAGTTCCCCACTGAGAGAGCTCCCTGTCCTGGAAGAGAGAGGTGGGAGTTGGGAGCGAGGGGGGGGGGGTGGAGTGGGGGGGGGGCAGAGCGCTTCCCTCTTCAGCCCTGGGCCTCTCCACTCCTGGAGAGCCCGGATGGCTGCTCTCCTGCAGTGAGTCTTGCCCATTGTGCCGCAGGCACGCTCAGCCGGGACCATCCTTCTAAGGCGCCAGGCACAGGGCCAGCGTGACAAGTGCCATTATTCCCTCCTGGACACCCTTTCCAAAGCCAGCGGGCCCCTCTCTCCCGTTCCCACGGGCCTCGGGGCTCAGTCCTCCCTCTCCAGTCTCAGCTACGTTTGCCCTTTCCAGGGGTCATCTGTCATAGGCAACGGGACACAGGTGCCAAGGGCTCTTATTGTAAAGAACCTGAGTGGAAACGTGCCCGTTGCTCGCCTGGTGCGGCCTGCAGTGCGGCCAGCCCAAAGGCTTCTCTGCAGTGTGCGATGCGATGGGAACGGTGAGAGGGGGCCTTTGGGGGGAGGGGACCGGCAGACTCCATGCAGACCAGTGACGCCCTGGGGGCCTTAGCCCTCCAGCCACCTCCCTCCCAGATGGGACTGACAGGGGAAGGGGGGAGAGGGGGTGGGGGGA
>NW_006352194.1:4550587-4554101 GCF_000327345.1 Myotis davidii
CAGCTCAGGGCAAACCCCAGGCCCTGGGTTTGGAGGATGGGGAGATGGTCGGTGGGAGGAACTGCGAGTGAGCTACTTACCTTCTCTGGCCCCATGTCCTCATCTGTAAAATGGGGGGATAATGCCAGTAGTGTCCCCACTGCTGGGGTCCAACCCACCCACAGGGCTGATCTGGGATGAAACGTGCGGCTCTGAGAGCCATGCCTGGTGCGGACTCGCCGTGGTGGTGACTGACTACGCTGGCCGTTGCTATTGCTGCCATCACAGTAACAGTGGTTGTTTATCCAGCAGCAACTGTGGCTCATTTAATCCTCAACACACCCTGTGGGTGAGGACCCTCAGTAGGGCTTCCAGAGAGGCCTGGAGGGGCGAGGACGGGCTCCCGGTCACATGGCTGGGGAGCAGCGGCGGGAGGGGGCCAGGATAGTCCGACCTCCCCCCTGGGGCCTCGGGCTCCCCCCACTGCCCAGGGCTCCCGCCTCTGTTTCTAAGTCCATGGGTCCCGCTGGGGAGAGGTGGGGGCAGCAGGTGTCAGCCTGGGGCTGGTGCTGACCCAGCGAGCACGCTCTGGGGGAGCCACTGGTGACCGATGGTGGCTGGACGTGTCGGGGGGAGGGAGCGTGGAGGCAGGGCCCCCACCCCCGGGCCTGGGACGGTGGCCCTGCCCAGACCTCTGCCCACCATCTCATTTCCAATAGGGATTCGGTTATGAGCAGTGACCAGCTGGCTCGGGAACTTCAAAGATACTATTTGATGAGTTTTAGCAGCTTCAGCAAAACTCTAATTTGAATTTCAGGCGCTGGTGTGTGATTTCCTCGGTGACAGCTCCGAGGGATGCTGGGCTCGCTGTCATCCAGGGGCCCTCACTGGCTGCGCGGCGCCTGCCTTCCCGGGGAGGAGAGAGGAGAGACAGGAGGCGGAGGGAGCTGCCTCCACTGAAGCTCAGGGAGGAGAGGCATACACAGTGACAGGGAGAGAGGGGGGCAGGGTGGGGGGGAGCGGGGCCCAGGGCAGAGACAGGCCCCAGAGAGAAGGGGAGGAGGCGGGAGAGGAGGGGGAGGGGCCTTGGGAGAGAGAGGCACAAACAACAGGGAGGGGGACCATGGAAGACCCAGAGGGCACAAGGCAGGACAGACAGACACAGAGGGACTGAACATAGACAGAGGGACCATGCGCAGCAGAGGACAGAGGTGGAGACCGAGACACAGGAAGACAGTGGAGGCAGGGCCAGACGGGTGGGGAGTGGGGAGAATGAAGAGAGACACTGAGGGAGATGGGGAGGAGTGAGACCCACATTACTAAGTGCCTGCTCAGTGCCAGGCCTGGGGTGTGGGGTCCAGCAATGAACAAGTCAAGCAAGTCCCAAGGGCTGAGGGAGCCTGGGCTCAGGGCACAGGGTGGGGCCGGAGAAGGGAGATGTCTCCAGCCCCCAGCCCCCTCCCACCGGGGACAGCTGTCCCAGAGGTGAGGGGAGTCCTGAGTCCCCTGATCTGAGTGCTGCTCTGACCCAGCCACCTGCTGTCCTGACCCCCAGCAATGGGCAGTTTGCAACAGGGACTTCCTGCTCAACCTCAGGGCTGTGTGTGAAGGGGGCTCATTCCCATGTAGCTCTCCACCATGCACACACACACATGCACACATTAATGTGTGCACACACACACATGCACACATTAACGTGCACACACACGATGGCTGGGAAGGAGAGAGGATAGGGAGGGATAGAATGGAAGAGGGATCTGGGAGCAAGGAAGAGGCAGTTCATCTCTCTGAGCTCAGTTTCCTCTTGTGTAAAAACTACGGGCAGAGCATCGCGCATCTCACCTGGCTCTTGGGAAGTAGCCCAGCACCTGGCTCCGTTGAATCTGACCGGAAGGGACACCCCCCCCAATAAAATGGACCTGGGTTCTGAGGTCTGTTCCCCCCACATCGCCCTTCCTGGGGGGAGAGGAAGGTGGGGTCTTTTCTCCTCCTCTCCTCCCCGCTGATAGGGAGGGAAGCTATGGGCTGTGTGCCTTCCAGGCCCTGCAGGATTCCCCCGGCCTGGGAGCCAACTCTTGGTGTCCCTACTGGCGCTCAGCCAGGTGGGCAGGGACTGGGAGAGACAGGTGACCCCCGGCCTGGGGAGGCCCCGCAGCCACCCCGGATGCATGAGAGCAAAGGCTGAGGCGGGACAAGATGAGAATTCCAGCCTGGCACAGCATGTGGCTGTGGAGCACCTGAAATTAGTGTCTGAATGAGGTGACTGAGTATTGAAAGTGTGAAATAGCTCATTAGTATTTGTATACTGATTACAAGTGAAAATGAAAATAATTTGGAGGTAATGGATTAAGTACAACATATTATTACGTTAATTTCACCTGTTTCTCTTTACCCTTATAATGTGGGCATTAGAAAATTTAAAATTACACATGTGGCTCATATTATATTTCTTCTTATCTTTTAAAAATCATTTATTGACTTTTATTTTAGAGAGAGAGAGAGGAAGGGAGAGGGAGAGAGAGAGAAAAACACATCGATTGGCTGCCTCCTGCACGTCCCCCAAGGGGAATCGAGCCTGAAACCTGGGCAGTGTCCTGACCGGGAATGGAACCCACAACCTTTCAGTGCACAGGATGACGCCCAACCAACTGAGCCACACCAGCCAGGACTCAAATTACATTCCTAATTGGACCTTGCTGTTAGAACACCTGAGTGGGAGGAGCCATGACACATCCAGGACTCTGAACCTCCCTTGCCTGGGCGTGGGGGGTCGGGAGGGGAGGCCCAGAGGGGACTTGTTGCAGGTCACAGTCGGAAGCCATGTCCCGGAGGTTTGCACTCAGGCCTCAGGGACGCATGGGGAAGAAAACGGATGAGCAGGCATCACTCTGAGAGCTCTAACAACTGCCAGGGGGTGGGAGCGTGAAGGGCTGCCGGAGGACCCGACCTCGGCCTGAAGCCTCAACAGCGAGGGGGCCGGAGACGCGGTGATGCCGCGGCCACGAACGAGTGTGCTCACTGAGAAGGAAAAAGGCGAAGCTCACTGTGGACCGTAATGAAGGCTGAGTCCTCACACGCTAGTGAGGGGCAGAGCAGGATTCTGAGAACATGACCCGCTTGCGCCCGAGGCCCTGGGCCCCGGCTGAGGGCTGATCCTGAGCCAGGTAACCTCTCTGGGCCGCAATGCCTCATAGGAAGGACGCCAGGAGGGTGGGTGGGCGCCAGAGGCGCGTGCTCAGCTGCTGCCGGGCCATGGGAGGCACTCCTGTGCTCTGCAAACATTTGCTGCTAGAACCTGGGACTCCACCCACAGACCAGACAGGCCAGGTCCGCCCCCACGGCGCTGATGGTGCAGGTGAGGAGACGGCCAACGAGTAAGTGATTTAGATCCTGATGAGTGCGATGAAGAAGTTAAAGGAGAGCGAAGGATGGAGAGTGACACCTTCCCATCTGCCCACCCAGTGCCCTCCCAGCCCAGCCTCCATCTCCCTGTGTGCCCACCCAGTGCCCTCCCGGCCCAGCCTCCACCTCCTTA
>NW_006352194.1:4554148-4556495 GCF_000327345.1 Myotis davidii
CAGTCCCCTCCCGCCCCAGCCTCCGCCTCCCCATCTGCCCACCCAGTGGCCCTCCCAGCCCAGCCCTCCACCTCCCCGTGTGCCCACCCAGTGTCCTCCCAGCCCAGCCCTCTGCTTCCCGTCTCACTCCTGAGGCTCTGGCATCGGACTCCAGGTTTCAGTCCCAGTTCGTCTGCCAGCAGCTGAGATGAGGGCATGTGTGGAGGAGGGGAGGGCGGCCCGGGCCAAGGCCTGGAGGCAGGTAAGTTTGGCCCCTGAGTAGGTGCGCTTGGCTGGTTACTCAGCAAGTTCCTCTACTTCCCCAAGACCCACCCCTCCACTTGGATAACGGGGAATAACTCCGGAGGCCGCCCTGGCCTCCCTGTGAGGGCCGGCCAGCAGCAGTGCCCCACAGGCGCCGACCCTGGGCAGCCCGGCTGATTGGCCGACACAGACAGCTACAGTGTCACCTAAATCCCCGGTGGGCGGTCAGCAGAAGCACAGGGGCACCTCCCGAAAAGGCGGCATCTGAGTCGGAGCTCACAATGTCTTCGAGCTCGAGCAGGACTTGTCCGGGGAGACGGGAGGACGGGCCTTGGGGTCAGCACCCTCAGAGGCTTCTTCCTGGCCGGAGGTGGGGCCAGGCAGAGTGTGGGGGCTCCCAGTAGTTTGACAACCTGGAGAGTGAAGCTGAGGCCAGGGTTGTGAATGATGAGCTGAGAGACGGCGGAGGTCAGATCTTAGAGGGCCCTGTCTGGCTGACAAAGCTGCCAGGACTTCGTGGCGGGCACTGGGGCTGCAGCCGGGGCATGAGTGTGAGATCCGCGTCCTGAGCAGATCCCTCTGACAGTTGAAAGGCCTGTGAAGACAGCCCCAGAGCCTCCTGGGCCACCCCCCTTTTCTGTCTTGGGGTCTCGAGCGGCCCCCGGGCCCACCCCCCTCAGCAATGCTCTGTTTGTAAAAGGCACCCACAGGAGTGAGAGACACTCTGGCTGGGCCGTGGAGGAGGGGGGAGCTGGAGGGGACGGCTGCAGGGGGCACGTGTGGAGGACGGGGAGGGCAGCTGGGCAAGGCCTGGAAGTGGTCAGTTTGGCCCCTGAGTAGGTGTGCTTGGCTGGCCTCACAGGATCTCACACAGGGAACGTTTTAGCCTTGTCACCTCCCCCTCACCCATGGCAGCCGGGGTCCGAGCCCCAGGAAGGCTTGTGGAAAAGCTTCTGATCAGAACAGAGGGGGCCACCAGAGGTATCCAGGGGACCCTCTCCTCAGGCCTCCTGAGTGGCAGGTTGAGGAGCCCCACAAACCGGGGGCTCTGGTCTTGGTCTCTCAGCCAGCCAGGCCTGACCTGGAGGACAGGCCTTGACTCTCCCTCTTAGTTCTGGGGTGCCAGCCTCAACAGGTCAGAGGTGGGCCCTTGAGTAGACTCTCTCCTCCTAGTGCCCTGCGCCCCCAGAGTCCAGACTCCACAGCTGGCCTTCCTGGGGTCAGGCCCGGGAAGCTAACAACAGCCTCCTGAGCCCTCTTCCGGTCCGGAACTCACAGCTCCCATCCTGACACCCAGGGGCAGGCAAGTGCTGTCACCAGCATCTCAGCAAACAGCGAGGGAGACGGGCTCCGAGGCCAGAGCACCGGGCAGCCCCCGGTGGACGACAGACGTGGGCTCTTCAGCTCTGACTCAGCCCCCTGGGCCCACCTTGTGCTTTCTCCGTGCAGAGTGGGCTCTGACTGGGGCGGCTGCTGACTCCTCATGTGACTGACCGAGTGATGGTGCCTCCCGGAGCCTCGGTTTTTCATTTGCAAAATAACTCACGCTCCTCTCCTCAGAACACTGCTGCCCGAGTCAAGCAAGTCAGCGATGGAAAGTGCTCTGAATGACGGGGACCACGGCGGCGGGACAGCATGGAGAGGCGGGACAGCCGCACCTGCTGGCGGAGAGCTGGGCGCAACCCCACTGCTCACCAGCTGAGGACTCATGTCCACAGAGGGGGCGTCTGAAGGCCTTCACTCTGAAAGGGGCAACAGTGAAGACACTGCCCTAAACGTCATGTGACTGTGAGGATCAATAGTGCAGGTGACAGTGACCTGAAAGTGGCAGAGTGCTACTCAAGAGTAAGACACAGCGGGACCGCTGTCACCGCACAAAACGAGGGAGGCCAACCTGGGCCCCGCGCTGTCCTCCCTCTCCTCCCTGTGCTCCCCTGCCCGAGAGCCCTGCTCCACCGGGGCGGCCTCTCGGACCCAACAGACCAGGTCAGGACCGAAACCAGGGCACCACGTGGATAAAACCTGGAGTCACACATCTAGCAAGACAGAGCAGGGATCGGAACTCAGGTCTGAGTGGCTCTGAACCGCGGCACTAATGCATGTT